>NC_134708.1:3534218-3851875 GCF_043290135.1 Rhipicephalus microplus
GAAGGCTCTGAACGACCGTTAAAATTCGCGGTCTCATCAGAGCTCGCAGCATGAGCTTCGGAAGAATTTTGCGGACCGGAGTCCGGTTCAACGGTCTCAGCCGTATTTGAAGGTTCGAAGTGAACCGTAAGATTTGGTGTACTTGAACCAGCGACGCCGACTGGTAACTCCCCCCCCCCTTGAAGAAGAAATGCCTGTACATGGAGGCCACATGTAATAGTCTGATGCTTAGTTGAAAGGCGTGGACGGAACGTGATGGGGAAGACTTTTAGGTGTTGACGGCGAATCAGTATGAAATATAACAAGGCGCTAAGCATTCCAGATGTTACCATCACCTAAGTAAAACGAAGTGGGGCTAACCTGGCTCAAGACTTTGTAAGGACCCCGATACTTGGGGCGCTTGCCTGCCACACGAACCTTGACTAGATCGCCAGTGCGAACCTTGGACTGCTTTGCACCTCGACGGGTGTCGACACACTTTTTCATTGCTTGTTGATGAGCGAAAACCCTGGTACGGATTTGATCAGGAGAAGACACTGCTATGTTACGAGACAAAGAGACTATGTCGAGAGCAACTCGCGGTTGCCTACCGTGGAGAAGTTGAGCAGGAGACACTCCAGTGGTGCCTTGTGGTGTGAAGCTGTACGAAGCTAAACATTCAGTCAAGACTTGCTTGAGGGGACGGTGCTCTAATTGGGCGATGTGCAATACCGGGCCAACCCGTGGCGGAGGTGAAGCAAGCTTCAAGCACTCCGCCGCATCACAAAAATAAGTTTAATATCTTGGATCCAAATAGGATCCGTATCAGATATTAAGCTGATAAGAACAGATTTTTTTATTATGCTTAGTACACAAACATCATACATGGTTATATAACAGAACAAGAAACGGTAATAAAAGGTGTATATAATAAAATCAGGTAACAAAAAGGCTAAAAAAGAGTTAGTGGTGTTAGTATGAATAAAAGCGTATAACAATAAAAAACGCGGTATCGCTTCTCGAATAAAAAACTATTTACAAGACGCCTATATGGCCACGATAAATGTCCGTAGAGGCAGCGATCGTGTCTGAAACGCAAAGTCTTTTCATGGTGCGCAGGTAGCTCCTGGAGCAGAACCTGCGGCAGACACGATCGTTGGCCGGATCCCACGAGCCGAGGCAGCCTACGACGATGGCGTCGACGGAGACGCGCTGGAACCGCTGGAGGAGATGACGCTGTAGAGGGGCGTACTTCTCCTCCTTGACCCTCCGAGCCTCCTGGAACGCCTGCATGCGGTTGTCGAAGGGACAGCAGACGTCCAGGATCAGGGCTTCCTCACCACGGGCCAGGACGAGGTCGGGTCGCAAGCCGGGGACGCCGACCTGCTGGTTCTCCCCGATGACGGTGAACCGCTCCAGGGCCGCCTTCTTGAGGCGCGCAACGATGGCGTTGTGGCGCTCTGTCATGGCCCGGCTCTGCCGCATGCAGTGGCAGAGGACGTGCGGCAGGGTCTCCTCCCCGTACCCGCAGCGTCGGCACCTCTTGTCAGCTGCGGGCACCCACGTTCTTGTGCCGTTCAGGGGGAGGAGATTCAGCCGGGCTCGATGAATGAAGCGCCACTCCTTGAAGCGAGTGTAGCGGCCGGACCTCATGAAGTGGAAACTGGCGGGGTCCGCCGCTACACACGCCATCGCCTTGCCCTGGGACGGCTTCTCCTGGAGAGAACGGTCCCGGTCCTGGTTGAGGATGGCCCGAAGGATCTTGATCAGCTTGTTCCGGTTCCGCGCTGACACCGTGGCCTCTCCGCAGGTGATGCGGGCGCCCTGGTCCAGTAGCTCCCAGGCGACGGACAGGCGACGGGAGGCTTTGCGTGCCTCCGTCCAGACAGACTGCAGCTGGGTCGCAGTCTGCCGGAAGTCGCCCTCCGTTTCGCCTGAGAGGTAGGCCTCGGTGTCGTCCGTGTCCGCCGGTCGCCTCAGCCGCCTCGACACCACCCGGTTGAGCTCCTCCCTCGCTCGCTCCCGGACCTCCAGATCAGTCGACGACAGGAGCTTGAAGGCCCCGTCCACTCGGCAGATGTCGCTGAGCTCCGCCGCAAGAGGGATCCCTGCAGTGCCGGCATGTGCGCTCCCGTACACATACTCGTTTGACGCTCTGGCCGGCACGTACAGGGTCTTCTTGATCAGCGGGCGAAGCTCCTCGTCCAAGCGATGTCACTCTCCTTTGCTGGCAAGGCCCACCCGCATGGCGAAGTTGAGGGCTGGATATAGAAATGTTTTAATAGAATCCAGCCTCTGCCATGGGGTGAGCATGGAGGAGAGCAGCCGTCTGCCGAGATGGATGGCCTCGTCGACCGTTGTCTGGTCCGGTAGCACCCGAAACCCCACAGGACGCCCCAGGAACCGGTGCCCCTCGAAGTCCGCCAGTGCCGGGACCGGGACGCTCCCCACGGTGAAAGTGGTGGGCCGTGTGCCCACCGGGTAGCGCCCGGACAGGTGGAGGGTGCGGCACTTGGCAGGCTTCAGTCGCAGCCCGAGCGGGTCCGAAAGGGCCGTCACCACGTTGAGGCGGCGCTGCAAGGTGGCGGGATCCCCGGCGAGCAGCGTCAGATCATCGGCGTAGGCAAGGATGTTGTGTTGCCTATCGCCTCCCTGCACCGCTCTAATGATGGGGTCCACCACCAGGTTGAACAGCAGGCCGCTCAGGGGACAGCCTTGGCGTAGGCCCGCTCCGATGGCGATTGGCTCCGTGGTGCCGTCAGCTGCCACGACGCAGGTGGTGTTGGCGCGGTAGAGTTCCTCCACGATCTCCGCGAAGGGCTCCCCCGCGCCGGCGCCGCGGACAGCGTCGACGAGGGCCTCATGGGCGACCGAGCCGAAGGCGTTGGCGTAGTCGAGGAACCCCACGCACAGCTCCCCACCTCCCGTCCTGGCGTCGTCCAGGCGTCCCTGCAGCACGAAGTTGTGTTCGAACACCCCATCGTGCGGCAGGAAGCCCTTCTGACACCTGGACAGTACCGCATGGTCGCCCAACCACCGCTGCAGCCGCGTGGTGAGACACCCGGCATACAGTTTGGCGATCGTTCGACCAAGGGCAATGGGTCGCCAGTTTGTGGGGTCCTCGCGGTCGCCCTTCTTGTGAATGAGGATCGTCCTCGTCGACTTCCAGCTCCGGGGTGTGCGGCGATATTTGAGGCAGACGTTGAATACCGCCGCAAGGTACCGCCCTTCAGGGTCCACCTGCCTCCAGTGGTGGTAAGTGAGGCGGTCCTCTCCCGGAGCTGTACTCTCGCACCTTCGGAGCTTGGCTGCGACCTCGTCGTCCAAGAAGGGGCAGAGGTCCAGTTCCTCGTTGGTGGGGGCTCGCGTCCTGAGAATTGTTGTGTCCACTGCTGCCGGAGACCAGAGGCGGGTGTAGTAGCTTTGAAGCGTGCCTGGGTCAATGGGGCAGAGCTGCGAAGGGCCCTCCGCAATCAGCCGGAGGGCCCGGCGCCGGTTCCTCCTGTAAAGAGCCTGTATCTGGGAGGGGTTATCGGGATTAATCTCGCGCCGAGGTGGTGTTTGGCGCGAGTCCCGATTGGGCAGCCTCAGGTGGTCAGTAATGGCTGCCTCTGCGCGGTCCAGGATGGTTTCGAACCGCGCCCACTCCTCCTCAGATACGGGCAACCGGCTTAGTGCCCGCAGCTCCGCCGTCATCTCAGCTAGGACCCAGGCACTCTCTGGTCCGGCGGTGTCGGCCATCTCCTCCTGGGTGCCGTATGTGCTGGCGCTGTGTCGGTTGACTCTGCGGGGTGTCATCGCCTCGGGAGAAGGTGGTGGTGGACTCCCGATGGCTCGCCCCGCAGTCTGCTCTGGAAGCTCCCCCTCTGCAGGACTGCAGTACTCGTCCGAGGGGGAACTCGGTCGTGCTGCCTGGTGGTCAGCTGGGCTGCCCGCCGCATCCTCGACGCCGCCTGGCAGGGGGGTAGGCAGGACCTCCTGTGGAGAGGGTCCTGCGGCGGCGCTTTGGGTGGGTGAAGCGGTGGCCCGCTGCTGCTGGTCCGTCTCGCCCGGTGAAGAGCCGGCGCCACTCTGCGAGGGAGAGGGGGCCACCACTGAGGGTGTCCCCGGAGTGGCGGCACGTCCGGGCGAGGCCTGCTGGTGGGGACTGGTGGAACCGGTGGCGCTGGTGGGCGGCTGTCGGGGCGGAGCACCTGCGGCGACGTTTTGCCTGGCCTGCTTCGCCTCCTCCCTCAAGTGCCACTGTTGATGGTTGTGAAGGCCCTTCCTTGCGGGGAAGGACCTTGGGCACTTATCGCATTGGTGCCGGAAACGCGGGGGACGGGCGGCGGTGGGAACGTTGGCCAGGCATTTGTTGACATGGGCCATTGGTCTTTGGCCCAGGACGCGCCGCATAACGAGCAGATGTAGGAGGTGCTCGTAATTCTGGCTCCGTGCTCCGCCTCCAGGTGCCGCTCCAGGGACTGCCGCCGAGAGGTCCATGTGGCCGGGTTGTAGGTGGCCCCGCAGCCGAGCTCGCAGCACTCGATGGCAGGAGGCACGGGGAAGTACACTACAAGTGTACTCCCGTCGCGCACTGGCTGGCGCTCCTGCCAAGGGGGGTCGCCGTCATCCTCGCTGGAGTCCAGGGTTGGACCCCCGGAGGCCATGACCCTATTGCCACGCTAGGCGTGAGGGCCAGGGGGCCTCGGCGAGGACAGGGTGGTCGACGGCGACCATGGCGGGGCCAGGGAGGCCCCCGAGTGCGGCTGCGGCAGGACCAGGACGGCAGGCGCAGCACCGGCAAGCAGCAGGCAGGACCAAGCAGCAGGCACGACCAGACGGCAGGGCAGCAGGTCCTGGGGCAGCAGGACCACGGCAGCAAAACCAGGGCAGCAACACCAGGGCAGCAAGCAGGCAGCAGGAGGCGGCCGAATCCGAGTAGCAGCAGTGGACAAGGGGTGGGTGGGAGCGAGGGAGAAAGACTCCGCTGTAACCGGGCGGGTATCCGGTTGCCTCTACGAAGATCAGGGAGTGCAGGGCGGTCAAGCCACCACTACACTTTGATCTTAGCCAAAAGGCCTTGGATCCTGGATCCAAATAGGATCCGTATCAGATATTAAGCTGATAAGAACAGAAATTTTTATTATGCTTAGTACACAAACATCATACATGGTTATATAACAGAACAAGAAACGGTAATAAAAGGTGTATATAATAAAATCAGGTAACAAAAAGGCTAAAAAAGAGTTAGTGGTGTTAGTATGAATAAAAGCATATAACAATAAAAAACGCGGTATCGCTTCTCGAATAAAAAACTATTTACAAAACGCCTATATGGCCACGATAAATGTCCGTAGAGGCAGCGATCGTGTCTGAAACGCAAAGTCTTTTCATGGTGCGCAGGTAGCTCCTGGAGCAGAACCTGCGGCAGACACGATCGTTGGCCGGATCCCACGAGCCGAGACAGCCTACGACGATGGCGTCGACGGAGACGCGCTGGAACCGCTGGAGGAGATGACGCTGTAGAGGGGCGTACTTCTCCTCCTTGACCCTCCGAGCCTCCTGGAACGCCTGCATGCGGTTGTCGAAGGGACAGCAGACGTCCAGGATCAGGGCTTCCTCACCACGGGCCAGGACGAGGTTGGGTCGCAAGCCGGGGACGCCGACCTGCTGGTTCTCCCCGATGACGGTGAACCGCTCCAGGGCCGCCTTCTTGAGGCGCGCAACGATGGCGTTGTGGCGCTCTGTCATGGCCCGGCTCTGCCGCATGCAGTGGCAGAGGACGTGCGGCAGGGTCTCCTCCCCGTACCCGCAGCGTCGGCACCTCTTGTCAGCTGCGGGCACCCACGTTCTTGTGCCGTTCAGGGGGAGGAGATTCAGCCGGGCTCGATGAATGAAGCGCCACTCCTTGAAGCGAGTGTAGCGGCCGGACCTCATGAAGTGGAAACTGGCGGGGTCCGCCGCTACACACGCCATCGCCTTGCCCTGGGACGGCTTCTCCTGGAGAGAACGGTCCCGGTCCTGGTTGAGGATGGCCCGAAGGATCTTGATCAGCTTGTTCCGGTTCCGCGCTGACACCGTGGCCTCTCCGCAGGTGATGCGGGCGCCCTGGTCCAGTAGCTCCCAGGCGACGGACAGGCGACGGGAGGCTTTGCGTGCCTCCGTCCAGACAGACTGCAGCTGGGTCGCAGTCTGCCGGAAGTCGCCCTCCGTTTCGCCTGAGAGGTAGGCCTCGGTGTCGTCCGTGTCCGCCGGTCGCCTCAGCCGCCTCGACACCACCCTACACTTTGATCTTAGCCAAAAGGCCGAGAAGCTGCAAAGGCGAAAGGGGGACACCCTCAGTAACCCGAGCGGCGACGGGGCACGAAGGCCTTGAGGTCTAGGCCCGCGTGACATTAGGACTTCTAGTGTAACGTGAGATAGGGTGAACCCCACGCCCTGCGCGGCCGTAGGGAATCCCGCATGCTGGAACCCAATAAAGTTTATTCTCTCTCTCTCTCTCTCTAATTGGGCGATCTGGATATGTTCCTTCAAAACGCGACTAAAGCGCTCGATTTGCCCATTTGATTGGGGATAGAAAACTGATGACCTCAAGTGCTGAATTCCTCGTTGTGAAAGAAAAGCCTCGAAATGTTGGGACTGAAACTGTGGACCATTGTCCGTAACTATAGCATCAGGAAAACCTTCCCAGCTGAAGATTGAAGATAGAAACTCAATGATGACCTCAGAAGTAACCGTATGTGTGAAACAAAGCTCTGGCCATTTGGAATGGTAGTTGATGAGAGAAACAATGAACCGGGCATTTTGCGGAACATTATGCAAAGGACCGATGATGTCCATGCCGAGTTTCTGCCAAGGCCGATCAGGCCACTGGACTGGCTGCAACGGAGAAAATGCAGGTTTGGCAGAGTTGTCAGCTGCCTGACATATATGGCAGTTGTAAACTGCATGCTCCACCTGCTTGTCTAAGGCTGGCCACCAGTACCTGTCTCGGAGATTCTGTTTGGTGCGGACAATGCCTGGATGGGCCTCATGGGCAAGCTGTATTAGCTTGTTACGGAAAGAAGCAGGGGGAATCACGCGTTCTTCGCGAAAAGCAAGTCCTCGACACAAGACAGTTCCTGTCAGACTGCGAAGTAAGGCAAGAATTCAGAAGCAAGAGCACATTTGGAAGGCCATCCTTCACGTAAATATTTGAGAACTTGAGACAAAGTGGAATCTGCAGCTGTAGCTGCCTGAAGCTCTGTTTTAGTAATGCAGGAAGTAACTAATGAAACAACTTCCTCATCCCGCTTTTCAGTAACCGGTATCTGAAGAGGAAGGCGCGACAGTGCATCAGCAACCACGTTATTAGAACCCTTACAATATTGAACACTGAAATTATAATACATGAGTTTGGCACACCAACGGGAAATGCGAATGGGGCGGCGGCCTTCGGATCCTGCAGAAAGAAGAGCAACTAGTGCTTGGTGATCTGTACGTAATGTGAAGTGCCGGCCCCACAAGTAAACATGCCATTTCTCACAGGCAAAAAGACACGCGAGAGCTTCACGCTCTCCTACTGAATATCTGCGTTCAGCAGGGGTCAACGTACGAGATGCAAAAGCAATAGTGATCAGCTGATCACCTCTGAGTTGTTGAAACACTGCTCCCAGTCCAACATGGGACGCATCCGTTGTGATGACGATGGGAAGCTTCTCATTGAAAATACTAACAGCTGGCTTTGAGGCCAGTATTGACTTAACTCGAATGAAGCTCTGCTCAGCTTCAGCTGACCAGTTAAAAGGCTGTGCTTGACGAAGCAGAGTACGCAGTGGTTCAACAATATCAGCATAGTGAGGAACAAACTTGGCATAATAACCAACAAGACCTAAAAAAGAGTGCAAGGTTTTGGCATCAGTAGGCCGTGGGGCATTGATGACAATGGCCCGAACTTTAGATTCAACAGGTGTCAAGCCGCGGGAACTGACAATATGTCCTAGAAATTGTAACTCATTCACAGAAAAAATGCACTTGTTATTAAGTTTCATACCACGTTCACTGATGCGGTTGAGAACAGTATGCAAGTTAGCATCGTGCTCTTCGGGAGTACGTCCCCACACCAAAATGTCATCCAAGTAACAAAGGGCGCCATTACAACCCTTAAGAATAATTGACATCATTTTCTGAAACACTGCAGGGGCAGATGCAAGCCCAAAACACACGCGGCGAAACCGAAACAAGCCTTCGTGCGATACAAATGTGGTTAAATCTCTACTGCACTCAGAAAGTTCAACTTGGTGATAAGCGGACGCGAGGTCCAGCTTGGAGAAACATACCGCTCCGGAGAGCTGATGAAGCAGTTCTTCAATGTGAGGAAGTGGAAAACCATCTACGACTATCGCCTTGTTCGGTTCTCGTAAGTCGACGCGTAGTCGAAGGGATACATCTTTTTTCTTGACGACGACCAGTGGAGAAACCCAGTCGGAAGCAGAGACAGGCTTGATGATTCCGCTGGCTTGAAGGCGAGACAGTTCCGCAGAGACTTGCTCACGGAGAAGAAGATGAATGCGGCGCAGCTTGGCACGCACAGGGCACACATCTGGTCCACGCATCACTTTATGCACAAAACCGCGCACACAACCCAGTTCACGGGTGAACAGGTGGTGGAATTCAGAAGGCGCGTTGGCCGGAAGATCATCTTGGACGTCGACTTGAGCACACGTCATAGACGTACCGACGATGTTGATGGACAAAGCCCTGTTGGCATCACGCCCCAAAAGCGAGCTGCCATTGGCATTTACATAAAAAGTAATGGAAGCAGTGCGACTGCGATAGGAGACCTGAGCTGTAAATTGACCCATATTATCAATCGTTTCCTTGAAATATGTTTCTAGAACGACGTGTGAAGGCAAAAGCCGAATGTTGGAAAAATGACTATGTAAGTCAGCGGCACTGATTAAAGAGACTGAGGCACCAGTGTCCACGAGAAATGACAAGGGCACATGGCCCACTGAAGCTACGATGCTGAGCTCGGGCGTAGTGTGGAGGTCATCCACATTTAAAACAGTGACCGTATTGGTTTGTGCAGTGCTCAAAGGAGCGAACGAAGAAACTGGTTCAGGAAGATTTGCTGGACGGGAATTGCATACGGACTGAAAATGTCCGATTTTTCCGCATGCAAGACAAGTGCGGTTTCTCGCGGGACACTGCGCAAAATTGGCTAAATGCCCAGCCGATCCGCAACGAAAGCAATGCGCGGTTGCGCTTGAAGAAGAAAATTGCGAACGCGAGTTAGGAGCTCGGTGTTGTTCCTGAAAACCAGAATTTGGCGGAATGGGGTCGCCATATTGCCGGCTTCCTCGCCCCCGCGACGCAGAGAGGCCGCCATGTTGGCCACCACGGAAGGACTGTGCAGGCTGGCGTCCATGTTGGCCGCCGCGCCGAGACGAAGATGAAGGGCCGCCATGTTGACGCGTCCCGTGAAACAAAGAGCCACCGCCTTGGCCCCCCCGCAGCAGAAAGTTGCTGCACTTAATGCGGAGCGAATTGCTCCAACTGGGAGCGAATAAGCTCGTCCTCTCGCGCAATCGAGCTTTAACCCGGCAGGGCCCAACGCATTGAGCAGCAGGGCCTTGCGACGCTCGGGCTTGCTGGCGTCCTCCCCGGCCGCGTCTGCGTAGGCCTGAAACACCAGTCCGCCCACGGAAGTGGCGGGTCTCCGGGCGAATGAAGAAATAGGGGAGGTGGAATAGGAGACGCCATTTCAAGCAAGAAGAATGGAGAGGTGCAGACGAGAAGAAAATAACGCCAGTACACTGTTTGAAGAAGACGACAAAGGTGGCGTAGCTGAATGAAGAAGGAATGAAGCGACGCAGCACGCAGTAGCCACCTTGCTGGGAACAAAGAGTGTCTAGGGTTAGCAGGGTAGGTCCATTAGAAGCAAGAAAAAGACGAACACAGAGAACGAAATGGTTTCTTATCCCATCCTCGTCGCCATTGCTGTGTTGGGGGCTGGCTGGTCCCGACGAAGCAGAAGAAGAAGACGGCCGACGGAGACGTACGTGGCCGGCGGTGACGCCGACCAGCCCGAACACGTGGATTGGCGCGAAGCGCCGAAGGAAAAAACAACCGCACTCCACGGTACCCAACACACACTCTTTTTATTTCACAGTCGCCTTGAAATCCTAGATGCCAGAGCGGCTTCCCTGGCATCCTCGCATGTCATTCCAAAACCGAAACCGAAAACCCAGAACACAACATGTTTTCCAGGTGGTAGCTGCTTTACAAGTACTTCGTCAATCGGTGCTTGCGCTGGGTTTCTCTGAAATGCCCGAAGGTGTCAACGACGAATAAAAAGTAGATTGAGCGTCGCAGCATTATGCTCTTGAAGCAGGGGCGGCGCCAGGGGGGGGGGGGGGGGGGGCAAGGGTGGGCTGGAGCCTTCCCAAAATTCTCGCCTGCCCCCCCTATGCCCACCCAAGTGCCCGGAAGCATATATTGAAAACCTAGTAGGAGCGGAGCTAGCTTGCCCCCCCCCCCCCCCCCCCCCCCGGAGGAACTCACTTTTCGTGGTTGCCCCCCCAGTAAAAACATCCTGGCACCGCCCCTGTCTTGAAGAGACCCAAGGGTGGCAACGCGGATCACTTAGTGGAGGAGTCTCTCTGTTTGTAGAGTTGTAGTTGTCAGCAAGTCGTTCCTGCAACACGGTAGCACTATTTATCAGTTTTGCTTACTAAATAAAATTTGCTTCTGCTGATAGCGCAGGTCGAGGAGCAGTAAGTTTGCAGTACCTGTAAAAGTAAGGCTGACGTTTCCATAAGCAGCTGCAATTCTAGCGGCCTCTGTGTAGGTTAAAGGGGCAAAATTTGTTTACACTGCAAATATTGTACACTGCAAATAGCTGCGATTATGATCCGTTAGCAGATGCAAGCTGCCAGAATTAATGCAATTTTTTTGAGGTCAGTGATCATATCTTTTCGGAAAGAGTTGACAGTGAAATAATATTTCGGCTGGATTTAACATCGGCCACGAGGTTATATGCCATCACACGCAACTCTCCGGTGCACATTAGGCTACTGTGTTATGCCTCCGACATCTTGTGCAAATTTCCAAGTTTAATTCACCTAAATTAGATATAGTTATTTTGGTCAGAGACTTCATTTCTTTTCATTCAATAGGTCGAAGAGCACGGGACTAAAAGCTCGAGGGATTGACAATGTACCGACCCAGTCACAAGTTGGCAAAGCAGCATTACACGACAGACATTCATACATGTAGAATAAAAAATAAACTTTACAAGTATTAAATGACATCAAGTACGAATACAAAAAATATGAAACAAAGCTCCTAAAGTAGAGAGCGAGGGAATACATATGTATCACGACTTCATGGTGACGTCATGTTTGGCATGTCAACGAAATTGACGCAGCTGATGCCAACGCTACTTTGGCCGCTACAGCGTTAATTGTGGTGGCCACAAGGCGACAGTGGAAGTGTTTGGCACGGCTATTGCAGAGGAAAGCTTTCTTCCTTCCTGAGTGCTGTTTGGCCGGTGCTTCACTCGTCTGGCTTTCACAGTTTTCACACTACGCGCCGGCGGGACCAGTATACGGCCTCCGGTTCTTACCAAATAATAAGTCATATGCAGAAAATGCGCCCGGTCGGGTTTTAGTTTCCCACCGTTTGGCTTATTAAAATCATTTGCGAATTTCCTGAGCATTTCAGCTATTGCTCTCGTGACAAGACTATCTCAGGAACATAGAAACACCATTACTTCGGTATGGTCGAAAAATCGCCGGAATTGGCCTTTACCTCCACGAGAGTTGGCATATAGTCTTGCTCGTGGGCCTTTTCAAGAACGGTTTTCAGAGATGACACTTTAAAGGGCTTAAGTGCCATGTACTGCCATACATTTGCTCGACCAAAATTATTTTACCGAAAACGGGTCACCACCACACAGCATAAGATCAATTTTTGTGGAGAGCAGCGCGTGCCGTCTCATTTGTTTCCCTCGCAAAGTTACCCGATGGATGGATGGAAGGATGGATGGATGAATGGATGGATGGATGGATGAATGGATGGATGAATGGATGGATGAATGGATGGATGGACGGATGGATGGATGGATGGATGGATGGATGGATGGATGGATGGATGGATGGATGGATGGATGGATGGATGAGTGGATGGATGGATGTGGCTGTACACTTTAGATCGGGTGGCGGCTAACGCCACCTAGCTGTAATACATAGTGAACTATATAACCACTAGATTTATCTTGTTTTTGCTTTAAATAATAAAGTAAGGTTGGACGGGTACTTTGCAGTGAAGGGTTTAATTTTCACTCGTGCCTTGACTTTAGCCACCAATCAGATAACCTCCATCTAGTTAAGTCTACCCGCTTAATGTCTATTTTACTCTCCCTGTCCCTAAACCCCAGTGATTTGAAAAACTCTGCGCCATCATCCTGAACTATAGGGTGAAGCCCTTTACAGAACATTATCAAGTGTTCGGCAGTTTCTTCTTCCTCTCCACACGCACTGCATACTGTGTCTACCCCTTCGTATTTGGCCCGATATGTCTTGGTTCGTAGTACTCCCGTCCTGGCCTCAAACAGTAGAGAACTACCCCGAGTATTATCATAGATCCTTTCCTTGGCAATTTCCTGCTTAAAAGTTCGATAGATCTCTAGTGCGGACTTCTTAATCATGCCCATTCTCCACATGTCAGTCTCCGTTTCCTTCACTTTCTTCTTAACCGATAGTTTTTTTTGGTTTGGCCACCTGCTGTTTTCTAAGTATTTACCAGTCAACTTCCTGGTTCGCTTCCTCCATTTTGTATCGACATTCTTCATGTACAAGTAGCTGAAAACCTTCCTAGCCCAACGCTCTTCCCCCATTTCTCTCAATCGCTTCTAAAATTTTATCTTGCTGCTAGCTTCCATGCTCTCAAATGATGTCCACCCCATATCACCTTGTACTCCCTGATTTGGTGTATTCCCGTGAGCTCCTAAAGCAAGCCTACCTATTCCACGTTGCTTAATTTCTAATCTTGCTTGAACTTCTGATCTCATGCACAAGACCGCATTGCCGAGTGGGAGTCTACAGTGGGAGAACAGCACCGCGGCGCGGCACGTGGCCGAACTACCTCTATTACATTTTTTTCAAAGGCGCGCGCGCCGAATGGGACGGCCGGAGCGACCGCCGCGCGCCCCGATCCTGGCGGCAGTGGCGCTTCGCAGGCGCCGCTTGCCACTCGCACTTTCCTAATCGCAAGTTAGGTAGACTGTCACGCCATTCCGCGGCCGCCAGCCTAATTTGTTCAAAGAAGTCTTGGAGCAGTGGGGGGGGGGGGGGGGCAGCGGCGTTCTTAGCATGTGTATGTACGTCTTGGCTGGCGTTGGGCTTTCACTAGATCGTTTCTGTTGTAGTTACTGGACGCACAAAGGTCACTGCACTCGTTGCACAGTCTTCGTTTGCGAAAAGGGTGCGTTTTTTAGACACAGCGAAATAACAACTGAGACGCTTATTCGCGTTCATCTGTACCTGTAAGTACGTTTCGTGCCTAACTTTGCGCGAGAAACGCGGGGCACATTTTGATCTACTTGCCATTCGGCACTGATCTTCCGATTTGTTGCTATCGCGTTCATTGCTTCGCCTTTGCAGTAAAGCTGTGACGTTTTTACAAAATGCGTCAAAAATATCGGCTACAGATCTTCCTGCTACAACAAGTGATGTGTTTGGAATTCAGGAACTCTTGAAGGCATCGTATCCGAGTGTCTAAAGCATCTAAGTTGCGCATAATATGCGGCTGCAAAAAGGGTAAAGCCATCGCATAGAAAAAAAAAAAAACTGTGCATGCTGCATATGTGCTCAGCGACTCCGACCTTAACCGATACTCTCTGTGGGCGCCATATTAAATAGAGTGCCTCGATGCGCGCGCCCCCGCTTAGAGTGGTGTCAGCTTTTGCAAGGGCAGATGCCGCCGCCTCGGCTTCGGCGCCAGCGCGACCGCCATTTTGGCGCCTCCGGCCGGTAGTTCGTGCTTGGCGTGTGAGGTGTTGTTGGGCAGTGTTCATTCCCTTACAGTTTTATGCACCCTTCTCCGCATCACCATGCCCGGCTGCTGCGTGCCGCAGTGCTCGAATCACTCGAGAAACGGATGGAAGTTGTACCGGTTTCCAAGAGACCCAAAAAGAAGGCTTCTTTGGACCGTTAAAATCAAACGAGACAAGTGGCAACCGACTAATACGTCGCACGTATGCAGCGTAAGTAAACATTTTTTTTTAGTGCGTCGTATTCTGACTGGTCAGCATTATTTAGGGCGCCGTTGTTTTTTATTTAGGTGCGCAATGTAAACGCAGGACAGCCAAACGTCGTGCAGGGTACTGTGCGGCGTGCTCGTGTTAAAAGATCACGCTTTAAGAAAATGCGTCAAGTACGGGGGCTTCGGAAGCCCCCGTGTCGATAACATTTCATGCTGGTTCAGGGGCCTCGAGTGTGCTACTACATTCATAGGAATTGCGACTAGTTTCAGCGCCCTTGCACGGGAAAGTGTTGCCTTGGCAGCAGCGTTGTGAAATCCTTCCCACCCCCTACCCGAGGCTGTTAATTTCGTGCACTGCGCTTCGCAGCTATTTTGCTCGCGAGACTGGCTGCCGCTGTCGTGACCGTCCGCCTCGCAGCCCGAAGACAGACTTCGTGAAATTGCCGTACTCGCTCGCCAACTCGCCCCGACAGCGTACGCGTCGACCGGGTGCTGGCGGAGTTGAGCTGAACGAAAAGTAGGCAAGAGATGGGGACGCAGGAGGTGTAGTTAAACAGATGAGAATTTAGAAAGTGGAGGAGGGAGAAAATTATATGCAAGGGCAGAAAACGGGGAGTGAGTTCAGGCCGCGTGCCGGCGAGCGAGTACGGAAATCTGACGGCGCCTGACTGCTGCCGAACTTCAAGAGTACGGCACGTAGAGTTCACGTAATTCACATAAGAGGAAATTGGACGTGAAATGCGCGCATATGGCCTCGCAGGGAATTAACATAGGCTCGGGTGCGTGGTAGGGGGATTTCACAACGCTTACGAAGCCTGCCCATGTTTATTCGCGCACGCGTTGGCACTGATCGGTCGAAATTTGAACGCCTCTTGTGAAATCAAGCCGTTTGAACATAAACATGCTGTTCCTGCGAAAAACTCGTAATATTACGAGGCCGGACTTCTGCCCGTCTTGTGTGTATCGTCGTATGTATACTTGGGAATCAGGAACACTTCAGTGACGAACAAAACAAGCGCTGTTACGGAGTGTTGTCATTTTTACCTGACAAATAAATTCGATTGCATTGGGAACTTGGAGGCTTGGGTACAAAGCTTTCGATAGAACGAAATCTGTAACGCTCGCTATAAAATCAGACCTGGTTCTTTGTCGGCACAATAGACTAATATTTTATTCACATGAATTCAGGAATCCTTACAGATTTTCAGTGCGAAAATTGAAAGGGTTATTATAACAGCAGGCTGGGTCTATGATCGCGCTCACTGAAGTGGCTTACGTGAAAGCGCGCGTGAGCTCAATTAGTTTCCTTCTTTTTGTGCTTCAAAGTTGCTGCTAGTTCCAACGACGAGCATGCTTCGCTGACAGCACTGAAAGAGTACGTTTCAGATGGAGGCAACCTCATCTACCCCAGCAAGGGAGTTATGAAAGCCTTGATAGACTATGAGGAGCATTTTGCTGCCATAAACTCTTGGTGCACGGACAAAGTAGTCACGATGAAGTCGCCGCTTCGTTCACTCACCGCATACCTAAACAAGGTGCACCGCCGCAGCTTGTGTGTATGCGCGGAGCACGAGGACAGTATATACCGACTGCTCACAGAGAGGTACGCAAGAATAAGGCTGCGCATTCACCTTCGGCAGGTTCCAGTCGGGAGTTGCAATGGACATGCAAGCAAAACATGTGCCGGTGTCAACCTCTCATGAGAAATGGACACGCCAAGATAAGCTGTATGCTTAAAAGGTTTCGGCTCACGTGGGCACGCTTTTGACTCTTGCATTTTTTATTTTTAAACATTTCATTTCGTACTGCATTTGGTTTGTCTTGTATCTGACTTTGATTTTCACTAGTGGGACAACGCAGCATTAAGGCGCACAAATAAATGGCCTGTTCACTGAAAACGTGGGTGTCGTTTCATAAAGGTACACTGGTAAAGCATGTTACTCTCGGGTATGCTGCCTGCACAGTGCATGAAATGGTGAGGCAGGGGAAGGTGGTACCGAATGTCAGATAATGTGTGTGTGTGTGTGTGTGCGTGTGTGTGTGTGTGTGTTATATATACACGCACACGCAAGTATATAAAGTACAGCGATTCCTGCCTTTGCTATTCGGCTGATTCACAAAGACCCAAATATTGCATTCCTTTCAGCAAGCGTAGTAATAAAAGTTCATGCGCCCCTCCGTCTTAACGACGACAACGGTTTAACGCGAATCTTTCTGGTGTGGGAGTTCGTGGCTCATTTCATTCAGTCTATGTCAGCCCCTGGCGCATTGTACAAGCACAGGCCACCAGTTTGTATGACGTGCGTTGTTCCATTTAACAATTAGGCAACAACAGCACTAAGAGGTGTCCAAGTTGCACCAAAAAAAAGCTCGCCAACGAGTACTTCTTTCCTACCATACGCGAGCACCGCAAGCGGTAATGCGCTTCGCATGCTGCCCCACTACGGCAGGAGCCGTAATGGCGGCCGTCGTAGCAGACGACGCGGCTGTCCTCACCCTCAGCGGAGCGCGCGGGCATCAAGGCACCCTAATATTAAACCACCCTGTGCGCCCCCTATGGGCGATAAAACTTGCTGTACCCTCGCTCTTAGAGACGCCATAGTTTGTTTGCAACTGCCAAGGTGCGCCTCGCTAGCATGGAATGCAGTGGCTCTGGGAGTTTTAAATGCGAAAAAGCGCCTGTTCACGCTGCACCCGCTTATGAAACGTCATCTGGTTACCACTGCGCTGTCATCTGATGCGACAACAAGCAGCGCAAGAGGAAGAGATTGCTGAGCACTGACTGTTAAGTTCACAGCGCATCGCGGAAATCGTGCCGGTGCGGTGTTTTGCGATTGCACAGATTTCCGTCCACAACGAAAAACGCCGAGCTCCACCGCCTTGAGATATAATCGCAATCGGCAGGAAAAACTATGAGCCCTGAGAAGTGTACGAGTAAGTAAACTTGATTATTGTGTTTATTCAAGCGTGACTCCAGCTGTTTCACTTTACAGCAGCGATTTGCGTGCAGTTTGCCTGTAGTATGAGGCACAAAACTATTGCCGTACTCTTTCGCTGGCCGCATGCCAATAACAGCTAGATATACATATTACGACTCACGCGTGGATGCACGCACCACGCATGGTTAGTACAACCGTAACGGCGTACTTTCGCGATGCGTGAACGGCGCGGAAAGCATGACTTTCGACCTGGTCGAACTGCGACATGCCTTGACTGCCACTAGGCGAAGCTACACGTGCTGTCGGCCGGCGTCACCGTAGCATTTTAAAATCTTGTTCTGGCTGGCCCTTTTGCACCCCGCGTGTGTTCCGAGTGCCCGGCAGGACTGGAAATCGATACACATGCGGCGCATGAGCGTAAGTTGGAACCAGATTCTAACGCTACGTTAACGCCGGTTTACAGCACAAGTTCTGCCTTGTCACAGCCAAGGCACACCGCAGTTAGGCTGAGTCGAAATCAATTAACGCTTTCCGCTGTTTCGCGTTTCTTTCAATCTGATGCAGCTGCCTTCGTAGTCAGCAATGCACGTGCTGCAGACATTCCGGACTGCCGAGGAAGGTCTCCTCGACGTTTCACACGACATCAGCATAAACTTCCAGCTCAGGAACAGCGCGAAACATGCTTACAGCCGGACTCGAGTTGTGAAGTTTCGCGCTTGATTTGCAGAGCGTCTGCTCACCTGGCAGTTGAGAGTGTTGTTTCGCCGCGCTTGCAACAGACGGTGCCACGCGCTTTTCAATATGGCAGCAAGCACTGAGCTTGCTGTGTTCTGGTGTATAAACGTTTTCTTCACTGCTGCGCCGCGCGGCGCACGACCCACCCCCACAAGGAAACGGCTGCTGCGCTGCACGGAACTTACGTCATACACTTTTCCGGTTTAGCGCTTCGTTTGGATAGTCAGGGTGCTTAGCGTTACGCCTAGACGTAACGATAGAAGCAGTAAAAGTTACGTCCAAACGTAAAAGTAAAAAAGAAAATGTTAGTTACGTCCAGCGTGACAATACAATACCGGCTTGTTAATCGTTCCGGACCGATTGGCAGCTGTGGCGTTGTAAGTTAGAGCGGCACAAAAAGAACTGGTGAGGTCGTTGGTTCGAGCGTTATTGCAGACTTTGTTACTTTTTCTTTTTATTTGTTCGCGCATGTATTGTTTTAACGTTTGCGCCTCCTCATCGGCCTCCCGTCAGCCTGACTTGCTCCTGGTGGTGGTCTTATCAACAGGCCCTTTAATATAGGATGTTCGGTGACTCACGCAAAATTGGCTACACTCTTAAAAATGGAGTGACGCTCTCTCCATTAAGGGAGGAACGGCGACGTCCCCAATGTTCGTCTTTAAATAGAGAAACGTTGCTCCCTTTGCCACGGGGAAACGTGTTCCTCCCTATGACAATCAACATGACTGACCCCAGGTTAGCGAAGTGAGTAGGCTTAGCAAATGCCTCAATGTTCGACTGATAAGGAGTACAAGGCACTGAAAGTTAAAAAAAAAACGGTCCCGCTGAGCTTGATATCGAACGAAATGATTATAAAAACAAGCAGAGGAATCTGTGGTGATGAAAACATCGCGAAAGAGAACGACGGAGCAAGTAGGTTTCGTTCGGCCAGCGAGGCGGCGTTCACTTTGAAAGACACGGATACTGCAGAGTCCTCACCTGAAGAGTGCATGCTAGGCTTGCTGTGTTTATTTCTCGTATATTCACATAGTGTAGCGACGTTATCCATGCGTTTACGGGGCCGCAGGTTACGTTAGGGAGCACTAGAATCATCGTGCGCACTGACGCGGGAGTGCGTTTGCAACGTGGTACTTTTTTTTTATTTCGCGGGCATTTGTAATCAGCAGAAAAACACTAATACTTGAAAGACATAAAGTTTAAAACTATCTATTTCGACGTTCTGCAAACTTATCTAAAACTTTCTCATTGAAATTTTCATCCATCCTTGTTGCTTCAAAAATTAGTTAATTAAACAGGTCTAAGTAAACAATATTTGAAAACATAAAAAATAGTCTGACTAACTCCAGGCAACGTTGAGCAACATGCATTTAGTCGCGTCTTAATTACGTGTTCTGGCATACGTGGGACACCCTGTATGTTGGAGCTACGAGCCTCGTTCTAAAAAAAAAAAAAAAATCTTTGTTGCCTTTCGTCTCGGCACATAGCAAGCTGCTCAAGCGCGGTACTGTTCGTGCTTGTTTCCACAACGCACTGACGAAGTCACGCCATCATTCAATGCAGGAAAGTTTCAAAGGGTAGATATATACCGTTTCAGGGCAGCTGGGTATCAATACCGCTTGCTCGTATCCGCATCAGAAAAACTTCGAAAAGACTATAAAGTCAGTGCCACCTGCACTGATTCTCAGGCAGGCGTGAGCAAGAAGGTGGCTGTGATCCCATACTTGCATGGAAGTTCTCACAATTTAAAGAAGATCGCTCAAAGGGCGGGGGTCTTGGTGGTATTTTCTGCGCCGAGTAAGTTGACACAGTTGTGTGCAACAACTAATTCTTTAAAAAGGCATCCTAACGATTGTAAACTTAAGCACCGGAATGAATTTGTTCAATGTGTGAAGAATGCAGTACATATGAAGTACCCTGCACCTGCAGTCCAAGATACCGTGGACAGTCAGGCAGATGTCTCAATGTGCGATTACTTGAACATAACCAGAAAGTAAAAGGTCTGATGGTTCACAAGTTGCGCAGAATGCAAGCCGGTGTTCGATAAAACAACTTTGTTGGCTACTCACTCTAACCAGAGTGTAAGGTTCGTCATTGAGGCGGCGGCGATAGCAAATCGAAGCTGCACCCGCAAACCATCTGTTGCACTAAGAAAAAAAAAAAGAACTAGAATACTTGGGTTCACCGGCACGAGGTTTTATATGTAAATTTACTACTGCTTAGTTTTTTGTCTTTGTGCATTCATTGAATTTATTGTGACGTCATGTGACAGGTTCTTGGTTCACTGCAATGAAATACTAGCTGGAAGTGAGCGCCTGTAGTTTTCTTTTTGCGCTTGAGCTGCTTAAGAGACGGAATACCAGCTAAGCTGCTCCTTGCTTTGGCGTTAGTCATCGTCAATGTGCCGCCAGGTGGGTGCCTCCACTTCAAACACCAGAGCACGTCCTGCAAACGCTGATATCCCAGAGCACAATAAACATTTAATTACTTCTCTGAATCGTGAAATACCGATTGCTAGGACGAACGGATGTTTTTTATGGTCTGTTTTGCCACGTGTGTGGGTTCGGGTGTCAACCACGGAATCATCATAAAAAAGCATTCTAGCAGCAAAAGGGTGATTCATAGATGTATACTAATAAAACCTAATATTACTTTCGTTTGTTAAACGTTTCGCGTTTCGATAGATTATACGTACTGCTTGTCAAATGTACTTTTTTTGTCTGCAGCCACATCAGTAATGCAGACTCCTTTATAGTTCTTGACGTAGTATCGATGCAATAATAAAAAAAAACAATGACTTGCCTATGTACGATGCATAATGTTCCCCGACTATAAAATTACGAGGCCTGAAAGTACGCTCATCCGGCGGACACTCGCACTGAATACGCACCTCTTTCATTTTTACAAGCGTACAATGACATTTATGAAATGTTTGTCTGTCGCATGGTCATGAACTATTCAAATAGTTATTCATGGGGAGTTCATTTACAACTCATGAATGCGGTGGAGGAAACAGACTGTCAGGAAAGCTGAACTCGTAAAAACGTGTTGCCACCGTTGTCAGCATTTTTGCTTGTGTGTGTGTATTCGGGAGTAGTGATGGAAAAAGGAAATTACGAGTACTGTGTAGTGAGATATTAATCTCAAATTTCTACCTTGAATGTGAACGCCAGCGTGGCTGCGTGAGAGAAAGTACGGATATTTTCAAAGGATTCAGCAGCCATGATCAATCCTTCCGTAAATTGAACATATTGTCACAGGTAATGGGTATGAGCCATCAACTGTAGGTGAATCCTTGGGAAGTGAAGAAAGAAGAGGGCTTTTGCGTCCTGGTCTGAGGGCAAGCAAGACGTCGTTTCGTCGCTGTCTGTAATTACGTTCGTGGCACTGGTGGAGGTGCTGGGTAAATGCGCCTCGGCTGCAGATTTTCAGCCGACACACCGAGCTACTTGGAGACAGCTACAGCTCCCACGGCAAGAAGGAGCCGCCGCCTGCGAGGACTATCTCCCGAGTACGGTCCCCTCTCTCAAGACGAGATGGCAACTTCAACTAACAACCAGGCGAGTCAAACCAACGACGCCTATTCTTTTCTCCCGCATGTTTTTCATGCGCCACGAACACCACGCTCATTCCATGGAGACATTTATGAAGATGTTGACGACTGGCTTGACCACTTCAATCGAGTTGCCAACATCAACGAATGGGATGAATCTCGCAAGCTGCGGAGAGTTTACTTTGCGTTAGAAGATTCTGCCAAAACGTGGTACGAGAATCACGAGGGTTCCTTTGCGACGTGGCAAGAGTTCAGCCGACAGTTTCGTGATGCGTACCGCAGCACTGAAAGGAAAGAGAGAGCGGAGCAGGCAATCTCGTCTCGGAACCAACGACCCAACGAGAGAGTTTCGATGTTTGTCGAGGACATGCTTCGACTCTTCAAGCGTGCTGACCCTGAAATGTCCGAGGAAAAGAAGGTGCGGCATTTAATGCGTGGGGTAAAAGAGCAGCTCCTCGCCGGACTCGTGCGCAATCCACCGACGACTGTGGCAGAGTTCATAAATGAGGCAACCACAATGGAGCGTACTCTCCAGTATAGGTCGTCACAGTATGAACGCCACGACGTGACCCCTGCTGCATGCTTTATCGGGGCTGACAGCGAGAGGCATGCCCTCGCTGAGTTCATAAGAAGCGTCGTGCGGGACGAGCTGCGCCAACTCCAAGCAGCGGGACCCCAACCACCCGTAAGTGATCTCACAGACTTAATCCGAAATGAGATCCGACAGGTGGTCACCCCACTCGCGCCAACAAGGCCTGAGGCCCCTGTGCTGACTTATGCGGCGGCTCTGCGATCTCCTGCACCACATGGCCCTGATCCCACCATGGGGAGAATGGATCAGGCTAGCCATCGATTCCAGGGCACCTATTCGACTCCGCCACCCGCCTCAAGGTTTCCGAGTGCACCAACTTATCGTCCGTCTGGATCGCGGCAGAACGCCACAAAGGCCAGCGTGTGGCGTACGTCCGATAACCGTCCACTCTGCTACCACTGTGGCGAAGCGGGTCACGTCTACCGTAACTGCCAGTACCGCCAACTTGGTCTCCGTGGCTTTCACCGTGATGCTCGGTGCCCGCGTTACGGTGAGCGTCCTCGCGGCATCGAAGCGTACCTTACGGGCCAGCAAGCTCCTCGCCTTGGTCAACGCCCCCAATCACGATCACCATCACCTCGCCGCCCCACGTCACCTAGCATTCCCTCGTCATCTTATGCTCCTTTCAGAGGCCGGTCACCGAGTCCCCACAGGGGAAACTAGAAACCGCGGCTCCTGGGGGTGAAGCCGCGTCCCAACGAACTGTCAAAGAGCCTCCTTCGACGCAAAGACCCGACGAAGACCGTTCTGACTTTCCAATCGTTTCCGAAAGTCATAAGACTGTTTCCGCCGACATCACCGTACACGTTGATAATCACGTCGTCACTGCCCTCGTCGACACCGGCGCCGATTATTCGGTTATGAGCAGCGCGCTAGCATCCCAACTGAGGAAGGTAACTATCCCTTGGCAAGGACCGCCGTTGCGCACGGCAGGGGGCCACCTCGTCACGCCGACTGGAATGTGCACAGCCCGTGTTCGAGTCCGTGCTTCGACGTTCATAGGGTCTTTCCTCGTGTTACCTGTGTGCTCCCGTCCACTCATTCTGGGGCCGGACTTTCTTCGCGAACATGGTGCAATTATTGACCTACGAGACTTGCAGGTGTCGTTCGCGGACCCGTTTCATCCTGAACCGGAAAACGCCCGCTCATCGAAGGCTGCGTTACGTGTATCCTCCGAATCTGTTACTCTGCCTCCCCGCAGCAGCCTTTTTATCAACGTTGAATGTGACCAAGACGTCCCCGATGCTGTAATTGCAGAAGGAAATTTGTCCCTGCTTTTTGCACAACAAATCTGCGTTGCCCGAGGTATTGTTCAGCCCAGTAGAAAGCAGGCTTGCCTATTTGTCACGAATTTCAGCGAGGAGTATCGCCATCTTACCGAACACACTGCGATCACATACCTTGAGGATATTGCCGACGTCCCTGGTTCCTCAACATTATCTGCTCTTTCGTCGTGCGACGATTCCGCCATGATATTTGCAAGCACTCTCGACATAAACCAGGGTCTACCGTCTGCACAACGGGAACGTCTTTTGAAGCTACTCGGATCATTTCGGGACTGCTTCGCTACGACTTCGAAAGTTAACCAAACACCGCTTGCCAAGCATCGTATCATCACCGAGCCTACCGAGAGACCCATTCGACAGCATGCCTACAGAGTCTCGCAAAAAGAACAAGACGTTATACGCCAACAGGTCCAGCAGATGCTCAAGGACGATGTCATCCAGCCATCGACCAGTCCCTGGGCGTCCCCTGTTGTGTTAGTAAAGAAAAAAGATGGTACTCTGCGATTTTGCGTTGACTACCGAAAGTTGAATAAGATCATGAAGAAAGACGTGTATCCTTTACCACGAATAGACGACTCGCTGGACCGCATTCGCAATGCTCGTTACTTTTCTTCCATGGATCTACGCAGCGGCTATTGGCAAATATCTGTTGATGAGCGCGACCGCGAAAAGACCACCTTCATTACTCCTGACGGACTCTACGAGTTCAAGGTCCTTCCCTTCGGCTTATGCTCGGCACCAGCTACTTTTCAAAGAATGATGGACACGGTTCTTTCTGGGCTAAAATGGCAATCGTGTCTTGTCTACCTTGACGATGTGGTCGTCTTCTCGGACACATTTGAGCAGCACGTCCAGCGCTTACAGGCAGTTCTTCAGGCTATTCGAACAGCTGGACTTTCTCTCAAACCTGAGAAATGCCACTTTGCATTCGAGGAACTGAAATTTCTTGGTCACGTCGTCAGCCACGCCGGTATACATCCAGACCCTGAAAAAACGAAAGCTGTTGCCGCATTTCCTGTCCCAACGAACAAGCGTGACCTCCGCCGATTTCTGGGACTCTGCGCATATTACAGACGCTTCGTCAAAGGCTTTTCTAAAATCGCTGAACCGCTAAATGAACTTACGAAAGACGGCGTACCGTTTCTTTGGGGTCATGATCAGCATCACGCCTTTGACACGCTACGAAACCACCTCCAAGCCCCACCTGTACTCGGTCACTTTGACGATAACGCTGCCACAGAGCTACACACGGATGCCAGCAACGTCGGACTTGGAGCTGTACTGGTTCAATGGCAAAATGGCGTAGAGCGCGTGATTGCCTATGCAAGTCGAACACCATCATCTGTAGAGAAAAACTACTCTGCAACAGAAAAGGAATGCTTAGCCGTTGTTTGGGCTATAACAAAGTTTCGCCCTTATTTATACGGTCGACCATTCAGGGTAGTTAGCGACCACCATTCTTTATGCTGGCTCGCCAACCTCAAAGACCCTTCCGGTCGTCTAGCACGCTGGAGCCTTCGGCTGCAAGAATTTGACGTTACAGTCGTTCACAAGTCAGGACGCAAACACACTGATGCTGACTGTCTCTCACGTGCACCAATTGGAAGTATGAACGCGGACGTTGAAGAGGACGATACATTCCTTTCCTCTGTGTCAGCAACCGACTTGGCTCAACAACAACGCGACGACATGGAGCTAAGCCCGCTGATTGACTACCTCGAAGGCCGAAAACGCAGCCTTCCTCGAAACTTCGCACGTTCGCTGGCCTCGTTCTGCATCAGGGATGGAGTCCTCTATAAGAAAAATTTCGACCATACCCAGGCTACTTACCTACTGGTTCCGCCGACCTCGCTTCGGGACGATATTTTACATGCTTGTCACGACGAACCATCATCCGGACACCTTGGCTACACGCGCACATTGGAAAGAATTCGCCGCTCATACTACTGGACCCGCCTCGCGAAGACAGTCAAGCAGTACGTCCGCACATGCCACGACTGCCAACGCCGTAAGACTCCACCTGTCCGACCAGCAGGACTACTACAGCCTATCGCCACGCCGAAGACACCATTCCATCAAATTGGCGTTGACTTGCTCGGCTCATTTCCCACCTCTTCATCTGGAAACCGGTGGATTGTGGTTGCCACCGATTATTTAACGCGTTACAGTGAAACAAAGGCCCTGCCCAAAGCTACCGCAGCTGAAATCGCACAGTTTTTTGTCACCAGCATCGTACTTCGTCACGGAGCGCCAGCTGTAATAATTACTGATCGTGGTACAGCTTTCACCGCAGAGATGCTTCAAGAAGTGCTGAGACTAAGTGGTACAGAACATCGGAAAACCACGGGTTATCACCCCCAAACAAATGGACTCACTGAATGGTTGAACAAGACCATTGCAGATATGCTATCTATGTATGTGGCCGTTGATCACAAGAACTGGGATGATGTACTCCCTTACGTAACTTTTGCTTACAATACAGCAGTCCAAGAGAGTACAGGTTTCACCCCATTTCGCTTAGTGGTCGAGAGGTCACTACAATGCTCGACGCAATGCTCCTTCCCAACAACTTGAGCATGTTCAACACGGACGCTGCATTGTTCGCTCAACGCGCCGAGGAGGCCCGTCAACTCGCCCGATGCCGTATTCAGGCTCGCAAAACTGTCGACGCACGCCGCTACAACCTTACACACCGAGAGGTTACCTTCAAACCAGGCGATGAAGTTTGGGTGTGGACTCCCATCCGACAGCGTGGACACTCTCAGAAGTTGCTTCGGCGCTACTTCGGCCCTTACAAAGTTCTGCGCCGACTCAGTGACGTTACGTATGAAGTTCTCCCTGAGGGCGCCTCAAGACGTTCCCGTCGGTTTCCACAAAGTGATGTGGTGCACGTGTCAAGACTCAAGCCATATTTCTCGCGTCATACATCGAACGTGGACTAACTTACCATGCAATGACTATTTTTGTCACTTTGGTTTTTTTTCTATTGTCTTGTGTACTTACTCCTTTCTTTATTGAGTACTTCCATGACGCCAGCCCATTTTTTTCCCCTTACGACGGAGTTGTTGGGTTCCATGGTAGCATCTTTTCTTTCTAATTTTTTTTCTCAACGCTCATTACCAGCATCGAGCCGATGCTTTTCGAGGAGAGGGAGTAATGTCACAGGTAATGGGTATGAGTCATCAACTGTAGGTGAATCCTTGGGAAGTGAAGAAAGAAGAGGGCTTTTGCGTCCTGGTCTGAGGGCAAGCAAGACGTCGTTTCGTCGCTGTCTGTAATTACGTTCGTGGCAATATCATTAGACAGGCAGACAGACACAGACAGACAGACAGACAGACAGACAGACAGACAGACAGACAGACAGACAGACAGACAGACAGACAGACGCTTTTTACTATTCCTGTTTCTTGCTTCAGTAGTTACACTGTAGTTACTACCAGGTTGCGTTGTTCGTATTTTCAGTTATGTCCTAGATACGCTTCGTTCAGCCGATTCGCAGTGGCTCTGGTGAACGTTGACATTCACCTTAAGATGATTGGTTGGTAACAACATTACTGGAAGTCCGGCAGAGCTTTCGCCGACCGGGCCTTAGGTCTCCCGCGTGGGGAGTCAAGGCCTTGCCTGACCGGCGCCTCGCAGGCCTGCTGGACGGCCCAGAGTTGGTCACCGAGGCTGGGGCTGCACAGAGCAGCAGCCATCCACGGCGGAAGGGTTTCGGATTTAGCACCTCGCGGATTTCTAGCGCAGTCCCAGAGCATGTGATTTAATGTGTAAACCTCAATATGGCATAAATTCGTCGGATATATATTGGGGTATAGTCCGTTAAACAGTGATGGGTTGGGATACGTGTGCGTCCGCAGCTGTCGAAGAGCCACCGCCTGCATCCTGTTCAGCTTCTCGCTGTGTGGACGAAAGATTCGGTGGGCCAGGTAGAAAGCCTTGGTAATTCCGTTATAGGTCGTCAAACTGTCTTTGGTGTTTCCCCATAGAGGACGGTCGCCGGCGCGGTTCACGAGCTTGCGGTACTTGGCGTGTGCCGTCTCGTTTAGGTTGCGGTGTGTCTCTGATACTTCTCCTATGTGAGCCGGAAACCACAGGAGTCTGGTTTGAAGCTCTGCCTCTTGATAAAATTTTCTATTGCACATGACTTTGGCCGCTCGTTGCGAGATCCACCCTTTGGCGAAATTTCTTACAGCTTGTCTCGACTTACAGAGGACAGTAGTGCATGACGGATCCGTGAACGCGAGCGCCACCACTACTTCATCGGCTTCTTGTGCGTTGTCACATCGAATACTTGCCGATATTCTCGTTTCGCCTTTCCAATCGACGACCATGACTGCGAATCACGAGCGGTTTGCGTATTGAGTGGCGTCAACGAACTGCGTTCCCATTTCGTCGGCGTAAGTGCGCAGGAGAGCTCTTGCCCTAGCCACTCTTCTGCCTGGGTTGTGTTCCGGGTGAACGTTGCGTGGAATTGGCTCAACCCTAATCGCTTGTCGTGTCGCGTATGGCACAGTGACTTTCTGTCTTTGTTCGGTGTAGTAACGGATGCCGAGACTTTCCCTGATCTGGCGTCCCGCTGTCGTGCCCGATAGTCTTTCCAGTTGAAGTGCGCTGTGCCTCGGCTGTATCGCTTAACGTGTTGTGAAGTCCAATTTGAAGCAGCAGGCGCGTGCTGGCGGACTCGGGGTGGAGCCAGTGCCACCTTGTACACTCCGCGGATAAGGACGTTGACCTTGGCTTCTTCTGCTTTGTACCAGTTGTGAAATGCCGCAACGTACACAATATGACACATGACGAAAGAGCGTATAAGTCGTATGAGACTATCTTCTCTCAGTCCGCTTCTTCTGATAGTGACCCTTTTGAGAACTCTCATGGCGTTAGTAGTCTTGTGCTTTAGTTTAGTGATAGTTTCGCCGTTAGCTCCATTTGCCTCGATTATCATGCCGAGGACCCTTATTCTTTTTTACAATCGGGATCGTTGCTCTGTTACTCGTGCGTAGATTGATCTCTACGTATTCCCGTCTGGTCCTCGCGGCCATTTCTTTAGGCCCGAGTAGCCTACCCCTGTGCGTAGAGTGGTAGAGCAGGAGTTCGGACTTTTTCGGTGAACATCGTATAGCCCTGTTCCCTCGAGATATTCCTCTACTGTGTTGATTGCTAGTTGTAATGCCGTTTCAATGTGGCCATCGCTGCCTCGGTGCATCCAGATAGTAATGTCGTTGGCGTAAATTGAGTGCCGGACGCCTTCAATCGCTTGCAGTTTTTCAGCAAGCCCAATCATGACTATGTTAAAAAGTATGGGCGAGATTACCGATCCTTGCGGTGTGCCAGTGCTTCCCAACGTTTGCTCTTCTAGTTGGATGTCTTCTGCCACCAGAACGGCTCGCCTGTCTATCAAAAATCTTTTACGTAGTTGTACGCACGTAGACCGAGGTATTGTCGAGACATTTGGTGCAGTATCACCGAGTGCTGAATTTTATCAAACGCGTTCTTGAGGTCATCAAGAATTGCTCTGGTCCCTTTCGTGTTGCCATCGAGTACGTGGTGTTTCAACTGTAGCATTGAATCTTGTGTGGATAACTGTGGGCGGAATCTAATGATCGATGGTGAATATACCCCTTTTTGCTCTAGATAGGCTTGTCAGCGGTTAAGTAGAGCGTGCTTTATAGCCTTGTCCACACACGACGTCAGCGATATGGGGCAAAGATTGTCGAGGCTTGGCGCAATTTACCAGGTTTTGGCATAAGAAGCATTCTCGCAGTTTTCCGCTGTTGCGGCAAGCAACCACGCGGCCAGTATTCTGTCAACCGCTGCACGGGTCAGTCGTCGAGATTATTTAGAGCACGATTCGACACCTTATCTAGACCTGGCGCCAATCTGCTGTTGAGACTGTGCAGCGCCACCCGCAGTCCTGATCTCTTCTACGCTTAAGTCCTTATCCAGTTCTTCGTTCGCGTCCCCCTCGTACGGGTGGTGCGGCACAGATGAAGGGTGTGGTAGGTACTTCGCCCGTAATCTGGCAGCCACTGAATCTTTACCATGTTTTTCGATCTCCTTGTGTAATAGACTGGCAAGACAGTCCCTCTGGTGTGACTTGGTCTTAGTTTCGTCCAGGAGGTACTAGAGCAGATGCCACGCTTCACCATTGTGTAGTTTCCCGTCCACTGAATTCAACTCATTCCATTGCTGGCGGTTGAGAATGTGGCAGTGTTCCTCGATGTTGTGGTTGATGTCCACTATTTTCTATCTGAGTCTTCAATTGAGCCTGTGTCCCTTCCATCTTGCTAAGATAGAGTTCTTCGCCTCAATGAGATGCACCAGGCGGCTGTCCATCTTGTCCACTTCGATCGCCGTTTCAGTTGTCTTGGTTGAAGCTTTGGTGTACCAGTGAGTGGGTCTATGCTTTAATGTCCGTGAGTTTATCTTTTATAGATTGTTGTTGCCCTCGTTTCTTTCTGAAATCGTGCCAATCAGTCCATTGAAGTCTGCGTTTACTGTCCTGCGCTTTGTGCGACATCGGAACGTGAATTTCGATAATCATGTGGTCGCTACCCGGGTCAGCAGATGTGTTTTTCCACGTGGTGGCTGCCGCCCCGGCATTTCTTACGAAGGTCAAGTCTGGAGTCGTGTCCCTGGTGGTGGAGTTGCCTATTCTCGTCGGGTGTGCCGGATCCGTTATTAGAGTGAAGTCGAGTTCTTGCGCGTCTTGGCCTAGTTGTCTTCCCTTGACCGTACTATATTCGTAACCCCACGCCGTGTCTGCCAAATTGAAATCACCCACAACAAGCGTCTGAGACCCAGCAATCTTGAGCGTCTTCTGAAGCAACGCCCTAAATCGTTGACGCTGCTTCGACGGGCTACTATAAACATTCAATAGAAATGTGCTTTCTTTCCTTCGTTTAGTGGGGACTAGTTCGATGAGAGCATGTTCCATCTGGACACCGCTTAGTTCGTGGTGAACGAACGTGAGACGCTTCCTTACGAGCGTGCATAAACCCCTTCCCTCGATTTTGCTGCTGTGCACTTCGTAGCCGCGTTTGTAAGCGTTTCTTGAAGTAATATTACATCTGGTTTTCGTGTTGAGTGCCTGATGTGTTGCTGTAGAACTGCCTTTTTTTTTCGGTTAAGCCACGCCAATTCCACATCCATATGACTATCCCTTGATTAGCGTTAGCCATGATGCGGGTTTAAGTTCCCGGATGCCCTGGAAGGGTGCTCGGTTCCGCGTCGCTGCGCTCCGTTACGTGTTGCGTGAACCCGGGGTGATCTGCATGCTTCCCTCGAGTTTAGTGGTCCTATTTGCGAGCCAGAGAACAGTTTCGTGCAGCGTCTCAAAGTAGCTTTGCATGGTGCACAGCACCTTGAGATGATATCTGCCAGAATGTCCGAACGTATAGTGGACGCCGTTGAAGATTTGTTGTCCTTAGCTGCCACAGTGGTCTGATATGGTGGTCACCATCGACCCGAAGATCGTCGCGAGATCGAACTCCGGTTGCGGTGGCCGTTTTTTCAATTGAAGGAATATACTTGAGGCCCGCGTACTTTGGGGAAGGTAAAGAAACCTCAAGTGGTTGAGGCTTCCGGTGTACCACCCACTCCCCTGATAATCATACCAGGCTTAAAAGGACAAATGCTATGTGCGCCTTCTTGTTAAGATGATCCAGTGCGTCTTGACTGCACGCGCAGCTCAGTGATGCTCACTCGTGCACGCGAAACCTACCGGATGATGTGCAGTCCTTTTTCCAATAGAATGACGTGTGAGGGATATTTACAGCACTTGCTCTGCTTTGTTTTATCTTCGGCCGTGCTTCCGCCGCGTTACATGAAAAAAAAAAAAAAACAGGGAGTAAGCGCTCAGCATAGCATAAAGAAACGTATACCAGCTCGCTATGTGCAGTCCTTTTTCCAATATAATGACGTGTGAGGAATATTTACAGCACTTGCTCTGCTTTGTTTTATCTTCGGCCGTGCTTCCGCCGCGTTACATGAAAAAAAAAAAAAAAAACAGGGAGTAAGCGCTCAGCATAGCATAAAGAAACGTATACCAGCTCGCTATGTGCAGTCCTTTTTCCAATAGAATGACGTGTGAGGAATATTTACAGCACTTGCTCTGCTTTGTTTTATCTTCGGCCGTGCTTCCGCCGCGTTACATGAAAAAAAAAAAAAACAGGGAGTAAGCGCTCAGCATAGCATAAATTGATTTATATGTGTGGTTTAACGTCCCAAAACCACTATATGATTATGAGAGACGCCGTAGTGGAGGGCTCCGGAAATTTAGACCACCTGGGGTTCTTTAACGTGCACCCAAATCTGAGCACACGGGCCTACAACATTTCAGCATAGCATAAAGAAACGTATACCAGCTCGCTATATTAGGAGCTCTGCGAACATTGAAAGTAGCAGCTAGTGATGGAGACCTGCTGGTAAGCTGTTTCGTTACCGAGAGACGCGAGTGACTGAGCGATCAAGACCTATAGTGCAATGCATTAAGCTTTAACTGAAAATTTGCGAATTCATTGCCCATTTATTGCTGTATTAGCAGTAAATGACGAATAATCTTATTTACTTATTAGAAATGCTGCTTCTGGCAATTTGATATGAAACGAATTTCTTTGTGATAAACGATATGACAGTCAAGTCCAAGCAATTGTGCTCATCCACGCCTATTGAAATACTCATAGCCTTTCCGTAAATTTTCCTGGGACGTTATTAGCGCACCGTTGTCTCCTAATTTGTATTTCGTTCAGTTTATTCTTGCTGGCAACGTTCGCCGTGGCCTCCGCGGCCTCGTGGAGCTCCAGGGAGGTGGACGCCGCCACGGAGAGAGCTCGGGAGGAGATTCGGATGGACGCGGCGCGCACACCTGGCAAGCTCAACGTTGCATTACGTTAGAATGAGCGTTCCTTTGGTTGGCCACTTGTCGGATGATGATTAACTCACGATAGGGGTGCTGGACGAGCGTCGAACTGCGTATTTATTGCAGCAATGCGGCATTTCTAAGAGAGGTTGTCATCGGTCTCATAACTCTCACATGAGCCACAGAAATTGGGCACGCCCCAGTGCTCAGCACTGAAAAATTTGTCCGCCGGAATAAATGCACTCGAATTGGGCCATTAAAGAGAAGGGCGCAAACACAGATTACCGTGGGAATTAACCCAGTGATACAAACACCGCAGGGCCACACGTATCAGCTTCGCTTGGCGTGGAATGGTGTGTTCGACCTTGTTCAGATCATGAAGATCAACCCTTAGGTTGACGCAGGCGGCTCCCGACCGTATCGTGGGCCTTCCGGATAGCCTGAATTAGCTCCGCTGGGAAGGACTCCTTTTCTAGCCACATTCTACGAAAGGAGACTGCCGAGGCATTTGGGCGGGCATTTCGTCCGCTTGTCGAGACGTCGCCTCGCGCACAGAGCCCACGTTTGCGGATTTTTTATCACCCTTTTATGTCATTGGCAGAATCGGCGCCGCCTTCACTCCTAAGTTATTAGGATGAAATTCAGAAACAACTATTTATTCTACGGTTATGCTTCAACAGAAACAGTGACCGCATGGAAGTGCCTCAGGAAAAAAATAATGCACCAGGACAGTCCAATCTCTGTAACTTCCCCCAAACAAGGCGTTGTTAATTGCAACACACGTGAGAGAAGGATCCGAACAACTTTTAGCAGAATTTTTTTTCTCGAGAAGCCACAGACCCCCGGAATAGGCTGCATCTATGGACTTAATGGATTCACTAATTATTAACGTTTTCGGCAGAGGACCGCGCTTCAGGGGGCTGCCCGTACGCCTCGCTTCGTCACCAGCACAGCCGCAGGGCGACCAAGGAGGCCGCACAGCTCGCCCGGGTGGCACGGCTCTTCGAGGAGACCAGCAGGGAGCTGCTCAGATCATTCAGGTGCCTCTCTCTTGTAAACTTGCCATTCGCTGGGAGAACGCGCAATACACCCTTGAGTGTTGATAGGATACCGAAACTCTGTAGGAGACAAACGCATAGCAAAAGTACGAAGACACGAGGCGAGGGCAAACAAAACTTTATTCTCAGAATCCCCGTCTATTTATGAGAGATTCAAACACCAAATCCTCACCCAAGAAAGGGCAACTCTCGGGCAACGCAAGTGCAAGATACCCGCCATAAACCCCCGCTAGTTTCTGGGTTCTTCGTTAGTAAGCGAGGTGCCCGCTAGAGATATGCGCACTTGTATGTGCTCATGACGACTGAGCAAGTTTGCCTTCCTATTATTCATAAGGTGTTTGCAAACCGGATGCTCTGCTTCTTGCGTTTCTCTTTTATAAGGCATTGGAAGCATTCAACGTCCCAGAGGTTGTGCACTTAGCATTGTGTGATGCCTGGTTGTTATTTTATTCTTTTACGACGTCATATTACGTCATATTACATACCTTGCCCGACACGACGCCTGTGTAAAGTCTTTTTGCGAAGGAGTTTTAAGCGCCAGCGTGGCTCTGTGGTGAAATACTCGTCAGCCTCGTAAAGGGCCGCTGTTCAAATCCCATTGTTCCTTTCTTTTCTTACAGCTCCTCGGTTACAGACACCATAATCGGCTCTTTCGGTGCAATACTTAGGTGCCTCAGCCATGGCCAGGTGTGGCCTAGAATCTGCCTCCCATGTTCGCAATCAATTTGAAAATTTTTGCGGAGTTGTGAGGCTCACGCGCTCCAGTTTTGGCGTGGAATTAGAAAATAGAACTTTGCGGTTCGCTTAGCGTTCTCATGAGGAACTTATAAGGGCGAAATTATTTACAGTTTAGCAAGAATAACTAAACGTTTCTCTTAAGCGTGCCTTTAAATAAACGTACGCTTTCCTCCTATGCGCATCCCAGTCTTTCAGACAGTAGCTCCTCTGCTGCTGCACTAAAATTTCAGCATGTTGCCCTTGTATCAGCAGCGCCGTAGTCGATGCAAAAAGGCAGCTGATCGAGGAGGATCATACTTGCTATTCAGTGTGCCTGAGCTGAGCTATACTCGATGGATAAGCGCGAAGCACATTAGTCGTGTACGTGGAACGTATTTGGTCCTCGCGCTGCAGAGTGTACACCTCGTAGGTTCCCACATCTGTCCTTGTGGTGGGACGAGAATAGTATAATAATAATAATAATAATAATAATAATAATAATAATAATAATAATAATAATAATAATAATAATAATAATAATAATAATAATAATAATAATAATAATAATAATAATAATAATAATAATAATAATAATAATGTAGTTATTCTTATTATTGTTCTTGCACATTCGCTGGCGCAGGTTTTTTCGCAAGCTGTGTTGCATGCAGCCACCGAAATGTGCGAAACATGGAAGATTCGATTAGAGTTCATGATTTCTTTCTTTATTTATTCAAAAATACCTGCAGCGCCCAAGGACATTTTCACACGAGGCAAACACGCAGCGTTGCATCGGCTTACATAAAATAAACTATTCAAAAAGAACAAGATGAACACAAAAACAGTTGTTCATCAAAAATGTAAGTGTAGCAGCATGTCTTTGAATGAGTTAGCAATCAATTGCGGAAGCCGATTCAACTGGGGGATCGTGAGCGAACAAAAAAAAAAAAGAGTTTGGGAGACGTTTGTTCTGCAAGTACTTTCTCTTAACTTTTTAGGGTGGTCCGTTATTTTCTATAAAAAAAATGGGGAGGTGAAAGGTAAGATTCTTCGTCTATTTTATTTACCCCATGAAATATTTTGAAGATCATTTTTATTCTCAAGTTTTTCCTACGCGAAATTAACAAATGCCGCCTTAACCTGTCCTTAAGCGCAGTGACACTGACATTAAGTTATAGTTGCTACTTGCCAAACGAGCTGCGTGGAGATCTGTACGAGCTCCAGCATATTATACAGAGTTTTTATTTGTGGGTCTCAAGCCCCACAGGTGTACTCACAGATGCGCAAGACATTCGAAAAGTATACTATAGAGTAGTACTCACAATTTGGGGGAAGCTAACCGGAAGTTCAGCCTAACAAACTTTAACATTCTGCGGGATCTCGCTGTGACATATTCAACGTGTTTAGTTTCAGGTAAAACTTGATGAAAAGTAAACACCAAGGTATTTATACTGAGTTACGCGAGTTAGCTGGATGGTACGCAATGTTAAATGAAACATGTATGGGTCGCGTTTACGAGGGAGGGAGGCGCATTGGCGCTTCCTAGGGTTCAAGGACATACGCCACCACCAGCGCATAATGCAGTCACATTACAATTGCTGATGGTCAGATGTATACAATGGTAAACTACACAATCATCCGCATTCTTTGCATGAGACCTCCTGAGAAATGTAGACTACAAACAGCAAAATCAGCAACAAAGAGGAACTCCCAAAGTAACAGCAACGTATTTAATTACGACATGTTGCATCCGCTCTTGTAGATAACACCTTATCTAATCAAGCAATGCAGGAGTAATACCGAGTGATTGTGCAGCAGCAGAACATGGGGCAGAGAATCAAACGCTTTCTCAAAGTCCAGGAATATGCAGTCAGTCCGCCCACTAAGCTCAAAGAAATCAAAAACATCGTGACTGGATTCTAAGCATGAGCTGCATTGGAAAGGAAAGACCGAAAGCCTTGCTGAAATTCGGTAAAAAAGTTGTTACTCTCTAGATACGTTTCTTCACGACGCTGTAGACTATATGCTTTATTGTCTTACTACACACGCTCGTTAGGAAAATCGGCCTCCGCGACTTTCCATTCTCCAGGTAAACAGGCACGCAATGATTTCTCAAAGATTATAACAAGGTGGTGGGCGAATTACACCAGAGCAAGCATTTAACACGTAAGAGCGTATGCTGTCAGAGCTATTTGCAGAATAAGGCTTTATTTTGTCGGAACGTGTGCTCACATTTGGGTGCATGTTAAAGAACCCCAGGAGATCGAATTTTCCGAAGGCCTCCACTATGGCGTCTCTCATAATCAGATGGTGGTTTTGGGATGTTAAAATAGTAAAATAGTTAGTCAAAATAGGTATCATTCAAAATCCAACCCGTGGGGCTCACGTGCTTCAAGAGAAAAGGAGAAAAAAGGGTGCCTGGAGTGTCCGCTATGCTGAAAAGAATGAATAAAAATAGAAAGAATGCGCATGTTTTATGCGTCCTCAATTTCTGTAAAGCTGCAAAATTTACTCTTCTGTTGTTTAACTATAAAAATTACGTCGCTTGAGTTACTTGTAATGACGCAACTCCCAAGCGGAGTGACACTCGCATATATTTTTCCGTAATTGTAGATCCGCTCACAAAATTTATCCGTTTTAGGTGATGCCTGTTCTTTTGTACGAGGCAAAAAGAAACCGAGTTTAACTATTTGTGACGCCATGGCGGTTACGCTGTTCGGCTGCTGATTCGAAGGTGTCGTGTGCTGTCAGGGCATATTAAAAAACACCGAATGAACGAAATTTCTGGAGTATGGAGTAAAACCGCAGATGTTATTACTAACTATTGAAATCTTCATGCCAAGAATAAAAATTTTGTTCCTTAAGATGGCTATATTTGAGCTTTTCACCTCACACGCATTCACAGAGCGCTATTCTAATAAGCCTAGCAAAATAGCATCAGTATGAAATTTAGCCACCACAATGGTTTTCTGGCTATCGTGCTTGGCTGCGTTTCGGCTGCTGACCCAAACGTTCGATTCTGGCTGCAATTCATGCGAGACGAAATTCCAGGGACCCGTCTATCTGGAGCTCTTCACTACGGCGTGTCTCAGTCGCTCTGAAAGCTCATCGACCAATCAAACCTGACACCTGTTAAAGCTCACTGAGGCGGAATTGGCGAACCACAATTAAAGAGGCACCTAGCGTTCTCGCTTGGAAAGCGCTGTTTCTCCTTCGAAAGCCTTCTGCACAGCTGACTCCAAGATCGGAGTCGCCTCTCCCGGTTGCCTCCATGATCGGCCCACCATGGACGAAGCAAAGATGTCGATGACACCATCGCGTGACGTCATGATTACGTCTCAGATTTTGGCGATTTGTTGCACCATGTTGACGTTATCCCGTGATGATCCTTTCTTGTATTTTCGCACCACACGTGTCAATTTTCGCGTTTTCTCGGGCACCCAAGGCTTCAAAATAAATAAATAAATAAATAAATAAATAAATAAATAAATAAATAAATAAATAAACGTCGTGTGATCACTGAATGCTCGACGCAGCTCCGAAAACTGGAGCGACGATGCTGTCGAGAGGCTGGAAGCGGTGGACCTCAGCTCGACAGCGCTGTCCGGCTACTGCCCGCTCACGAATGTCACCTGCAACCCGGCCAAGAGATACCGCGATGCCGACGGGACGTGCAACAACCTCCAGAACCCGGCATGGGGATCGGCAAATTCCTGCATGAATCGCCTGCTTCCCCCGGCCTACCAGGACGGTGAGCGTGTCTTACACGGCCAACCACAGCACGCTGGCAAAGAGAGAAATTTTACAAACTTTCACGTTTCGATCATGGCGCCACTCTATCCGCAAATGCATGTGGGCTGCTAAATTGCAGAGTTTATCTCTAAAACGTGCTTCATCATAAATAATTGTATCCCCATGCATTCAGCGCGTTTAGTAACTGCCCATATTGAACGAAGGCCAACATGCGCAGCTATTCAAGTCTCAACCATGTGCATGATGAACTCGAAAAGCTGCAGCTACTGTTCATGTAGTTGCATACTCCATCGCGCAAAGATGTTTAACTGCGTGAAAGTGCACTGGAAGCACTGGAATGGGAAGGGGGGGGGGGGTTGCGTCGCTTGGGTTGCTACTGCGACCCTTGATTTTAGAAAGTGGGCGCTCTTTGTCAACTAGATCTGAGTACAGTACGTGCTGTGTTTTTACGGCATACTTTTCGCCGAAGTGGTAGACAACGTGAAAATCCCTCCAATCCATAGAGCGGCCGTATTTCCTTACTACTGCGTTCTTTATAGAGTTGCGCCAGATAGGATCCTAAAGTTAGCCCTACATCACCAGAATCAGAGACGTGGCATGTGTTTTATTTGCATCGAGCGTACCAGTTTGCTGCTATCGCATTCATTGCCCTTGACGTGAAACGGTGTCCCTTCTGCTCAAAATGTTCGGCGCAGGTGTCAGTTCCCCGCGTGTGGCTGTCGATGGCAGTCCGTTGCCCAACGCTCGCAAGATCTCGTACATGGTTCACCCGAACGTGAGAAACTCGGCCACCAACATCACGCATATGGTGATGCAGCTGGGACAGTTCATCGACCACGACTTCGCCTTGGCGCCCCTCATGGCCGACCCCGGAGAGATCGTCGACCTCGGAAGTGAGTTGATGGAACTGCCCTAATTCGTTACTTTCGTTGTATTGAATATATAGTATTGTCACGCAGCAAAGGACGACGCAGTTGTCTATGAGGAAAACAAGTTTATTGAAGCGAACCTGTGCTCCCCTAACAACTGAAAAAAATACACAGGCGGCGAAGCAGCGGCCAGCAAAACGACGGGCACGCTAGTGAGCGTCGGCGATCGAATGACGCGGCATCGGCTGTGCGGGAATTTATATCCCTCGGCGCGAGGGTTTCTCGAATAGTCGAATTGTATCGAGAACGCCGTGATAGCGTTTGTTAGAAACGCTGTTCGTTCGAACAGCGCTTCCAACAAACAACGCTTGAAGCGTTGTTTCTATCGAACAACGCTTGAAGCGTTGTTCGATAGCGTTTGTTCGAAACACTGTGGTAGCGTTTGTTCGAAACGCTGTGAAAACAGCGATAGCACAGGCCGGCGCAGCCAGGCCGAAAAAAAACAAAACACAAATAAACAAACCCAACGCATGGTTCGCGGCATTACCCTTCCTCTAAGAGTGCATCGACCCGATGCTAACATAAGGGACAGTCCACACAAATTAAAATAAAAGTTCGTCATCGTCCGTAGAAAGGCTTTAAGCGAACCACATGGACGACTTCGGGCCGCGTGCGTCGTCGTGATGTACGGGAGTCTCCATCGGGGATCACCTCGTACGTTAGTTCGCCAACACGTCGTAGAATCTGGTAGGGTCCGAAATAGCGTCGTAGAAGTTTCTCACTGAGTCCACGTCGTCGAATGGGAGTCCAAACCCACACACGATATCCTGGATGGTATTCGGCGTCTCGGCGTCGGAGATTGTAGCGTCCGGCATCCACCAGTTGCTGGTCCGTTATACGAGCTCGAGCGAGCTGGCGGGCCTCCTCCGCACGTTGGCGGTATCCTTGGACGTCGGCGTTGAGGTCGTCGTCTTCTACGTGCGGAAGCATGGCGTCGAGCATCGTAGTCGGTCGTCTTCCGTAGACGAGCTCGAATGGTGTCATCTGCGTGGTTTTTTGAATAGCCGCGTTGTACGCAAACGTGACGTACGGGAGGATTTCGTCCCACGTCTTATGTTCAACGTCGACGTACATAGACAGCATATCCGCGATTGTCTTATTGAGCCGTTCCGCTAGTCCATTCGTTTGGGGGTGGTACGCCGTCGTTCTTCGGTGATCTGTGTTGCTGTAGCGTAAGATTCCTTGCATGAGCTCCGCAGTGAAGGTCGTTCCGCGGTCCGTGATTAGGACCTCAGGTGCTCCATGTCGCAGCACAATTTGGTTAATAAAGAACTTTGCAACTTCTTGTGCAGTTCCCGTAGGGAGAGCGGTGGTCTCTGCGTAGCGCGTCATGTAGTCTGTCGCTACGACAATCCATTTGTTCGCGGATCGGGATGTAGGGAACGGGCCCAGAAGGTCCATTCCGATCTGTTGGAAGGGCCTCGTTGGGATGGCGATCGGCTGCAGAAGTCCGGCTGGTCTCGTCGGTGGTGCTTTTCGTCGCTGGCAGTCACGGCAGCTCCGGACGTAGTGGGTGACATCGGATGTAAAGCGGGGCCAGAAGTATTTCGCCTTGATTTTTGTAATCGTGCGAGCTGTTCCGAGATGTCCGGAAGACGGGTCGTCGTGGCACGCTTCCAAAATTTCGTCACGAAGGTCTGCGGGGATGGCAAGTATATAATTCGTTCTCGTTCCGGGGTTGAAATTCTTCTTCACTAGGATGGAGTTTTTGAGGCTGAATGCTGGTAAGTTGCGCTTGAACGCCCTGGGCACGGCGACGTTGCGTCCTTCGCGGTAGTCGATCATGGCACGGAGGTCAGGGTCGGCACGCTGCTGGGCGGCTAGGTCGCTCTCTGTCACGACTCCGAAGAACGCGCTGTCTTCATCGGAGTCCTGTGGTGGTGGGTCGACGGGGGCGCGGGACAGGCAGTCGGCGTCGGAATGTTTCCTGCCGGATTTGTAGAATATTGTAACGTCAAACTCTTGCAGGCGCAAGCTCCACCGCCCAAGACGGCCAGAGGGGTCCTTCAAATTGGCGAGCCAACACAGCGCATGATGATCTGTCACAACCTTAAACAGTCTACCATAGACGTATGGGCGAAATTTTGAAATGGCCCATATGATAGCCAGGCATTCTTTCTCGGAGGCAGAGTAGTTTCTCTCCTCCTTCGACAGACCACGGCTTGCATAGGCGATTACCTTTTCGTAACCGCTTAGCTTTTGGACGAGGACGGCACCCAAACCGATATCACTGGCGTCCGTGTGCATTTCTGTTTCGGCGTTTTCGTCTAAATGAGCAAGCACGGGCGGGTTTTGCAGGCGTTGTTGCAGCTCGCAGAATGCCTTTTCTTGGTCGTTTTCCCAGCTGAAAGGGGTGCTTTCTTTCGTCAAGCGCGTGAGTGGCTCTGCAATGCGTGCGAAGTTTGCGACGAAGTGCCGGTAGTATGCGCACAGTCCGAGAAACCTTCGCACACCCTTCTTATCTTTCGGCCTTGGGAAGTTCGCAATGGCTGATGTTTTTGCCGGGTCAGGTAGGACTCCCGCGGCGTTCACGACGTGACCCAAGAACTTGAGTTCCTTGTACGCGAAACGGCACTTCTCAGGCTTCAGCGTTAACCCCGACGTACGAATGGCCTCGAGTACAGATTCCAACCTTGTGAGGTGTTCGTCGAAAGTCCGGGCGAATACGACAACGTCGTCGAGGTATACGAGGCAAGTGTGCCACTTCAGGCCTGCTAGCACAGTGTCCACGACTCTCTGAAACGTTGCAGGCGCCGTGCACAGCCCAAACGGCATCACCTTGAACTCGTATAGACCGTCCGGGGTTATAAATGCAGTCTTCTCTCGGTCTCTCTCGTCCACTTCAATTTGCCAGTAGCCGATCTTCAGATCCATGGATGAGAAGTACTTGGCGTGGCAGAGGTGGTCGAGGGCGTCGTCGATTCGTGGCAGGGGGTACACGTCCTTTTTGGTGATTTTGTTTAGTCTCCGGTAGTCAACGCAGAATCTTAAAGTGCCATCTTTTTTCTTCACGAGTACAACCGGCGCAGCCCACGGACTTTTTGATGGCTGTATTATGTCGTCGCTGAGCATGTCATCAACTTGAGTCCGGATGGCTTCGCGCTCGTGTGAAGAAACGCGGTACGGTGACTGGTAGGTCGGGCTCCATCTTCGGTTATTACCCGGTGCTTCACCAAAGGTGTCTGACGTAACTTCGAGTTCGAGGAAAAACACTCGCTGTAGTGACGGAGCAACTCCAGTAATCTGTCCCGATTTTCTTGCGACAGCGCCGGGTTCACGTCGAAAGGATGTGGCAGCCTGGAAGCATCTGCGCGTGCGCGTTCAAAGGTGGCGACCGCGATCACTTGACTCGCTTCTTGCGTTTCTTCGAGGAACGCAATTGCAGCGCCCTTGTTTAGATGCTGGTACTCCTCGGTGAAATTGGTGACCAAAACGTGGGATCTGCGTTGCTTAAACCGCGCAATGCCTCTTGCGACAGACACACCGCGGTCTAGAAGCAACCTTTGGTCAGTCTCCACGATAGCGTCGACGTCAGGAGCAGCACCTTTACAATAGACGGCGATCATCAAGCTTGCGCGAGGTGGCAGGGTGACGTGATCGTCGGCGATCCTTACAGCAGCACGGTGTCCGAGGTTCGACTGCGGCGTCGTGGAGTGATCGGAAGAAAACGTTATCGACCTGGTCTGCAGATCAATTATTGCGCCATTGTCCGTCAAAAAGTCCATTCCGAGAATTACGTCGCGGGAGCAGTTAGGCAAAATGACGAACTCCGAAGGGTACGTAGTGCCGTCTATGGTGACGCGCGATGTGCACATTCCACTTGGGGTCACGAGGTGGCCTCCTGCTGTGCGTATGTGCGGACCGTCCCATCTGGTCGTAACTTTCTTTAGCTTGGACACGAATAACCCGCTCATGACCGAGTAGTCGGCTCCCGTGTCGATGAGGGCGACTACGTCAAGGCCGTCGATGGACAACTGGACGTCGGATGCCGCTTTCCTCGAATTTCGGGTGCGTCGGGGCGTCGTATCGTGGCTTGCACGTGTTGATGGTCGGGCACTATGCGTCGTCATCGTCGTCTTCTCAGCGGCAGGCTTCGTCATTTCGGGTACGCGTCGCGCAGCGTAGCTGTCGTCGTTTTCGGGGGTCTCGTCAGGGTGTCGTCGGGTCGTCGGGATGAGGGCAAGTCGTGAATCACGGTCTTGCGTCGTTGGAGGGTTTTCATTTTCTCGCCGTTGTGCAACTTCACCTCCAGAAGTTGCTGCTTTTAGTTTCCTCCTCGTGGGCTGGGGGACCTTCCACGGGCGAAGTCAGCATGGCTGCGACGGTTGGGGGATTGGTACGGGTAGGGCGACGGCGAACGGTTGAAACGGGATGGTCCACGGATGGTGTTCGACAGGTATTCTTCGATCTCAAATGGGCGCTGGTCGGCTCGCGGGCGGGGTGCGTCGACGGAGAACCCACGCAAACCCAGCCTCTTGTACGGGCAGCGGCGGTAGACGTGGTCGGCCTCTCCGCAGTGGTAGCACAGCGGATGATTATCTGGCGTTCGCCACACCTCGGTCTTCCTGGGCGCCTGGTTTCGGGTTACAGGGGTTCGGGCGGTCGACATTGGGCGGCGGTACGGCGGGGCCTCTTGATAATGGGTTGGAACGGGTCGGGGTCGACGAGCAGCAGTGGAGTAGATCATTGCTTGTGGTTCGCAAGATGCTTCCGACGGCGTGGAATTCCCCAGTGCTTGCTGAACCTCCTCGCGGGCGACGTCAGTGAGGGAGGCGACTTGGGGCTGCGGCGTTGCTGGGAACAATTTCCTCAGTTCCTCGCGAACGACGGCGCGGATGGTCTCCCGCAAGTCTTCCGTCGCCAATCCAGGGGCGTTTACCGGGTTCACCGAAAGGGTGTTGAGTGGTCTATCGTATTGCCGCGAACGCATATCCAAGGTCCTCTCGATCATCGAAGCCTCGGTGACGAACTCAGCGACGGTCTTAGGGGGGTTGCGGATGAGTCCAGCGAAGAGCTCTTGTTTAACTCCCCGCATCAGAAAGCGCACCTTCTTCTCTTCTGCCATTTCGGGGTCAGCTCTCCGGAACAGCATCTTCATCTCCTCGGCGAACAGTACAACACCTTCGTTAGGGTGTTGCATTCGCGTCTCCAACAAAAGGGCGGCTCGTTCTTTCCGTACAACCGTAGCGAATGTTTTGAGGAATTCGCTCTTAAAGACAGTCCAGTCGGTTAGGGAGCCTTCATGGTTCTCAAACCACGTTCGAGCTGCATCCTCCAAATAGAAGAAAAGATGACGAAACGTTTCTTCGTCATCCCACCTGTTAAAGATGCGGATGCGCTCCAGCTTCTCCAGCCACTCTTCCGGGTCTTCACCAGGAGATCCTCGGAATGATGGGGGCTAACGAGGTTGTTGCAGAACGACGGGAGGGTTGGCAGCGCTGGTCATGGTGCCTGCGTTGATCATCGTGGTTTTTACGTCTTCTTTCCTTTTTTATCCGGGAGCAGTCCAAACTCTGGCTGAAGGCCTTGCTGTCGGCGGCTGACACGAGCTGAGCGTGCTTGTCGGCTTGGCAATGGCTTAGGGTTCATGTACCCCGCCCCTCCACCAGATGTCACGCAGCAAAGGACGACGCAGTTGTCTATGAGGAAAACAAGTTTATTGAAGCGAACCTGTGCTCCCCTAACAACTGAAAAAAATACACAGGCGGCGAAGCAGCGGCCAGCAAAACGACGGGCACGCTAGTGAGCGTCGGCGATCGAATGACGCGGCATCGGCTGCGCGGGAATTTATATCCCTCGGCGCGAGGGTTTCTCGAATAGTTGAATTGTATCGAGAACGCCGTGATAGCGTTTGTTAGAAACGCTGTTCGTTCGAACAGCGCTTCCAACAAACAACGCTTGAAGCGTTGTTTCTATCGAACAACGCTTGAAGCGTTGTTCGATAGCGTTTGTCCGAAACGCTGTGGTAGCGTTTGTTCGAAACACTGTGAAAACAGCGATAGCACAGGCCGGCGCAGCCAGGCCGAAAAAAAACACAAATAAACAAACCCAATGCATGGTTCGCGGCAGTATAGTGTACTGAGTGAAGCCGCTTGGCTTTCGTTCTTCGTTATAGCTGCGTATGTAGACTAGACGTAGAAACTACTTTATATTCACGTACTTGATAAAAGAAACTTCTGACTACTGTAACAAAACTTGTACAAAACTTGGAAAGTGCTGCACTATTGAAAATAAAAGAAATACTTATTTTGTTTCGGCTGGCGAAACTTTTAGGAGAAACGCTGCTTTCTGTTATCAAGTAATTTCATCGAATATCAAGTTCTGCACTGCCATTCATTTTCGACAGGTGTAATTTTTAATCTAACTGAGTCATTTTTTATGAGTAATTTTGCCCCATTTCGGTTTAGCTCCTAATACCTAGAATGATGGAGCCTACTTTTGTTACACTTTGTCATTTCAAACGTGACAGTGATGGGATGCCATCACTTAAAGCCAGTTTAGCTAGAATATTTATGCAATCTTGCAGACCCCAACAACGTCGTCGACTGCTGCTCTCCGGGAAGACGCAACGCGCCCGACTGCTTCTCTATCGAGATTCCTTCGGACGACCCTTTCTTCGCTCGTTTCAACCAGACCTGTATGAACCTTCCACGCTCCGCTCCCTGCACTCGTTGCACGCTGGGTAACAACATTTGAATGTTTTAGATGCGGAGCATCTTATACTCGCGCCTTGTAGTGCGCCGTCCGCACCGCTTCTCGAACATTCGACAGCTGACGCGCGCGCATGCGCCATCGCGCCGTCGCCCACTCTTCCACCATCTGTGCATCCCTTCCTCCTCTACACACCGCGCGCGCTTCACTCCTCCACCATCTGTGCATCCTTCCTCCTCTACACACCGCGTTCGACATCTACAATTCTCCTGATTCTCCAGTGGACGCGCATGTGGCGTCGCGCTTCGAGAACATTCAACAGCTGACAGTGCATGCGCCGTCGTGCTGTATATATACTCAAGGTCGGCGCTCGCTCGCTCAGTTGCCGCTCGTCGGTTGGTTTGTACGGTGCGTCGACGTCCAAGGTCGCGGTGAAATGAATTCCAACGAATCCACAAACACAATGATCGACGTCCCTTCGACCAGCGCCGCCCTTTCGCATACGTGTGTACGTGTTCACTCATTTAACACCCCCTCCTACAACCACGTTAACCAATTTAGCCATCGACCCAAGTAAGTCGCAATTTAACACCCCATTTCACAACCACGTTAACCAATTTAGCCATCGACCCAAGTAAGTCGCACTTTAACACCCCGTTAACCAATTATATGCTCCGCATCCTCCTCAGTGTTCCCCCGAGGGAAGCTGCGGGCAATTTTTTTCTTTAGCTAGTATACCCCTACATACGGACGTCATGGTGCAGAACTAAAGGTGGCGTCAGCGTAATTTATTTCTGTGCGTTTTCTCGCTTGCCAAGCGTCTCGTCGCAGCAAGAATGGTTCGGTATTGCAATCAATACGAAAACTAACTTGTTCTTAGTACCCGCTCATGAGCGACTCTCGCTGTAAAACCTTGGCGCGTTTCCGTTCCTTAACTGTTTGAGAACTGGCTCACTCTGAGAGTTCTCATCCCAAGGTTCCACGTGCCTCGGGCGCCTTTTTAGCTCTTGGAATGAAATTCCACGAAACACCGTCTCGACTTTCAGGACAGCGACAGCAACAGGACATTCTGACGTCCTACATTGACGCCTCTCAAATCTACGGCAGTTCTGCGGGAGACACCGCGAGACTTCGGACGATGAGCAACGGTAAGCTGAAATGTGTGAAGCATTATTCATGTTTTGCCTCAATGATAGCTGTATTCTTCGTCTAGAAGAGTAATAGATGGATTACTTATGCATTTGTTATTAGATCTAATTAGGAATGCGCCACCCATTTCACGCGTGTGCAGATGAACATGTCTATATTTGATAGTAGGTTTCTGCAAGTGGGGCGCACACCCGCATGATCTACAATGAGCTGCCAAATGAGACGTGGCTGCAGCACCTGAAAGCGTCAGCTCAACCTCTCGTAAGCGCACATTTAGGCTACGCCCCGTTTGGCCTACGCGTTCACAGCCGCATGACAATAAAATTGCGCAAACCATGCCAGTAGCGCAAGACGCATATCTGTGGACATGATTGTAGACACGTTTCTTCCATTTTACGCTTGACCAAGATGCTGGCACAGTGTTTTCAAGGCTCTGAAGCACCTCTCGAAGTTATCGCAGAATCTCACGAGTTTTCTGTCACAATGTTTTTTACAACCATGCAGCGTGCTTCCCTAAAAAAAGCTCTAGATGGGAACTTTCAGTCGCATGCGATATAGATGATGGGAGTGCGTGACCTGCCACCTTGTGACATCATTATTGCCGACGGATGTGCCGCGATTAATTGCAGGATTTATGAAGCACCAGTACGACCTGTTCGCGGGCGAGCTGCTTCCCCGGAGCTTCCACGTCAACGAGGACCGCTGCAGCAATCCGTCGCAGGGACAGTACTGCTTCATGGCAGGTGAGTGGCTCGCCCAGCTTTACGCGTGAAATGTATGTATCTTGAAGCTCTCGCTATTTCGCTTTCTTTCATGTCGAGAGAAGGCTGCTCTCGCATCATCTAGCACACACACACACACACACACACATATATATATATATATATATATATATATATATATATATATATATATATATATATATATATATATATATATATATATATTGACGAAATACAGACACAGTATTCGAACTACGCGCGTCATCAGTACGTGTGTGCCCCCCCATGAGACCAGCGGCCCGATGATGAGACAGAAAAGGCCGCGACAACGCGCGCCTCCTCAGCGCGCGATTTTGACGAAAAAGAAGTGGGGCACCGCTCGAGGTCTTCTCGGAGATTGATTAGCATGTAGCAGCGTATTGTAGCAGCGTATTGTAGCAGCGTTCCTAACAGGAACGCTGCTACATTTTAGGGGCAAAACTCCTTATAGCGGCACCCGTTCGTCCCCCGTAGTATGTAACAAGTATAACATTTTGACCTCCAAGGTGGTGCCGGTGAGAGACTTCTTCTGTGCGTTGTCGAACAATAAAAGATAGTGCTCAATGCACATGTTAATGGCTGCTAAGGGGGAATGAGAGACAGGAGCATTCGGCTTTTAGGTAACGCGCACGCTGCGATCCCCATTAGCAGCTATTGGCATGTACATTGAGCACGATCTGACAAGAAAGGGTTGCTACGTTATACTCACTGGGTGTAACCTCCTTGGTTTTAGAAAGGTTTAGCGAGCGTTGGGCCACATAGCCATGAATGCAGTGAACTAGTATGTACCATGAACTCGAGGTGGTTAAAGGTGGGAAGTAAACCCGAAGCGCACGCCGTAAGAAAGTGTGCATGTGCCACCTCCCGTTTAGTCCTTGAAATGTCCGCTGGATGGCGGTGCTTCTATATGGAGAATATATGATTAAAAGATGCGAGATGGTGGTACTTGGAGTGCCGAATAGATGGACGAACGGACACACAGACAGATGCATGGATGGATGCATGAACGGACGCAGGCGCGGATGCATGGACGAACGCAGGGACGGATGCACGAACAAACGCACGCACGGACGGGTGGATGGACGCCTGGACGGTTACACAGACGTACGCAGGAACGGACGGAAGCAAGAACGAATGGACGGACGAATTCTTCGCCCCACTCTCCATCATTCACTCCGTGGATATGCTGCCATTTTTTCCTTTACTTTTCCGACACAAGTTAGCCCCAACAAATAGTTATTCTTAAACCATCTGGATAACAATTCTGGTGAAGGTGCTGGGTGATGATCCCAGCACCTTCAGCCCGGAACTTCAGCGAGGAAGCAGCCCGGAACTACGACCACTCGAACCAACCGAGCCCACGCCAGTTCATCAGCGCGCCAGCTGTCGTTTACGTGGTGAGCCGTCGGAATTTCTCCTGCCACCAGAACCTATAGAGTGTATCCAGCTGTCTCCGGTGAGAGTACCAAAATGTCGCTTCCAACCGCTGCCACGCACGTCGTTGTCGATGAGCCACGGACGCCCGCCCCTTTTCGTGGTGGTCCTCATGAAGACGCCGAGGATTGACGGGAGGGTTATGAGCGCGTCGCCCAGTGCAACGAATGGACCGAAGAACGGAAGCTCCGCCGCGTTTATTTCGCGTTGCAGGACAGCGCAAGAACGTGGTTCGAAAACCATGAAGAAGCCATTCACTCGTGGGATGACTTCCGATGAAAGCTACTGGCCTCATACCCAAGCACAGACTGCAAGGAAAGAGATGAAGCTGCCTTGCAGGCAAGAAACCAGCGTAACAATGAAAGCGTCGCAAGGTATTTCGAAGACATCTGCCGCTTATTTCGCTGGTCTGACCAAAATATGAGCGAGGGCAATAAACTTCGGCACATGATACGTGGGGTGAAGCTGGAAATTTTTGATGGTTTGCTCTGATTCCCCTCATGGAACGTCGCCGAATTTCGCACCGAGGTGACAGCGGTTGAAAACACTCTGCAACAGCAAGCGAGGCACTAAAATCGGGGTGTAAACGTCGCATCTGTAGACGCGGTGTAAGAAGTTTTCGGGAATGGCATCAACGTGTTACGAAAGCTCATTCGATCAGTGCTTCGAGAAGAGCCCCAGAAGCTCAACGGCAACTTCTCAACGGTGTCGTCGTTAGCGGAAGTTGTTTGGGAGAAAGTGAGATAGGCAATCCGTGAGCAGCAGCCACAAGCACAGCCGGTTCAAGCGTCGGTTCCGATGCAGCCCGCAGTCTCGTACTACGAGGGGCTGAGAGGCGCCCCTGTACTTCCTTTCGTCGCCTTTTGACCCCATTTCACCGCAGCAACCATCCATCTGCCGAAAACTCGATTCACGCCGTCCCCAGCCGAGACGAGGATCCGGAAAGCTGATATATGGCGCACTCCTGATCGAATTCCGCTTTGTTATCACTGTGGCGAAGCTGGCCATCTTTTCCGAATGTGTGAATATTGCCGAGCTGGACTTCGGGGTTTTTCCATAAGCACTGCTTGTCCTAGGAATGGGGAATGACCTTTCGAAATCGAGGAGTAGTTGTCAGCGCGTCAAGGTATACCTCCTCTCAGCAGCATCAGTCTCGGTCGACAGCACCACTGAGGTATCGGTGACTAAGTCCGCGCTCATCTTCAAACTCTCCAAGGCGCCTTCCCCAAAGCCCGCTTCGGGAAAACTAGGATCGGCGACCTGTGGAGGTAAGGCTGCTGCCGACGCAAGAAAACAACCTTCAGTGCCAATTTCGAAATGTGATGATGTGGACACGAGACTACGTGAGGAAACGGTAATGTCGCTTCTGATTTGTCGGTGCTTATAGACGGCTACGAAACGAATGCTTAGGTAGACACAGGCGCAGACTATTCCGTCATGAGCAGGGGACTTGCTAGAACGCTGAAATAAGTGCTGATCCCTTGAATAGGACTGCAAGTGCAAACCACCGGGGACACTTTATCGATCCGGCAGGCATGTGTCCCTCTAGAGTCGGAATACGCGGCTTCACCTAAGTCGCCAGTTTCATTTTTTTTTCTGAGTGTTCAAGAGATGTAATTATTGGAATGGACTTTTTGCAGGCCAATGGCGCAATGATAAACTTGCAGGAGACGTGCGTCTCCTTCTCGACGAAACACGACATCGCGACATTCGAGAGTGAAAAACGATTGGATGCACTCCAGATTGCAGACGACGATGTAACAGTACCTGCAAGATTATTGTCACCGTAAGAAGCAATCTATACAACGACTATGAAGGAATGGCAGGAAGCAATACTGGGCTATTACTTGAGAAAGGTATCTGTGCAGCAAGAGATATTGTACGGCTGCATGATGGGTGTGCAAATGTCGTCTTGACAAATTTCCGAAATGAGGTGCAACATCTTGCGAAGGGAAGTGTTGTTGGTCACCTTCACGATTACTTTCGATTATGGATTTGAATTCTTCCCAGACTGCACCACTACACCCTGACGGAATAGATTCTATACTCGCATCTATCCACATCGGAGCAGCCCTATCACCGAACCAGAAACAGAAAATTGAGAGCCTTATACGGGAGTACGCCTCGTGTTTTTCCACGTCATTGAAAGTGCGAAAAACATCCATCACCAAACACCGCATCATAATCGATGGATCTGTTAAACCTATTTGCCAGCCTCCGTACCGAGTGTCACCAAAAGAGAGAGAGAAGTCATCAGAGGCCACGCTGAAGAAATGCTTAGAGACGACTTAATTCAACCATTGGCCAGCCCATGGGCCTCACCTGTAGTGCTGGTAAAGAAAAAGGACCAGACTTTGCGCTACGGCGTTGACTACCGAAAATTGAACGTCGTCACAAAGCGGGATGTCTATCCACTTCCAAGGATCGATGACACCCTTGACAGACTACGAGGCGCGAAATTCTTTTCCTCTCTAGACCTCGAGAGTGGATACTGGCAGATAGAGGTGGACGAACGAGATCGCGGGAAAGCTGCTTCCGTCACCCCAGCTGGGTTATACGAGTTCAAGGTACTCCCATTTGGACTGTGTTCCGCACCTGCCACATTTCAGCGGATGATGGACACTGTGCTGTTCGGCTTAAAATGGCAGTCCTGCCTTGTTTATCTTGATGACGTCCTCATCTTTTCCGCCACCTTCGATCAGCATGTGGAACGACTACGGACTGTGCTCGAAGCGATTAGTTCAGCAGGGCTGACGATAAAACCCCAAAAGTGTCATTTTGGTTTTCATGAGCTTTTCCTCGGTCATGCGGTTAGCTCTGAAGGCATTCAACCTGACCCCGAAAAGACGGCAGCTGTAAAAATTTTCCCAGGCCAATGGATAAAAAGGCTAAAAGACGATTCTTGGGACTTTGCACTTTATTACAGATGATTCATGAAATATTTTTCGAAGATTGTGGGACCACTAACCCGACTGACGAAAGAAGACACACCTTTCACCTGTACAATAAAGCAAGAAGACGCGTTCAATGAGCTACGACGACGACTTCTAAACCAGCCCGTCCTTGCACATTTCCACGAAGAAGCCGCAACATGTAGAGATTCACATAGACGCAAGCGATTTGGGACTAGGTGCCATCCTCGTGCAGCTGAAAAACGACGAGGAACGAGGGGTCACATATGCTATTCGCACTCTTTCGAGAGCTGAAATGAATTATTTGGCGACGGAAAGAGAATGGCGGTGATATGGGCCATACAATAATTCCGACCGTACTTATATGGTAGACCATTTCAAGCATTTCAAGCAGTTTCAAGCAGACCATCACTCACTGTGCTGGCTCGCAGGCCTAAAGGACCCTTCTGGGTGACTTGCTAGATGGAGCCTCAGGTTGCAAGATTACGACATAACAGTCCTGTACAAGTCGGGTCGCAAGCACAGCGATTCTGATTGCCTGTCACGCGCACCAGTGGAATCTGCACCTGTGGAAGACGGATACGACTTTCTGTTTCTTGAAGCACTGCAGACATGACTGAATATCAACGATCTGACGCGGTGTTGCTTCAGTTGATCAAGAATCTGCAAAGGCAACCCATGCGTGTTCCTCGAGTTTTCGTCCGGGGATTGTCGTCGTACCTGATGAGACACAATGTTCTATACAAGAGAAACTTCGAGCACAGCAGGAAGAAATTCCTACTCATCGTTTCTTTGGCCTTGTGATCCGAAATCCTGGAAGCCTGCCACGATGATCCAGCAACAGGACACCTCGGAGGGAGTAGAACATTAGCTCGCATCCGTACCAAGCACTACTGGTCAAAGTTGTTGTTGTTGTTGTTGTTTCCCTGTGCAAATGGCGCGTACCCAAAGAAGGGGATTGGCCGATTATAAGGTGAATTTGCCCTAAACTTTCAGCATTGCGTCATTCCTACAAATTTTTTGTAACTTAATTTTCGATTTGAAATACCGATATCAAGTTTGCAGAAAAAAAGAAGTGAAATAGTGAGACAGTAATTTAGCAAGAAAATCGTTTAGTCGCAGTGATGTATTCTTGGACGGCGAATAAAACATCCCTGTGGCTGAAACCCAGTGTAGAGGCTCCAAATGAAAGAAGATCAGATTGTGATAGTTGCAAGCCCAGTATTTGAAGAGGTGCTGCTAGTATGCTTTGCCTAAATAAATCGAAATGGCGACAATGTAATAAAAAATGACTGATCGTTTCCTCTTGATTACAGTAAATGCACATAGGGGAATTCAATATGCCTGATCTATGCAAGTAAAAATTGAGGGAGGTAACGCGGCAACGAAATTTCATGATGACAACTTCCATCATCTTTGAATTAGTCAGTTCACTGCGCCAGGGAAATAACAAGTGTTTGTACTCTGGAGAAGCCGTCAGTACAGGGTCAGATAAATTTTGCCTGATTTTAAGTGTGCGAAATCGCGCCACCGTAATGTATACTGTATGAGGGAAAATAGGAATAATTGGTGTCGAAAGGGATGCCTTCGCAAGAAAATCAGCTATTTTGTTTAACAACAAACCTTTGTGCCCTGGTGTCCAGATTAAATGAATACTTCGGAGATGACAGGGGATCAATGATGTAAAAAGTTTCACTATAGGTGAGTGACCAGATGCGGACAGAGAAGAGCACACATATAATGAATCAGTTATGACTGCTACGACTGGAATGGAAATATTTACCTTTCACAAAGCTAACATTATTGCCATAAATTCAGCCAGAAAGACAGGAAGAAAATCCGGTAAGCGAAGTGAAAATGACCAATCAAGTACGGGGCAATATATTCCAACGCCTGATTTTTCATGTGATTGAGATGCGTCCGTTGCTATAATGACATTTGTTGGCAGAGTACTTAAATGGTCCTGCAATAAACCATTTAAAATGCCTGTAGGTAATAGCTTAGCATGAGTTGGGAAGATATCATGGTAAACAATTTCTGGAGAATTTTGTTGCTCAGTTAAAGGAATCAGATCACGAACGCGTACATTTAGAGGCTCAAGTAACGATTGAACAAATACTATTTGTGGTTTGTGAAATCTGGGCCAATGCACGGAGAAGAATAGGTCAGGATTCAAAATAAAAATAATTTGTTCAGGGTTAAACGGTGCTTCATATAGTCGTAAAACGGTCTGCACAGTAAGAATGTTAAAGCGACATAATAAGGTTGGTATTATTGCTTCAAGGTGCAGTATACTTTGGAAGTCCTAAGCAGAGCCGTAAAGCCTCTCTTTCTAACAGAACGAGCAGCCGAAGTTTGTAGGCTGGCACACCAGAAAAAAGAATGCAGCCAAACTTCAACACAGGTCGCACATACATTTTATATATAATCAAAAGTGCCTTTCTTCTCATACCTGATCTACAATTGCTCAACATCCGCAATACGCCCATCGCGCGTACTGCTTTTATCGCGATGTATTCAATGTGAGGGCGCCAATTTAGATGTTCTTTATAAATAACTCCAAGGTATTTCAATGATTGTACTTGTGGGATATCTTGAAGCTTGTGATTAATAGATATGTGCACGGGATCTTTGATTGGAAAAACGAGAATAGCAAATTTACCGGTACTCAGGTTCAACATCAATCCATCCAGCCAATGTTCTATTTCATTAAGATATGCTTGCAAGATAGTGTAGAGACAGCGGAAGTCATGTGCCATAGCAAAGAAAGCAATGTCATCGGCATAAACTTAGGTTTTCATATATGGATGAACGGGGATGATACTAAGCAATATGTTGAATAAAACCGGGGAAAGTACTGACCCCTGAGGTACACCTCGGGTTTGCTTGTGCTTACAGGAAGAGAAACCGCCTTGATAACAATAGAATTCTCTTCTACTTAAAAATTCCGTCACCCATGCTACTATATAAGGTGGAAGTCCATAACTTCATAACTTATTAGTCAAGATAGAATACTCTACACTATCATATGCTTTACGTATGTCTAACGTTACTAAAGTCGCAAAGTGCTTTTTGTGACGGGCAATATGAATACGACTTTCCAGATCTACATGTGCATGCCATATGGAATATCCAGATCTAAAGCCAATTTGGGAAGAACTCAACAGTTGTTTCTCGTTAATAAACCTAATTATATGACTGACCATGAAGTACCCTTTCAATAAATTTTACTTCATTAGATGTTAAGGCTATCGGTCGTATGTTGTCTAAATTATAGCCTGCCCCTGTTTTTTAAGCAATGGTATAATTTTCGCAATCTTCCATTCAGAAGGGATCCATGCTCTTCTAAGGGAATAATTGACGAGACCTAACAGATCATTCGGATATTCCCTGTGAAGTATTTTTAGCGTTGTATTTGTTATATCATCGGGGCCTGGTGCTGCATTTGGCAATCTTTCCATAGCCTGATTTAATTCGGAAGTCGATATTTCTGTGTAGTCATAGATGGTTGTTGTGTAAGCCGAATTAGGAAGATGCGTTGAGAACCTGTTTTCTAATTTTTAGCCAACTGATTCAATGATTCCTGTAGTTCCTGTGAGGTGTGAACTACTGAGTCAACGTGTCCTGGTATAGGGGTCTTCTTCCTACCACGAAGTAAATTGAATAAAGCACGTTTGTTATTTGATTTAGACAGGTACTCGAAATGTTCTTGGTCATATTGCTCTTTCGCTCGCGATACAGTGCGTTTAAATGTTGTCGCAATGAACTGATAATCCTTCCAATTTTTTTTTACTCTGATTACATATAAGTCTTTCCCATGCAGCTTTTCTTCTTCTATAATCTCGTGTGCACTCATTATTCCATCATATACTAGGTTGGGCACTTTTGGATGACGACGAAGCAATTACAAATTCTGAAGTGTTCTTGGAGATTTTTAAAGCAGAACAGAGATTTCTTCCGAGGTCTTCATTTTGACCACTGGACAATGCCCTAATGTTGGAACGCAAGCAGTCTTAAAATTTTTTTGCAATTGATCAATGTTTTCTCTGTCCTTTCAATAGATTTCACAGCACATGAGATTTCAAAGTATACAGGAAGATGGTCACTGTTTGAAGAGAAAGCAATTGTTTTCCAAGACTTTATTGAAACACTTGGGCTGCAAAACGTGAGATCTAATACCGATCGTGTCCGTCCGCGAATAAATGTAGGCTGTCTATCGTTTAGGCAGGTAAGGTTTTTAATAATCATCCAATCCCACAGAAGAGTACCAGAAGGGTCTGTTCGATATCCTCATGAAACATGATGTGAGTTGAAATCACCAGTCAGAAGGAAATCATTCTTGCAATTAGCTAAGGCAGTATCTAATTGTTGAGTATTATGCAAACCCGTTGGAAAATCTGTGTTTATAAGTGAAAAAGGGTGGTGCCTTGGCAGACAGAGGTCTATTGCCAAAATTTCACAGTCTGTGGACATAAGCTGGAAAGCTATGCTCGCTGTGCGGCAAAATGTATTCGAGACTAGTATAATTAGACCACCTCCTAGTGATGGACGGTCTAACCGAAATGCTCTAAAATTGCTTAAATGATCATTCTTAACAGGGTTAAGCCAGGTTTCTTGTAATAAGATTATATCTGGATATAACTGATTAATTAACAAAGTAAGTCAGTGGAAGCAGAAATCAAAGACCTAAAATTCCACTGTAGTACTTTCAAGGTATCTATGTTGACGAGCGAAACACTTCGGCAACAGAAGCTTCTAAAATACTCTCCTTAATAAGTGCACTGGCATTTTCGCTGCCCTTTTTGGGCTTTGTGTTTGGGCAAGGAGATTTTAAAGGAGATCCAGTGCGCTTCTGACGCCTGAAATCTTGGCATACGTTCATTTCATTCTGATCCTCCGCGTGGGTCGACGTAGAAGGTACGGACGAAATTGGGGTTTTCTCCTCTCGGGATTGCCGCCGTGGGGCTAAATTCGGTATCTCTTCCACTGCACAAGGTGCCGACTTGGCCATCGGTACTGCTACTGCAGAAGCCAGCTGTGTCATCTGTGAGCAAAACACTTGAGAGATGCACTCACTTACGCTCGTAACTATGTGTTCCAGCGCTTTCGAAATCGCCTTTTCTACTGCAGCCTCAATAAGATTAAGAATCTTCGTCTCACTTAGTTGTTCGTGCCTCGACGCGACTCCGGCATATCCAAAGGCCCTATCCTTCACAACTGTTATTGCTTCTCGCCGCGAGCAACGACGTCTGTCCATGTTTTCTAGAAGTTGCCTTTCATTAGACCTTGCGGTGCAGTTCAGATAATCGGCCGCTTGATTTCCTGCACAGAGGCAGCACTTTTCGGTTTCGGCGTTGCACTCCTTCGATGGGTGGGTATCGCCACAGATGGAGCAACGTGAATTAGATTTACAGCCCCCTGCACTGTGACCAAAACGCCAACAGTTTTGACATTGAAGAGGACGAGAAGCGAGACGTTCGACTCTGAAAATGAGCGGCCATATTTTCAACTCAGATGGACAGGATGTGCCGGCAAAGGTAGCAATAACCGACTCAGTGGGGACTTTCTCACCGTTAACTAATCGGTTGCATCGGTACACAGCTATGACCCCAGCATCAGACAGCTTTTCCAGAGTCCCAGCGGGCGTTAATGTAGAGTCGACTCCTCGTACAATTCCCTTAGTGCACGCTAAATGAGGCGGGATAAATGCACTCACCGGGACCGAAGCGAATGTCTTGCATTTTAGGATGTCAGAAACGCACGAAGGATCTGACGATCTGCATACCAAACCACCTCTTCCGAACTGACGAACATCACTTATCAGCTGAAAGTGCGGCGTCGTGGCCTGCAACTCCACCTGGATCGCCTTCGGGTTGTTGAGCCTAATAAATCCACCACTCGAGGGCACCAGCGCAACAGGGATGCTGCCAACACGACTGCTGAAAAAATATTCCAATGGCAATTCATCATTAGGCAAGGAGGCTGACCAAGGGCTGTGCCCTTGGCCAGGAGATGAATTAGACATTAGCACTAATTCGATTGCTTAAAGAAGTAATATGCAACGTCAGCTAGTTTCAACAGGTCAAATTCACCCAAAGCTCAGCCAAACCACCGTCCGAAAGAGTCCGAAGGGACGAGCCCGGCTTCCAATGGCGTCGGTAACTGAACCAGTTCACACAGGCTGACCGACCGTGGCTGCCTTTCCAACGCGCACCGTTCTCCTGGAAGTTACTGGATGCTGTACAGCATTATGTGAGGACATGTAGAGATTGCCAGAGACGTCAGATGTCCCCGCTACGCCACCGATCACCAAGAAGAGGAAAGAACACTCAACCCGTTTTCTCGGTTCCCTCTTGGCAATGCGTCTCAACCACTTTCCACACACAGGAATTTGTGCCGGGGCCGGGAAATGGGAGACGCTACGACCTGTTCCTGTTTACTGACGCATTCCATTTATTATCAATTGCAAACCTCGTACACGCATGCTGCCTGCGTACAACAACCACTACACGAAATTATAACACAGGATTTAGACACTCGCGACGTTCGACGCAGGGCACATAAAGAAAGTGACTGCAACAATACAATGGTACGCCAATATAAAAAAAATGGCAGCATATCCACGGAGTGAATGATGGAGAGTGGGGCGAAGAATTCGTCCGTCCATTCGTTCTTGCTTCCGTTCGTCCATGCGTCTGTCAGTGTGACCGTCCATGCGTCCATCAGCCCGTCCGTGCATGCGTCTGTTCGTGCGTCCGTCCCTGCGTTCGTCCATGCAGCCGCCCCTGCGTCCGTTCATGCGTCCATCCATGCATCTGTCTATGTGTCCGTTCGTCCATCAATTCAACACTCCAAGTACCACCATCTCGCATCTTTTCATCATATATTCCCCATATAGAAGCACCGCCATCCAGCGGACATTCCAAGGACTAAACGAGAGGTGGCACACGCACACTTTCTTACGGCTTGCGCTCGGGTCCACTTCCCACCTTTAACCACCTCGAGTTCATGGTATATACTAATTCACTGTATTCATGGCACTGCGGCCGAACGCTCGCTAAACCTTTCGAAAACCAAGGAGGTTACGCCCAGCGAGTGTGACGTAGCAAACTTTTTCAGTCAGATAGTGCTCAATGTACATGCCAATGGCTGCTAATGGGAAATGAGAGGCGGAGAATTCGGCTTTTACTTTCTTATGGCTTGCGCTTCGTATCTACTTCCCATTTTTAACCACCTCGAGTTCATTCATGGTATATACAAGTTTATTGTATTCATGGCACTGCGGCTCAACGCTCGCTAAATCTTTCTAAAGCTAAGGAGGTTACACCCAGCGAGTATAACGTAGCAACCCTTTCTTGTCAGACAGTGCTCAATGTACATGCCAATGGCTGCTAATGGTGATCGCAGCCTGCGCGTTAACTAAAAGCCGAATGCTCCTGTCTCTCATTCCCCATTAGCAGCCATTGGCATGTACATTGAGCACTATTTTTTATTGTTCGACAACGCACAGAAGAAGTCTCTCACCGGCACCACCTTGGAGGTCAAAATGTTATACTCGTTACATCTACGGGGGACGAACGGGTGCCACTATAAGGAGTTTCGCCCCTAAAAGAAACACACGACGACACAAACGATGTAGTCAATGTCTCAACGCGCCGCATCCCTTCCTGAAAAGCTCGACTAAATAAGGTACATAAAGTTCGCCTCACGAATGGTTTATAGAACGGACAGCAAGCTGATTGGCCTGTAATTTTCAAGTCCTTGACGTATCCTTCCTCACAGATTAAGATGATTTTGACATTCTTCCAAGATTCTGGTACCCTTCCAGTCAAGCGACACTTCGTATATATAGTGGCTAATTTTTTTTTTAACTCAATTTCTCCGCCACCTTTCAGGTTTTCCATTGTTACCTTATCCTCACCAGCGGCTTTGCCTTTTTACATTTCTTTTAGAGCTTTCTCTACTTCGCTTGTCGTTACTGTTAGGATGTCGAATTTCTCTGGACTATTATTGTTTCTCGCGATATCATCCTGGTTGTTTTGGCTTCTGTACAGCTCCCAGTAGAACTTCTCCGCCACCTCGACTACACTCTAAAAAAAGAGCGAGTAAAAAGGGTGTCTTTTTGTCCCACAACAATAATCGTCATCTATATTGCGTTCCATCCTTGCGCTATCGCCCCACGCCCGGTACATTCCTGTCACGATCGACATGCCCATTATCAGGGTTACATTGCATTCTCGATAGGAAAGTGGCCAGCGCCGAGTTTTCAAGAAAGGAAGCGCACGCAAGCCTGATGACGATTATTGTTGTGGGATAAAAAGACGCCCTTTTTACTCGATATTTTTTTAGAGTGTATTCTATTCATATTGGTTATGACATCGCCTTCCTTGTTCCTCATGCATACATCCGATTTTTGCCTATGCACAAGTCTGCCTTCGCAGCTTTTAGGCTTCTGCCGTTTTTTACAACCTGCTCAATTCTTTCCATGTTATACACCCTGATCTCGGCAACTTTTCGTCTATTGAGTAACTTTGGAAGCTCCACTAGCTCTATTTTGTGGGTTGCATTTTATGCTTTCGTCGTTTGTTGTCTCCTAATAAGATTTTTCGTCTCCTGAGATAGTTTGCCAGTTTCCTGTCTAGTGACTGTACCTGCAACTTGAATGGCGCACTCTTTGATGATTCTAGTAGATCATTGTTCATTGTGCAAACGCTACAACGTCGGTTAGCTCGTTTAGTGCCTCGAATCTATTCTGAAGCGAAACTTTGAATTCCTGTATTTGTCCTCTCACCGCCAGTTCATTAATTTACTTCTTGCGTATAAGTTTTTGTCTTTGCTTTTTTAAATCTTGGTGAATATGAGCTTTCACCATTTTATGGTGACATACCTCGGATCTTGCCAAGTACTTCTACATCCAGTACAATGCCAGGGTTTGCACACATAATGAGGTATATTTCATTTTTAGTTTCGCCGTTATGACTTCGCCACGTCCACTTACGGTTAGCATGTTTTATGAAAATGGTATTCAAGATCCGTAATATATTACGTTCTACGAACTCTACTAAACTCCCCTCTGGCATTTCTAGAGCCGATGCCATGGTCTCTGGCCTGTTTCAAGCCTACTCTGGCACTAAAGTCGGCCATCAGAATAGTATATTGTGACGTTATTTATGGCTGACTTTACGTCTTCATAGAAGCGTTCAACCGAATGATCCTCATGGCTCAACTTAGGCACGTAGGCCTGTACCACTTTCATCTTGTACCTTTTGTTGAACTTAATTATGATACTTGCCATCCTCTCACTGATGCTATAGTATACTCCTCTATGTTACCGGCGATATTCGTGTGTTTGTGTGTGTGTGTGTGTGTGTGTGTGTGTGTGTGTGTGTGTGTGAGTGTGTGTGTGAGTGTACAATGTGTATTTCCTCCTCCCTCTCCTGTTCTTCTTCATTCCCCTCTCTCCCGTGTTGGGTAGCAAACTGGACTTAATCTAGTTAACCTCCCTACCTTTGTTATATGTATTTCTTCTCTCTCACTCTCTTGTGTATGAGAAACCCCGCCCCTAGTTTTTTTTCTGTGAACTAATCCACGGTAGTATAGGACGTGTTCATTCTGCATCACTGTATAAGCCTCACGTGTTCCCCTAACTTCGCTGAGCCGTATTACATCCCATTTAAAACCCTCTAATCCTTCGAATAGCACATCTAGACTATAGCCTCACTAGGTAGCGTTCTAGCGCTGAAAGTAGCCAAGTTCAGATTCCAATGGCGGCCTGTCCGGACCGAGAGATTCTTAGCACCTTCCGCTGCGTCACAGGTTTGGCCACCGCCTTGGACAGTTGCTTCGCAACCGCTGAGAACAGAGGGCCAATGGCTAATTGCTGTAGTCATGGGAGGCCAATCCTGCTCTGTTGAGGAAGTGTATCACTGGCAGTGACGCCACTCACCAGACCACTTGTTTTATTTAAACGATTCCTTTCTCACGCGTTTTGAGTATATGTACGATTGGGAATGGTCCGGCATCTGCATTCAAACCACATTTTGTCATTGCATGCTATAGGCTGCTGCGCTATCTCCTAGCAGGGGGTTCTGTTGCACTTTCTTAGCAGAGTCTAAAACTCACAGTCTAAAACATAGCCACTTATCAGTGCTAAACTTGATCTGACTCGTAGCTCGCCTGGCCTTCTTTTCTTGATTGTGTGGTAAAGTTCATTTTTCCTTAAAAAAAAATAAAATCGCCCGGCATGGTTTCAAACTTCTGACCTTGCGAGCTTAGACCGGCTTAGTGCCCTGGATAAACCCTTCTTCACGCGCTTATTTTCCCCTAACTTCTTTCTGCCTCATTGAAATTTGACTTTTTGCCTCATTGAATTTTTGGTTTCAAAGAGCCTTCCAAGCCGCGTTAAATAGAGAAAAGGAATGCCTGCGGTGAGCGGATCTTGCAAACCATGCCAGCTCGCCATGTCAAACGGCGTTGCAGCGTCAACGCGATGATTGCGGAAGCGCGTTCGCCGGGAGTTTCTCCAGCGGCACATTGGCTTCGCCGGGAGTTTCTGCAGCGGCACATTGGCTTCGACTGCGACGACTGTGACCGCTTGTGGTTCTAGAACAACCAATGTGATTAACGTATTGCGAAGCGCATTTGAAACACTACTCCGTGACCGTGATAACACGAGGCACGATGTGCGGCATGTGAAATAAATGTTGTGGTAAACCCAAACCAAACTGGTGTCATTAGGAAGCACGAACATGTCAGCAGTAATTGTGAAAAGTTTCAGTGCCACATCGGGTAGTACCCACTGCTAAACACCTGGGCCGCACGTTTCAGCCTTCACTGGTTAACCATTTGTGCTTTCGTGGTGATTTTGTTTTGTCCTACTGGTGCAACGTGGTCCTTTTAGGGGATATCTCTCGTCACTATTTCAGGGTCTTCCAGAACATCAGTGAATGCACAGAGGCAGAAGGGCTCGTGTGTCTTTCTGACGCGCAGCGGTTTAAACGCACCCGATAAGGTGCACGGGAGGAGGACAGCTCAAGTGGCCAGCGACAACTTATATGTTCGTCCACTTCCCATTGAGATAAGAATTAGCACAAGATAACATCCCTCACGCTTCCCGCAGCTTTATTGTCTGTCGTTTCTATCGGCATATTGTGTAAGGTATGTGTACTATATACTCCACCTGATTCTACTTTTATAGATAATGAAGTTGTACTTCTGATCGACGTGACCAGTTTTTATGTGAGAGACAGTGTTTTGAATAAAACTCGAAGTAAAGCATCGTATGCTTCATTTTCCAGCGAAACTTATAATCACGCTGTGGCTGGCACAGAGTATATCCTTAGTTTATTTTGTGCTCATAGACATAACAAACAAACAAACAAACAAACAAACTAACTAACTAACTAACCAACCATGGTCACACGTGTTTCAGTACGACGTCTCATACAGTAATGATGTGGGAAAGAATGACCATTCTATTATTGTTACAACGCAACGAATGCTGACCACGAAAATTCATCTTGCCCCCCCTATTTTATTTTTTGCAGGCGATGCGCGCGTGAACGAGCACCCAGGCTTGACCGCCATGCACACAGCGTTCCTCCGCCAGCACAACCGCATCGCAGGCTATCTGGGCCTGCTCAACTTCCGACTCAGTGACGAGCAGATATTCCAAAGGGCCAAGTGAGACTCATTCCACATTTTCACCGCCACCTGGCGGAGGTTGTCACGTCAGGGCTCTCTCATTGAGGCATCGCTTCGAAGCAGTTTCACCGATTGCGCCACTAAAGTCATCGAGAACTTTTATTCATGACGTCAGCTATTTTGCTGCTATCCACACTCGATAAATCGAGTGGCTTTGCATCACAGTAGTAAAAACATTTAATCTCAGGTATTAACGAGAACGAGCCGCTTTCCTATAATCACACACGCTGAGAAGCCAATGGGTGAAGACGAAATGAATCATACAACGGTTAGTGACCCACCTGCGAGTATAGTGACGTTCGTTGGAAATAAAGCGGAGGTATTGTCGAGAAGTGGGCCGACTGTTACGAAAACTGCGGCCACCTTACGTTCGGCCTCATTTCAGCCTCTCTCATTTTATTATTATTTCTTTTTTTCTTTTCAGTTTTCTCAATAAGTTTCGGAGAGGAGCAAGAAGGCTGACGTGTGGGAACCGTTCATAACATTTTAAGTTTGTCATTCTTGCAACCACGTGTGTCGTGGTTAACTGTGCGTAGGCGGCCAAGTTTGGCTCTCCATATAAAAACACGTCTCTTGAATAAAAAAAAAATCATTTGACAGTGTTGTGTCCTGTCACCTGTGTGGATTGTTTTTTTTCTTCGTTCTCGTCACGCTTTAACATAATGAGTCAGCAAGCCCGGTTGGTGGTGATGAAGGACCAGATACTTTCAAGTGATGACCCGAGCTTGTCGCTGCGGCAGGCGGATCGTGGAGTGCCAGTTCCAGCACATCGTGTACTCGGAGTGGCTGCCCGTCGTGGTGGGGCCGCAGACGATGACTCGCTTTGGGCTCACGCCCCGCTACAGTGGCTTCACCGCCTACAACGACAGCGTGGACGCCACCATGCTCAACGAGTTCGCCACGGCCGCCTTCCGCCTCGGGCACACGCTCATCGACGGAACCTTCCAAGCGTAAGTCTGCTACGAACAACGCACCCAAATATATATGTGGGTGTGTGTGTGTTGGCTGCACGGTCACCCTGAGCATGAGTTGTTGTTGTTACCTCTGGAACAACTAATCTATTGGCTATTTTCCTTTGAGAGAGCGTCATTCTTATTTTTTTCGTTTTTTGAAGCTGGCATGGCTGAGATCATAAGGGAAGCGTTTCACACGGTAATAATAATATCTTGGCTTTTGCGTTGACGAGAGACGCCGTATAGTGGTGGGCTCCGGAACCATCTTGTTCCTGCAATGCGTCTCCACTGAAAAGCGATCAGCGGCTGAGCACTATAACCCCTGCGTGGCGGACCGTTGAAAAATAGAAAAAAAAGTCATCGCTTACTTTACACTTTTTCATTATTATTTCTATTCATAATTAGGACATCCTAAACGTGATAGCGATTGTGAGCTCTCAAAAATTCCAAGTGGTGCCTATAGCTAGGGACATTTCCGCATTCAGCAATCCGAATAATGCTAGCGACATACCGAGGGCTTCGCTTGATTGATGGCCCTCATAGTCATATCGTGGTTTTGGGACGTTAAACCCCAGCAGGTATAATATTTTAGTGAAACTTCGGTTGATGGCTCGTGCAAATTTCGGGTAATACGAAATTTCCTGTGCTCCCAGTGAAGGCCCATTAGCGCGCAGTGTATTTGGTTGTTGCGAACCCCGCGATGTTCGATACGAACGTACGCACAGGTACGAACAGGTGCTGGCCGCACTTTCACCGAGGCGCCGCCATCAAGTGCGGGCATGCACGCTGCGCTACCACAAGCGGTGCGTCATTGCTCCCGAGATTGCGCGCACCAAGGTCGAAGGCCTTAATGTGCATTCGTGTTTAGTTTACATATGACTTTGTCGTCAGCTCGTCGCTCTTCTTCACTTTTGCAACAGCACTTTTTTGTCATGCGGAAAAGCGTAGCAACATCAGAAACGGGCTACTAGCGGGCACAACACACCTGGTCCACGCAACATATGTTCACAAGTACAGGCATGGCCTTTGACGCCTAAAAACTTGACTGGCAATCATTGAGAGCTATTCATGACTCCCTGCAATCATTAAAAACCTAGAGATGCCAACCCTCTTTTGTCACATACTAATTTTTCGTGCTTCTGGTGATACGAATTTCGGACTAATATTTTTCGTGACCCCGCGAGATTCGTATGACCGAGATTTGGTCAAGTTTGCTGCATTTGCTAGAACCATGAAGCCCGTCTTCTAAAGACTGCGTATCCGTTCGCAGGCTTTGTTTATAACGATCATTTTCATTGCTGTACAGCATACTAGGCGACCGAGTAACACGCTAGCTCTACTCATGGCCGGTTTTTGCTTCGAAGGCAAGAAAACAAAAATTCTTCTTTGTCACAACAAACGAAACACGAGCGCTCTTGGCACATTCCGAATTCTTGGCAGGCCACGTTTTGATCCGAATGATGCTTGTTATTACACCCCGCCGCGGTGGTCTAGTGGCTAAGGTACTCGGCTACTGACCCGTTGGTCGCGGGATCGAATGCCGGCTGCGGCGGCTGCATTTCCGATAGAGGCGGACATGCTGTAGGCCCGTGTGCTCAGATATGGGTGCACGTTAAAGAACCCCAGGTGGTCGGAATTTCCGGAGCCCTCCACTACGGCGTCCCTCATAATCATATGGTGGTTTCGGGACGTTAAATCCCACAAATAAATGAATCAGATTAATCACCTATTCTTACAGGAATTATCTCTTGGGCAGAACTACGTTTGAACTGCAAGACAACTACTTCTTCCCCTTCGAGTTCTACGACGGCTTCCTTGAGCCAGTCCTGCGTGGCCTTATGCAACAGCGGGCACAAGCGTTCGACAGGTGGGTGAATCAGCATCTTCGAGCGTTGGAGTGGATGCTTGCGTCAGGTTCCAAGTTTTTCTTTTAATTCCGAAAGCTTGCCTATATAGCGGTAGAGTTGGAGGCTGTTTTCCGCTATGGTGCGGCACCACAAATCATCGTTCGGTGCTCTCGTCGGATGAAGGCCCACTATTCTTCGGTCGCCCCCATATCTGGGTCAGGCCGGGACATGACAAGTGTCTGATTGCAGCCGCACACGCGTCACTTGTACACAGTGGGCAAGTACCAAACGGTCCTATAGATGATAGATGCCTTGGCCATATATATATATATATATATATATATATATATATATATATATATATATATATATATATATATATATATATATATATATATATATATATATATATATATATATATATATATATATATATATATATATATATATATATATACGACACCACCCGCTGGTGGGGCCTGGGAGGTCCTTGCTGTGGAAGACATTACGTCCACTTAAGAAATGCATTCGTTGCGGGATTTTCGTGTGAGAGCATCGCCTATGACACAGACACCGGATTTGCTGTGATCCTGAACGCCGGCATTTCTTTCGGTAATGCAAACATTCTAAGGGCACGAAAGAGGACCCGCAGCGGCAGGGCGTCCTGTGTTGGCGTGCGTGCATAGCTGTGTTTTGCAAAGCAGGTGTGCTACTACGGTGCTTCGAAGAAGCAGGCTTGAATAAAAGCATCTTCATTGCATCTCTTTCACAGAAAGAGCCTGATATTTAGTTCCTGCCCCTCGTACGTTGCGTGCCTCTGCGACGGACATGTTGTCCTTGCGCTCAGTTGTGTATCGCCCTGTCTATGCGTCCTTTCTGGTAGCCCCGCAAGCGGTGGGCCAAGGTACTCGGCTGCTGACCCGCAGGTCGCGGTATCGAATCCCGGCTGTGGCGGCTGCATTTTCCATGGAGGTGAAAAGGCCCGTCTGCTCAGATTCGGGTGCACGAGCCCCAGGTGGTCGAAATTTACGGAGCCCTCAACTACGGCGTCTCTCATAATCATATGGTGGTTCTGGGACGTTAAACGCCACATATCAATCAAAAGAATATCTCGTGTCATTAATTTTTTACGCTACCGAAATCAATGCCAGTGATCACAACCAATCAACCAACTAACCACATTACCGCCTTGACTAATCTCGCCGTTCCGGCGTTGTCCAACGCTTCTTGGAGGTGATCACTCTGCCCAAATTGATAGAGCGACAGTGGCGGAAAAGCGTTGCTACCATAGATGCGGAATTTTCAGAAATTGTGTGCAATTGAAAAAAAAACATCTTTTTTTTTCACGTCCTCCCCCCAGCTTTTGGAAAAAATGGAAAACTAATGTTCTTTGGCATACGGCAATACTTTATTAACAAATGTTATAAGTGTAACGGGGTTTATTTGCAGCGCAGAACGCAGAAAGCGAAGCAGTCAGCAGCGTCCGGCCAAGCGCAGCAAGCACGAGCTTATGCTGATGGCGATGCCCCTGATGCGCCGAGAAATGCCGCTGAAGCTCCCCTTCTTCACTACAATCGCCCTCCGAACAAAAAGACGCCATCCTGGCGGATTAGGGAAAACAAACGACTAATGGGTCGTCATATGGCTTGAGACGAGAGACGTGGACAGTGTCGCGGCTGCGGTAGCGTAGGTCTGTGGATGGGATGATGGGCTCCACGATATAGTTGACGAGTGACGTTTGCTCTACAACACGGTATGGCCCGATGTATTTGGGAAGAAGTTTTGCGGAGCGGCCAGGCGCGGTAGCAGGTGCCCGAAGCCATACCAATGAACCAGGTGGAAAGTTTGGAGCCGAACGGTCCCCAGTCTGGCGGGATTGCTGCTTCCACTGGTCCTCGGTAGAAAAAGAGCGGGCAAGCTGGCGGCATTTTTCAGCATGTCGGGCAGCTTCGGACAAAGTTGTACTTTCGGACTCATAAGGTTTATATGGAAGAATATATTGTCTACTGTAATTGAAGGTTCTCGTCCGTACAAAAGAAAGTATGGCGAAAACCCAGTAGTAGCTTGTACGGCAGTATTATACGCGTAAGTGACGAACGGGAGAACTTGGTCCCAATTTGAATGATCAGAGGCGACGTACATCGACAGCATACTGCCAAGAGTACGGTTGAAGCGCTCCGTCATGCCATTCGTCTGAGAGTGGTACGCTGTACTTGGGCGGTGCACGATTCGGCATTCGTTGAGTAATGCCTTCAAGGCGTCAAAAAGGAAGGCACGGCCTCTGTCACTTAAGAGCTCGCGAGGGGCACCGTGACGCAGAACGAAACGTTGCAACAGAAACGTCCCAACGTCACGGGCTGTGGCAGTCGGCAGCGCGGCTGTTTCGGCATAGCGTGTCAGATGGTCTATCGCAACAATAATCCAGCGATTACCAGCTAGAGTTCATGGTAGTGGTCCGTAAATGGCAATGCCGACGCGATCAAAAGGTCGACTAGGACAAGGAAGAGGTTGTGACGGGTAGACTTGCCCGGGAGGTAACTTTTGTCGTTGGCACTGAGCACACGAGCGAATGAATTTCCGCACGTAGTTATACATGCCACGCCAATAAAATCTGAGTCGAAGCCTAGCGTATGTCTTGAAGAGGCCTGCGTGGGCGCACTGTGGGTCCGCGTGAAAAGCTTCGCAGATAGCAGCTCGAAGATGGCGGGGTATCACAAGGAGACACTTGCGACCGTCAGAAAGGTAGTTGCGTCGATAAAGAAGATCATCCCTTAGGCAAAAGTTGCTAGCCTGGCGGCGGAGAGCGCGAGACGGCAAAAGAGTGAGGGGATCAGAAAGAATGCTTATGAGGCCACTGATCCAGGGATCCTTTCGTTGTTCCACCGTCATGTTGCGCAAGGCGGATGACGCAAGTGCAGGCTCGAGGGAAGAGAGGCAAACACCTTCATCCGATATGGGTGAGCGAGAAAGGGCGTCGGCGTCCGTGTGCTTACGACCAGATCTGTAAATAACGCGGATGTCGTATTCCTGAAGTTTGAGCGCCCAGCGAGCAAGTCGTCCGGAAGGTTCTTTAAGTGTGGATAGCCACAAAGGGCGTGGTGGTCAGTGACGACGTCGAATGCGTGACCATACAGGTAGGGGCGAATTTTTCCAAGGGCCCAAATAATAGCTAAACACTCCTTCTCGGTCACGGAGTAGTTAGCCTCGGTTTTCGTTAAAGTTCGGCTTGCGTAGGCGACGACATATTCATCAAACCCTGCCTTTCGTTGCGCGAGCACAGCGCCAAGTCCAACACCGCTGGCATGAGAATGAACCTCCGTGGGAGCGGCAGGATCGTAGTGGATCGTAGTGGTGGAGGATGGGTGGTGAAGTCAGCAGGTGGCGTAATTTGGTGAATGCATCGTCGCATGCTGGTGACCACGGGGAAAGGTCCTTGTCGCCGCTAAGAAGGTCCGTAAGGGGCGCACATACAGAAGCAAAATTTCTAATAAAGCGTCGGAAGTATGACGACAAACCGACAAAACTTCTCAGTTCCTTCAAGTTCTTTGGCTTCGGAAAATCGGCGACTGCTCGGAGCTTGGCGGGGTCAGGAAGTATGCCGTCCCGCGATACGACGTGGCCAAGAATGGTGAGCTGCCAGGCACCAAAACGACACTTCTTAAGGTTGAGTTGAAGGCCGGCGTCGGTGAGACGTGTGAGTACGTGCTCGAGACGATTTAAATGGGTGTCGAAACCGGTGGAAAAGACAACTACGTCATCGAGGTAGCATAAACATGTGTTCCACTTGAGGCCTCGTAAAATAGTGTCCATCATTCTTTCGAAAGTGGCTGGAGCGTTACAAAGGCCGAAAGGCATAACGGTAAACTCGTATAACCCATCAGGTGTGACAAATGCTGTTTTCGGTCGGTCAGATGCTTCCATAGGAACTTGCCAGTATCCAGACCGTAAATCCAGCGAAGAGAAGTATTCTGCTCCCTGCAAACAGTCAAGGGCGTCGTCTATTCGCGGTAACGGGTAAACGTCCTTGCGGGTGATCTTGTTTAAACGTCGATAGTCCACACAGAACCGAATGGAGCCGTCCTTCTTCTTAACAAGAACGACCGGTGACGCCCAGGGACTGTTAGAAGGCTGTACAATACCCCGCTGGAGCATGTCAGCAACCTGGTCGTCAATAACACGGCGATCCGACGCTGAGACTCGGTAGGGGTGCTGCCGTAGAGGCGTATGGCTTCCTGTGTCAATCTTGTGAGATATGTTCGATGTGCGACTGGGGCCCGAAGCGTGGCTGTCAAAAGAAGTACGAAACTTTTGCAGCAGGTTCACTAACTGGCTTCGTTCTGAAGAATGGAGCGGTGGAAAGCGTCAAGGAGTGACTGGCCAACAACAGAGTCAGAAATGAGTGCGCTGTGGTTCGTAGAAAGTAAACTAGATGGAGCGTCAAAAATGCGACGGGCGTCGATCAGATGCACGTGACCGAGACATTCATCATAGAATAAAGGTAACGGCCCTTCTAGCGTATTGTACACGAGCGTCTTCGTGACGCCATGGTGGAGAGTAAGGAGAGCAATGGGCAGTGGAGAACATTTGCATTGAATGAACAGGGCAGAGGGCGTAAATAAAACATCGCCGTCGGAAATAGCGTCACACGACACAGTCACCAGCAGAGAAGAGCGCGGTGGTACGATGGTGTCGTCGGAAACAAACAGTTTATAACACGGCATGGAGGCTTCGACAGCGTCTACATCAGGAAGTGCAGATAGCTCAAGTTCAGCGCGACAGCAGTCAATGACGGCATTATTATTCGCAAGGAAGTCCCAGCCGAGTATCATGTCATGGGAACACGAGGGCAGCACTACGAATTCGACGATATACACAATCCCTTCGATGACGACTTGTGTGGTACAGGCTGCGAGAGGTGTTACACTTTGTGCATTAGCCGTTCTAAAAGAGAGGCTAGATAATGGCGTCAGAACTTTGCGGAGTTTGCGGCACAGGTTGATGGAAAGGACGGATAGAGCGGCTCCGGTGTCGACAAGCGCCATGACGACGATACCATCGACTGACACTTCAATGACGTTAGCTGGACAGGGGCGAGGACTTGTGCATGGCGACGGGGACGCAGTTCGTGCCTCGGGAACTGCGGCCGTTAGTTTTCCTGGTCGGTGGGTTTGGAACAGCGACACATAGGGGAAAGCGAACGTCGACGTGGAGATGGGGAGCGGCGGGTCGGGCCGTGTGGATGATCAGAAGGAAAGGAAGAGGAAGGAGGGCTTGAAGGCGTAGAAGAAAACTGGGGGTCGAAAGAGGGCATTCGTCGAATGTTCTGAGCAGCCTGGCGACGACCACAATAACGTGCCACGTGGCCAACACCACCACAAGCAAAACATATGGGACGGTTGTCATAGGTCCGCCATTGGTCGGAGTAGACTCCGACTTGCGGTTGGGGGGCAGAAAACTGCGGCCGAGGTGGTATCGGCATAGGCAGCGGTGAATAGGTCGGCGGCGAAAAGGGCGGTGGTGAATACATTGGCGCTGGCTGGAACGCAGGCTGACGAGGTCGAGCAACGGCCTCGGCGTACGTGAGAGGTGCGGCGACTGGGGGCGGTTCACAGGCGGGAGGAAGAACTTGTGCGACCTGGTCTTGAATGAAGTCGCGGAGTGTAGATGTCAATATGCGTGGTTGATCGGGTACGCAAGACATCAAAGAGAGCTGACGAGCGACCTCAGCGCGGATGAACTCTTGGATCTTGGAGAGAAGAGGGGCATGGTCTTCTCCTATGCCAAGGGTGGAAAGGCTGGACGAAGAGTCGTCGAGCACCGAGGGACATCGGGTGGAAAGACGTTGCCTGCGCAACTCGTCAAAACTCTGGCATAACTCGGTCAGTTCTAGGACAGTGCGAGGACTCTTAGAAAGCAACATTTGGAAAGCGTCGTCCTCAATGCCCTTCATGATATGCTTGATCTTAAGCTCTTCGGACATCGACTCGTTGACTCGCTTGCAAAGGTCCAGAACGTCCTCAATATAGCTTGTGAAATTCTCACCAAGCTGCTGGGACCGAGTATGTAAGCGCTGTTTGGCACGGCGTTTGCGTACCTCAGGCCGCCCGAAAACTTATGTGAGGCTCGTTTTGAAGACCGACCATGTAGGGAGTTCCGCTTCGTGGTTTATAAACCACAGCTTGGCCACGTTCGACAGGTAGAAGGAGACGTAGGCCAACTTGGCGGCGTCATCCCATTTGTTGTGAGTACTCACTCGCTCGTACATTGAAATCCAGTCGTCAACGTCTTTGTCTTTTGTGCCTGAGAAAACAGGGGGATCTCGCAGACGCAGAGAACCGGCGCAGAGAACAGTAGGCGGTGCCGGTGGAGGAGTTGGAGCGGCGCTTGCGTCGGTAGGCATAATGGATGGTAAAATGCGATTCCGAAGCTCCAGGGTGGTCGAAACCCAGCAGAATCCACCACTTGTAACGGGGTTTATTTGCAGCGCAGAACGCAGAAAGCGAAGCAGTCAGCAGCGTCCGGCCAAGCGCAGCAAGCACGAGCTTATGCTGATGGCGATGCCCCTGATGCGCCGAGAAATGCCACTGAAGCTCCTCTTCTTCAGTACATAAGCAATAGTTTTCAATATGTAAACAATAGATAAAATGTTTTCGGTCGTTTCACAAACGAATACAGCAATTAACAGATCGATGACATGACAGAAACATCAACGCAAGCTCATTCAGTTCTCTGCGAATTGGTGCGACTCTTAGAACTGTTACGGCCGTTAGAACAAAGATGTCTATTTCGACACGGCTTCGACTATAGAAATATTGATCAAGATGTTGAAAAGATGAACTTATACCTCTTACTCAGAGTAAGTATCACTGGCTTCTTCTGTAGCTTTTTTTTTCATGTTGAGATGTCACGTCTTGAAAAGTGTAGCTGCCGTAGCAGTGCTTACAGACAACTGGTCCCCGTTTTCCGCAAACGGTCCTCCTGACCTTGAAGTGCATCGACACGTCGGAAATTGACCCTAAAATTGCAGAATTGGCTACAACACGCAATAAGTGTACGAGGGAGAACCCAAACTGAGCAAACATGGGCGCCAAAACCATGACCACACCCTGTCACTCATTATGCGGCAAGTGGCCAGCCGTCGTTGGGTGTTTTAGTATTAGGTGCGATATTTTGGTTTCGCATTCTGCGTTTTAGTTCACGTTCAACGCTGGGTGTTGTCTGAGCATTGTCTCTATACGTTCTACCCCGTGGGAATTCTGGCCAAAACTTTTATACTGTGTCAAAAAAACACCCAAAAAAACAACAGTTTTCTCCCAGAATTTCCCTGTTTCTTTCCGCATTTCGCATCTCCAGGTGCTACCGCGCTCGATCACCGAACTGAGAAGCCTTCTATTTCAGCATTCCGCGTGAATTTCCTTCTGGCTTCATGCTGCAAACGGGTATCATTCTCAATTCTTAACAGAGCACAGCACCCGGCCCTTGTCTGAGAACAAAAATAACGTACTTTTTTTTCTTTTTAATGCGAATGGATTTCGTAGTCGCGCTACGTCAGGCATTCGGCGTTGTCTGCGACGGGTCCTCACGCTGGCAGGTGTTTTCTCTCCGCTACAGTCCATCTATCATAGCCACAGCAGCAGGCGCGTGCGTTTACCCTCCCCATTAGCAACCGGAGCATGTGGTTGCGAGAGAGTGTAGGTGCAGTGCTTTACCACTCCTTCTTTCGTCGTTCGCTGTCTCCTCCCTGCGCTCCTCTTTCCCATCCGCTCGTGCTTCACTCTCGATTATGGTGTAATAATAAACAGGTGCTGACGCTCTCCCCGCAGCGCCTTAAAAAGCGCACTACCAGTGCGTCCAGATAATGTTCGGGCCGTTATCAGTTATCCAGCAGCTTCAGCGGTGCCTTTCTAGATGACGCTAAAACTAGCTGGATGTGAACTTTAGTTCAGACTGGCACGGTTGATGGAGGTGTTTTTTTAGCGCTCCCGATTGTATGCGCAGATAAGTGGTTTGGCATCTTTCGAGCTTGCCTTTATAATTAATAAGGCAGCAGTTAAAACCTTTGTAGCACTTATTACATTGTACGGCTTTTTCGGGGGTCAGTCACCAGGTATCTACTAGTTTGTGAGTGTGTGTTTGTTTCGTTGTGTGTTTTTCTCTTGCCACCTTGTGGGGGAGGTGCACGTACATTGAACACGCAAATTTTTGTAGTAGAGCTTATACTTTCTCTTTTTCGTAGGGCAGGGTTCGTGTTTTTTAATTATCGAGTGAGACAGTTCATAAGGACAAATAGTGTCGTAAAGCAGGGTTCGTGTTTTGTAATTATCGAGTGAGACAATTCCTAAGGACAAATAGCGTCAGAAAGACTAAAAAACTGTAAAGTGTTTAGGATGCGGGGTGGGTTTGAAAATAGACCCAAGTGCAGAAGTAAATGTAGAGGAGGATGACGCTAAGTGTAGGCAATGCGAGGTCGAGGAAAAAAATGGAGAAAATGATGGTTGCCCAGAGCGAACTGCTCATGAGAACCACCGAGCTGGAGACTGCGTTGGCGACAGCGCAAGAGAAAACGAGGGCTATAGGGGAAAGCCTGAAGTTCACCGAGGAGGAACTAGTGAAGGTGAAGAAAGGAGCAACCGACAGAGGGAACAGTAGGGCACCGGCAACCAGAACGGCAGAGAAGAAAGAGCAAGCAAGTTTGGAAAAAACAGGTTCAGCCGGTTCAATGGTCGCAAGACTCAACTTCAGCGAAGTAGTGGTGGGGCTGGGAGGGGACAAAGCAGCCGGCGTCACAGGTGCAAGTAACCCCTAGGTGCAGAACGCTCCAGCTAGAAAGTCGCAGCATGTAATAATCGGCGAAGACTCCAATTTAAATCGATGTGCAGAAGCAATCAAAGAGATGGTAAAAGGTGACAAGAGGGTTGCAGTAGGGACATTCCCAGGGCGCAAGCTGGAAGAAGCCATGAGGCAAGCGAGCGCAAAACCCAAAACTACAGCTGATGGACGAAACCTCGGGATTAGTTCAGGTGCTTTAAACGATGTCTTAAATGAAGATACGGCAGGACTACGACCACCACACTGGCGAAAGAGGTCGATGACATGCGCGCCACTTCTTCTCCGGTACAGGTAGTGATATGCACGATACCGGAGGTACCGGTGCGCGACGGCAACCTGCAAAGAGCTTTTGTCAAGGTAAACCAAGAAATAGGGCGGATAAGTCGAGAGAAAGGCTTTGAGGTGGTGGAAATAAACAGAGAGGTGCATAGGTGGGGTGGTTTTCAACGAGACAGAATTCACTTCAATGGACGGCTAGGTCATGAGGTGGGTTGGCGACTTGCAGGACGCGCAGTAGTTTTTTTTTTGTGGAGCACGCGGGCCCTTTGGGGTGTAGGATAGCTAGTAACGAGGAAAACAACCAGGGAGACTTTTTGGCAGGTGGTATGGACAGATACGATTTCAAAGTGGCACCAATACCTAAGACAAGTAGAGTCCGGGGCAGAAATAGACGTAGCCACGAGGGCCGAGCCAATTCAGATGTAGGGTTATTAACATGCAGGGTGGCAGTAAGAGGCTGAATGTGGGAAGAGTTAAAAAACAGCTAAGGGAGGAGAGGCCGATAATATACGGTATAAGAGGGTTATGAAAGCGAGGTCATGTTATATATGAAGAAAAACAGAGCTGGATCACTGATAAATGTATATTCTTCTCGTCTTCTTGGCGAGTCATAGACTCTTAAAAATGTTTGAATTGTTAATAATTTGAATCTAACAGGTAAAGAAGGAATTCGCGATTCATTATATAGAACAGAGTTTTCTATAAATTTGAGTAACCCCAAGCACCAGCGAAGTGCTTGGCACTCAATTAGAACTAACGGTCGCATCTTCCATGCTGGTACGCCAGAAAATAAGGCACACCCAAACTCCAGTATATGGCTTATGTACATCCGATAAATCATTATCAAGGCGTCTGCCCGCATGTCCCATCGACAGTTACCAATCATTCTGCGTAGGCCTAACGCAAGTGACGCTTTGGTCGCTGTATGTTCAATATATGCATCCGTCAATGGAGCTTTCCACCATAGATGATTCCGAGATAGTTGAGGGTTTGCACTAGGGGAATGTCTGCTTGGTGGAATGAGAGTGATATATTTACATATTCTTGCGGGGAGAACGCTAGATCTGCACAATTCTGTACAGTAAGCGTCAAACAAATGCGGTCTAGCCAAGCTTTCAAGGTAGATAAAAATCCTTGTAAAAGGGTATAGAGTGATTGAATGTCATCCGCAGATCCAAATAATGCTATCTTATCCACGTAAGCATACGTGTTCACTCTTTGATGACGAGGAATGGAGCTAAGCAAGATATTAAACAATAGCGGGGACAAAACCGCTCCTTGGGGAACACCTCGTGTCCGTCTGAATTTCTCTGTTAATATCCCACCCTGTACACAGTAAAACTCTCTGTGAGCAAGAACTCAGTCGTCCACGCAATAAAAAAGTCAGGCGAGCCAATCTAATCCTTCTTAGTAAAATTGGGTATTCGACACTATCCTAGGCTTAAGAGATAACTAATGCTGCATACGGTTTCTGTCACCGTGCTAGCTGGATACTGCTCTCCAAATCAACGTGAGCACACCAGATAGACATTCCTGTTCTGAAACCAATTTGACAGGGACCTAATAATTTATTAACACAAACAAACTTAGTTATCTTAGCATGTAATAGTCTCTAAATCAATTTTACAAAATTGAATGTTAACAAAATCGGTCGAATGTTGTCTAGAGCAAGCCGTTTCTTTAAAGGCCAACTCCGGAGATTTTTCGACCATCCGCGCTTGAGAAATTCCCGCCTCTTAACGTGCATCTCAAACGCTAAGCAGCGTCTGCTTCTACATGAAACGCTGAAGGAGCACCTCCGTCACTTTCCACAGCGTTACGAGACGCGCGCCAAAACGGACTACTTTGCGTAGTGCTACACGTGTAGAAGCTCCGCCTCTGTAGCTTTTCCCGTAGAGTTTACTAAAATTAACAAGAGGGGGCTCTGTCGCTGCGATCGTTCAGCGACGATAGGAAAGATGAGTAGTACAGACATTTGCCTAGTCTTCGTACTTGTGGACGACGCATTGTACTTACGGCTTTGTTTATTGTTGTGTTTCGGTTTTGTTTGGAAAAAAGATTCAACACTTTTGAGCTTCGCGACCTGATTTGGAAAGGTAAGTCTAAAATAATAAGGTGGTGAGGCGCAATCGTTGAAATTTTGCTGATTTTGTTTCGTGAAAAAACAGTTCCAAGCCACACGAACACACATGGTGCCAAAAGCAGGCCAGAAGTGAATATTAGACAAATGTACGTACTACCCATCATTCCCATGCTCGCTGAAGGGCCGTGCGTTACAGATCTCGTAGACACTAGTGTCAGAGTTCCCTTTAGTGTATAATAGGAAGGCTTTCCCTTCAATGCAAAGAAAAGTTGTAGCCGAGTATAGCTACTAGAGCTGGAAACGGATACCGCGTTTCTCGTGACAGAAAAACTCCATGTGCGGCGAATGGTGCTATTGGCCACACTATGTAAGAAAAAAAAAAGCGTTATTAGAAAAAAAGAAAACATTGTTCTTCTAACGCTGGGTGTTCACGTGCGAAACGCCATTATGGACGCTACGCATTGCATTTCCTTACGTTTCACTTCGGGGTGGTGGGGGCATTTTTTTATTCGTGGTTTGTTTTGATGACTAAAGATTTAAAGGGGACGTGAAACGATCGCTGTACAGCGACAATGCGGCACCATTGGCAGCCACACGAGCTAACTATATCATCAGCCGGAGTGGCCCTGCATAGACGGTCGAGGAACGCGGAACGGCACATCGAGCGCGCGCAAGAGGCATCTGCCGCACGCGATCCGTGTCCCGCAAGAACTCTGCTTATTATGACGTCAGAGTTCAAGTTAGCGCCGATTGCGGCAAAGACGCTGATGGGTGTCCACGCACTCGCAAGTACCAAACAGTTCTGCGTTCCTCGATAGGCAAAGCTTTGCTTATGATGACGTCCCATGGTTAGTCCGCGTCGATGCTAGTGGTTTCGCATTGTCGTTTTAGAGCGAGCGTTTCACGACCCCTTTATTGCGAGAAAGCGAAAACGTTGGCATAAAAGCATCAGCAGGTGGGCTTACACTTGAGCATAGAGTTTCATACAATAATACCTAGAAAGGAATCTGGCGCTGCGATCGTGTACCCTCGTGGGAATTATGGGAAGCGCAGGCTCCGGATCGGATCGCGTTTGCCAGTGAACACTCTACGGATCTTTTTCTACAGTTTCATTCTCTGCGTACAGTGGGTAGTGAGGTGGGTGCAAAGGGCTAAAGCAGCGCCTTTGTTGTTCGAAGAATCTGAAAACTGCTAGGCTTCTCAATTTAACAAACTTGCTGAGTTCCCCAAGGGGCTGTTTTGTCTCCAATATTATTCGACATCTTAACGAGTTCAATCCGTTACAGCCAGGATGTGCATGTATATGTGTATGCTGATGACATTGCCTTTTTTGCAGCAGACATTGACATTCATTCCTTATATCGAAAACTGCAGAGGTATATGAATTTGCTGGAGGGATGGTCAGAGACAATATGCATATCACTAAATGTAAACAAAAGTGCAATGTTGCTATTTCCTTTAACAGATCCTATCTCAATTAATATTTGTTTTAAAGAAGAGCCTATTCCGCAAGTTGAGTCGCTTAAATATTTGGGAATGACTTATAATAATAAATTAAACTGGACTCCTCACAAAGAGAGTATGGCATGTAAGGCACAACGTGCCTTAGGCATGATTCGCAGATTGACCAGCAGACGCTATAGGGTTTACGCAGGGACACTCTGGTTATGATTCACAAAATGTATATGCATCCCATACTAGAATTTGGATGTGTGTTATTCTCAGGTGGCCCAGCTTATAAACTTAACTTATAAACTTAGCTTATAAATTTGTTTTGGAGCATGAGGCCCTGCGACTATGCCTAGGGCTCCCTAAGTTTGTTGCGAACAATGTTTTGTATCAGGAAACGCGCTTACCAACCTTGCCTTGTCGATCCCGTATCCTGACGGTTCAGGCTTATCTAAAATTTTATAGCTATGCGGTAAGACGATCATAATATGTATTCATCAATGATTCAGACTCTTTTTTTTTCTTGATCATTGGCCACGCTTTCCTACACCACAAATTAATTTTGTTCGGAAGCAACCATAGACAGAATAAACGTAAAATTTGAGATATGCCAGCAGCAAACGTGCCAAATCAAAATCTCATCATAAAATAGGACGAAATTTTTCCCGGTAAGCCTAAATTTCAATCACACAGGGTCCTAAATAGCCACTTGCAAGATTACCTTGCTCACGTGGGAACAAATAATGTAATAGCCACTGATGCTTCAGTAATAGATGAGAAAGCAGGAGTAGGTATTTACTCTTCCTCACTTGACTGGTCGTTTTCATTAGACTACGAGACTTCACACCTATTTTTGGAGCTGAACTCCTGGCAATTGTTCTAGCACTATGAAAACTAACTTTGGATACCCACGCTGCTATAATAATTACTGACTCCCTGTCCGTATGTACGTAACTGACAACTTAATTTCAATCAGATGCCTTACGGACATTCCTTACGCTGATTCCTCCACAGCTTAAGCTCTTAAAATTATTATGTGTACCTGGACATTGCGGGTTAGAGTTAAATGAAATGGCGGACTCGTTAGCTCGAATGACATTAAATGGCTTAATACTTTCTGTGCTTCCGGTGCTGTCCACTATGACAGCGATAAGATATCAAAAATTTTCACTCAGGGCTGATGCCATAGAATCAGTAACACCTTGCACTGAATTAAGACATTTGAAATATTGATGGAAATCTGGTTGGGTGTTATACTAGACAAATGGAAGTCATGCTAACAAGACTGCGATGTCGTGTGCCCCCTTTAAATCTATATTCACACAGGGCTGGTCTGGCAATATCTCCCCTATGCAGCTTTTGTACAGATCTGGAATCAATAGACCATTATTTTTTGTCATGTTGCCGTTACAGTCTATTAAGAAAACGTCTCCTTGTCATCCCATTCACTAACCTTGGGCTGCCCTTCACCATTGAGAATATACTATCCTTTGGTGCTTCGGTTCTGGGCTACAGCCACAGGAATGCCTTTATTGCCGTATGCAATTATCTCCATGAAACAAAACGAATGCGCCTCTGAATTGCAGTTTGCATATTTGTTATTATAATATATTATTAAGCAAATTCTAAACATCAATTTTAAACGTGTTCGAGATTACTGCAATTTCAATTCAATATATATTTTATTCTGTCTGATCGAAATGGCAAAAAAAATCTTGCACTCTTTCTGTATTTACGTGTGCTTTATCCCCCTTCTGTAAGGATTAGGTATCATTCGAAAGGCCTTAAAATTCATATCTTCAATTCTTGGCATATCCCCTTGAGTGGGCAAGAGCCATAGTGGAGGCATCATCATCATCATCATCATCATCATCATCCTCTCAATTTACTGCAACGCTGGCGCTGTATAAGTCGTGTTTGACAGTTTAAGCGAAGCGTCGTCCACTCACCGCTGTGCATAGATGTAGCGTGCCATGCCAGTGCGGGATATTACATCGAGTTCACGTTTGTCGTTAGTGCGCCTTGCCGAAACTCGTTGAAATCAACTGCAAAACGACGGCGACGCGAGGTGTACGCACCGCCACGCTCTTCTGCCTCAATTTCATGGCAGAACGAGAGGTGTGTTGGGGGCAGAGCACTTGAACAGACGCACCTGGCATCGCAGCAGACTAAACGTTGTTTCTATCTTAATACTGTGCTGTTATTTCCATGAATAGATATTGCGTACTTTAGAGGGCAAAACAAGAATCTTTGTTTTGAAATGCTGCAAGTAATAATTATTTACATATCGATGCCAAATCTGCAACGCAATGGAAGAGCAATGCATACCGTGGTGGTTAAATTTGTCCGGGTTTCACTTCTACCGCATAGTCACAAAAACCTTTTGCATAAAGCTTGCGTACAAAAAATGAAGCAAATTTCAATTAGGCATAACTTTATCTCACTTTGATTTACACTCAGCAAAGAAGCGTCGCAAATATCAAAAAACGTGATCCATCCGAAGCTGATCCAAAGCCTGTACTTCCCATAATTTCCATAGTGGTACAAGCACCGCTGAAGGAGTCCGCGCAGACACTAGCGCCAGATTCCCCTCTAGGTATTATTGTATGAAACTCTGTGCACTTGAGCAATGCCAGAACGCAGCAAGCGCAACTATCGTGACGGATGTGACGCAGAGACGTGACGGATGGCGTGACCAATCACCTGTACCGATTGCGCAACGAGAGCTTCGGCCTGGACCTCGTCGCACTGAACCTGCAGCGGGCTCGGGAACATGGCATCCGACCCTACGTCGACTACTTCCGCTTCTGCACGGGCATCGATCTGACGTCGTTCGATGCGCTCAAGCAGTACATGGACAGTGCCTCGGTCGAGAAGTACAAGATTCTCTACAAGTAAGCGAATGCCATTTTCCGATCACTTCGTTTGCGATACTTCTGATTCCACGTCGCATTCTGACGAACAAAAAGCCAGCTTTTGCGTGGCACGTTTAACAGGCATTTTATACTGTGCAAAGTTTGACAGCGCAAAGTACTTGAATGAGTACTGACACGTACGACTTTAACAAATAGAGAAAAGTGAACGCTCACTCGACACTAGAGTCTGAAAACACGTATGAAATATTCTACTTTTATGTAAATGTTTTCGTCACTGAGCATCTACAAGACAGCCCCACCGTTATTGACATTATCCCGATGAGTCAACGCTGTTTCACTGAGATCGCCCAGTCTGCATGCAGCCCGAATCCCAGAAATCGCTGCAGGGGTCACTGATGGGCCACAATTCACTCATCCTAGTTCCACGCTTGTCGTGTCTACTGTTCATATAACGGTGCAACCCAAAAAGCTTCACCATGAGCCAGCTCGCTCAAAACAAGTTCTGTTAAAGGAAATTCTGGCGCTGTGGTTGTTCAGCCAACAGAAAAGTAATGGGTAGTGCACGAATTTGCCGACACAGTGAACCCGTTTACAACTATATCGGGGTTTCACTGAGTCTACACTCGCCGTGACACCACCGTTTGTTTCTACATTTAGGGAGAAACGGTGGTGTGAATATAGAAACTTTCCTTCACGGAGAAACCATTTCTCCCCTTCAGAATCAACATGGCTGACCTCCGGGTTAGCGAAACGACTAGGCCTAGCGAATGCATCGATTCTCGACTGACAAAGAGTACACGGCACTGACAATCACAAAAAACAGTCCCACTGAGCTTTATATCGAACGAATGACCATACAATCAAACAGACTAACCTGCGGTAATGAAAACATCGCGAAAGACAACGACGGAGCTAGTATGTTTCGCTCGTCCAGCGAGACTGCGTTCACTTTAAAAAAGACGGATACCGAAAAGTTCTCACCCGGAGACTACATGCTAGGCTTGCTGTATTTATTTCTCGAAGATTCACACAGTGTATCTACGTTATCCGCGCGTTTACGGGGCCACAGGTCACGAAATCTGCCTCCAAACCGTAGACTCGATCGCAATGAAACAATATTCCGGCTCAGCAGCGCAGAGAAATAAAACATTTAAGAGCGGACACTCCTTAGACCCCGGTGGCCCAATCGACCATAGCACACCCAGTGGTTCGTGAGAGCAACTGACCTGCGCTTCCTGTTTCGGTTTCACGAGCACGAATTTCGGATTACTGTGCGCGACCATCGTTTGGCTGTGGCGAAAGGTAACGATTTTAAGGCACTTTTTTTTTTCAGCCAAAACTCAAGGCTAATGTTTGTCGTTCTGATTCAGTGATTTCTTATTTTCTCTCGCTCAAAATTGTTCGTGCGCATTGAGGTCATGACGAATTTTTATTTCGACTAAGTTAGAAAAAGATGCAGGTAATCATGATTAACTATGTCATTTTTCATCGCGCTTGTTTTCTTTTATAACAAGCGGTCAGTTTATACATCTCTCAAAGAGACAGAGTATCCACAATGTCTTTATTTAAGGGCAATGGAGTGGCTGAGCGTATAAAAAGGACAAAATGAGAAGAGCGTCGAACAGAAATGCAAAGTGGACATCAAATGCATCTAGGCCTGCAAAGTAATTCTAACAAATAGAGCGAGAAATCTGAGAATGTGCATATCGCTAGAGTTGGCACTTGCCGACAAGCTGGAGGAGTATGATGCACTGAGCAAGTGGCAATGTAACCGGGATTCTGCCCAGAGGAACGGAGCCAGCCAGAGTCTCGGAGAGATGTCGAGGTGGAGAGCCCGGAGCTGTTAACAGTAACATTTAATTACGATATTTGCAGGTAGCGTGTTACATGGTGGTGTTAGCATCATGGAAGCTCTCGACGGAAGCATGATGGGAGCTTCTGCGAGCTTGTGAGAACTTGACAGGAGCGCCTCGGCGCTCACATTTTATGCCCTGGCCTTCCCAGGATTCCCTGCAGGAAAAAAAAAAACAATGGAAGCCAGGACAGTCCAATGAAGTTTGTCATCTTCACCTCCGCCTACGAAGGGGGAAGGTGAAACGCCGCCTCCTTCCTAACCCACGAAAGGGGGAAGAGGCACGCCCAGTTCAGCCCATGGCGAGGGAGAAAACACTGCTCACCGTGCACGACACAGCAAAACACGAAGACGTTGAGTCTTACGCGGAAGTCAATTTCGTAGTCTGTTGCAGTGATGGGTATGTGGCGCCGGGGGCTCAGTAGCTAACGTCTTGCACTCGCGACACACTATAGGTTCCAAGTTCGATTTCGTGCGCCTGAGTTGGCGCCCGCGGCAATATCCAGCCAAGAGTCTCCATATGATTTCTATCACAATACCACGTAAAGTGTGCTGAATATAGATTGTTTTTATGTATAAAAGATGCCAAGTATGAGCGTGTAATTCTTATTTCGTAAAAAAAACATTCCATTGGATTTATGATAACGTTTGCTTTTTGCACATGCGTCCTCTGGTGGGAGCACTAATTTGTTACGTAGTCGTGACGTACTGCTTAAGGCCAGATTTCACAGAGTATCCCACGGAGGAAGGAAAGGTAAGGAGAGGGCATGCCCAGCCGGCGCAGGGCGTGAAAAGTGTGGCGGAAATGACATCATGGCGACCATATTCACTAGGCACAATGGCGGCGTTGCTATGGTTACGTGTTGCGCAGTGGAGCTGGTCTCGCAGTGAGCGGCCGCGGCTGGCGGCGGAATGTGTGCCTCCCCAGGTCTCCTGCTGAGCCGTGGCGGACAATATCTGTGCTCTGCGCCGCGTTATTGGTTACGCAGTGTTTTCCTGGCAGTTACATTACTCTTAGCAACGTTTACAAATTCTTGTCCATCACGGGGTTTCAACAGTGCGTAGAACAAGTGCATATCCATGTGTCGTGCGGCCGATGACGCGGATGAAGCAGTTAGTGTTCAGCGAAATTGCGTTGGGCACGATGACGAAGCTGAATGACGATGAACGCCTTGCAGGTCAGTGACGGTTGAGCAATGCTCCTGCTTGTGACAACGGACGACGCTGTTGGGCCCAGCAAGACGCCATGAAGACCATGTGCACATACGTAGTTTCGTGTTGTGTGTGTACAGTAACAACTTGCGTGTGCGTATTAAAACACCTTTTCTGTTCCGCTTGGTACACTCTCCACCAGCATTGCATGTAGTCTCAACGGAACAGCAACCGCGTTAACTGTCACTAGCAACGTGCTCAAAGTCACCACGGTCGCAGAATGCGGGCGCCGGTGAGTTTCACGCGGAACACGGACACAGTGGCAGGACGCTGCGTCGGCCGCGTGGTGAAATGCAACCGTAGAAGGCGCACGACCGATCATGTTGTCTGTACAGTTGCTGAATTAATGACGTGAAAGCACTCCCTATCGGAAAAAAAAACGAATGGTGGGCATGGTGGAAACCACCACCCACCATTATAGTGGATTAATGTAGTGGGTGAATGGTGGGAAACGCCCACCATGGCACATGGTGGGTATGGTGGGTGCTGCAGTGCCGGCAACACTTGAGCGCGAAATGACGTCAGAATCACCGTGACGAGCTGCCACAAAAAATAAAAAAGAATTCTATAAAAACGGTATAAAAAACACCCGTCCTGTAAAAAAAAAACAAGGCGCCACGGAGGATTGAACGTGCAACCTGCGGATTCTCACTCGAAGACGCTAACCACTACGCCACGCCAACATGACGTTGATTGTGTGTTAAATACTTAGTTGGCATACAAACTTAAGGTTCAACTTAAGTTATGTTTGTCGTGTACACAACGTAGACAAGATCTACACCTGCTACTAAAAATTGCACATTTATTAAACACAAACAACTGCGGCCTGTAACGATTGCCACTATATGTTAATGGCACTAGTGCTTTTTTTTACAATTCACAACTTCAAGAAAAAGAAACCAAGCGGACTGGGGAGCAGCAACAGTTTACCGGCAGGGTCTGCCAAGTTTAATATCCGTTTCGCGCTCGTTCTAAAGGGCGACATCTGCTCACGCTTTATGACGCTTCTAGGCTCATTCCATAGATACGCCCGCCTAATTTATTTGATTGAGTATTGGGATGCTTTTCGCGCAATGTAGAGGGCGGTCGCGCCAGCGCAACGCTGTAGCTCTTTCGCTAAAGCAACAACTACATAACGGCTTGGCCAAAACGAATGCAGTGTGCCGGAAACATTATACGCTATCATATTGGTTCACCAAGCACACGAATTGCCACGTCTGAGTTCTCGTACAAAAGCAAGAGAAGTGCCGGTGAGTGCGACCGGCGGCTGTCGGTGAGAAGACACTTAATTACGTTCTCTGGGAGTGCTTTAATCGCGTCGCATCGATGTTTGTTGCTTCTTGAGCGGACACAATACGCAATGAAAAATGCTTCATTTAGGTTAATTGATGCCATATGGCTGCGCTGTATTGTCATACTTAATCGTCGTAATCGCGTATTCTGAAACCCGGAAGCACGGATAACACAATTGTACGGGCTCGGTCAGCAGGCCTAACCTTTGGTGGAAATCATGGTGGTAGAACTTGTAGTGTACAGATCCCAGCTTGGTACACTATATAAGTTGCCCGCCATTATAAGCCCACCAATCATCTGCTTACTGCTTCCCAGCATTATCGTGATGGTGGGCAGAGCTTCTCAGCTTGGTACACCATGTGGCCCACCATAACACGCAGCACCCATCATCTGCTTAGTGCTTCCCAGCATTATCGCAATGGTGGGAAGAGTTTCTGAGCTTGGTACACCATGTAGCCCACCATAATAAGCACCACCCACCATATGCTTAGGGCTTCCTAGCATTATCGCAATAGTGGGCAGAGTGTCCCATTATTGCCCACTATCTAGCCTCTGCTTTCCACCATCATTTCCACTTTACCCATCATCTGTACACCACACCACCCGGTATGTCCCAGCATAACCACCATATTTTCCACTACGTCCCACCATAGCCATCATAATTTCCACCATGCCCACTATTATTTCCACCATGCCCACTATTATTTCCACTACGCCCACCATGTTTTCCAGTATCCACCATGGCAATTTTTCCGATAGGGCTCGCTGTTGTCAGTGCATCTAGCGCGCGTTCTCTCGTAGTTGCTTCATTGTCGGCGAGCTGTTACTCCCTGTTATTACTCGGACGAAGCGATTTCGCTGAAGGTGTCCCGCAGGCTCAGAGTAATGAGCCCCGTTCCATTAGTTTCGAATCGTCACGACACACGCGCTGCGCAGCCCACGTGCTTTCCGAGCCGGAGAGAGAGTCGTGCCTTCTGCTTTACATTCGGATGTAAACAAGCGAGGAGAATTTGCCTAGTCAATATGGCCGACTTCCGGCTTCATCCTGGCTTCACAACGAGTGACGTCAGGTCCTCTTCTTACCTTTCCTTCCTCCGTGGAGTATCCGCTCTTTAAGGCTCTTTCAGCAGTGGGTAGCTTCGATAGATAGATGTTCAATGTTATAAGCGTAGCTGGAGGTATGAGAGCGCCATAGGCTTAAAGTAGGTGGTAGCTGGCGCCATAAAACGGGAATAAATGACACTAGAAAAAGAAGCTTCTAGCGGTGATCTTTGTTGACACACCCGCACGGATCCTTAGCGGATAGTTGGCAAGTCAGCCCATTCTAGATTACTCACTGACACCGAACGGCTGTTGTATGCTGAGGCAAGTAGAGGCACATTCAGACTCATAGTACACATACATTCATATAAATGGTTTCAAGGTCACAGGTGGTGTACCTAAGAAAACTTCCGGTGACCTCATTTACCAGCTTCTAACGTAGAAACTGAAAGCGCGTTTTCAAGTTCCTTTTAAATGTAAGAAATGTCTTTCTTTAGCTTTTCAGATTAGAAGAACGTGCGTAAATGCTCTAGGTAATCTCTTATATTTTTCTATAGCTCGAAAAACATTTATTTGAATATATTTTGCCAAACATGGGAAAGAAAGTGTAGAAAATCAGCGGGCTATTTTCTAATGCTCTTCTTGCCCACCGATGTTTTTTGGCACATCGGTGGGTGAAACCGGGTGTCATCAAGGGGCTGTGTTTGTAAACAGTGAAAGGGTCTATAGGGGGAACTCACTGAACAGTTCAATTGAACGTACAGAGTTTTATCAACAATTCGCCACAGCGGCGCACGCATAGATGTGTTTACTCACACAGGCTACGTAAACGCACAAGCTTATTAGCAATGAATTGTGACTGATCATAGTGGCAAATGCGACAAGCAATCTTTGGTCCACATTTTTTTTTTTTTACGTTTTATTACCGCACCACAAAATGCGCACACATAAGTATACTATATCTGATCCTTAGACGATCAGAAGTATATCAACGTTTTCACAATAATGAAGGAATAATTACTAGAGCTTATCAAGTTTCCGCAAAAACGATGGCCCCAGGGCTCAGCCAATGCATAAAATGCCAACGACATTTTGAAGGATGCGCCACCTCTCGACTACTGCCACAGATAAATGTTATTTTTTTCTTGTGGCCTCAGATAAAGCAAACGCTGGCCGCGCACTTGCCATTTTGGAGGTCATGTTTTTTACTCTTCCCCTTTCCACTCGGAGAGGGCGCAGCGTGCAGACAAACTGTTGTTTCTGTCGTTGCATCGATTTGGTTTAGTTGTCACGCGTTAACTTTTGTTTACATTCTATTTAGGCGCCTTCCACGAGTGTGATCGTTACCCATGGATACAGTACACTGCTAGCCCTTCGATGAGAATGTTTTTGATGCGGTAACAGCCGTCTCAGCGGGCTATACGTACGTAACAACGCGGGTCGAGTGAGAGATGATCTCGCACCAGACTGTTTTCTATCGGGAGCGATGTCAGTTGCTGTTGGCGTCGCGGCAGCTCGATTACACGAATTTAGTATTGCACCGGCTTTCCTTTGTGCTGTCGCCTGCCGTGGTAGCTTAGCCGCATTGGCTGTCGTGTGACTATGCTCGGGGGCGCAGGCCCCACTCCCGGCCACGGAGGCCGTATTTGGATTGAGGCAACATGCAAACACCCGTGTGCTCATGTTTGGATTCACGGTAAAGAACTTCAGTCAGTCGAAATTTATCCGCAGACCCCACCACGGCGTGCCTGATTATCACATGGTGGTTGCGGCACGTAGAACTGCCGCAGTTGTACATGACCGTGCTTTGACGCATGGACTGTATCACGTTTGCTAGAATGTAATGCTTCTTTATGCGCCTCATTGAATTGATGATGGCTATCAGCGCCGTGCGACACTCAAACGCGTATGCTTACCAAGTATGTCAACACTGAAAAAATCCATTATTTGTGTGCAGTCCAAGGTATACGATAAAGCAAGACTGTTTGCGGAAGCAGAGCTCCTCGCGACAAATTGGTAATATAAAATAACACGAGACACACGCGGAAGTTTGGGGAGCATCGCGCGAGTGCCTGGCGAAAAAAAATAGAAAAGAACTTTACTGTATATCAATAAAACAAAACAATAAACGTCGTTCCTGCATCGGTTGCATCAATCGTAGGTAAAAGTAATTGCAATCGACTGGGTGCGGCCGGCTAGGCTCAGCTTGCGCATGCGCGCGTGCAAGACCCCGTGGTTGAGGACAAACCATGGGGCGCGGCGTGATACCTGCCGCGCGCTCACCATCTCGGAGGCCATGGAGAAACTTTGCTCCTTTGGTCCTCGCCGGGAGAGGGAGCTACAGGTAAGGCTCCCAAAAGGGTGAAATTTACTGCGCCGAAAGACAAACGGAGCCCGTTTCTCCATTTTCGCTCCCTCTTTTTAGAGTGTATAACTAACACTATTACACCTTAGGAAAGGAGTGCTTCCGAAACATCGATACCAGAGGGTGTTGCCACCGGCTATAACGTCCTTGTCATTGGGAGTTTCCAATTGTAAGATCACCATATCCCTGAAAAACATTAAGAAAAGATATCTAAATTCACGGAACATGCGATTACGGATGACATCACATTGCTGGTGCACATTAGTGCCAACCGTGCGCACATATTGTAATTTAACTCATGAATAGAGCGCTCGTGCTATACACTGACCATCTCGTACACTATAAACCCCCTGGCACCTTAAGGGGCTTTCGAGCAAACAAAACACCCTTCCGCCTAACCAAAATTTGCACAAATAAAAGTGTTAAGGTGTGTTTCTTCCGATGTTCTAGCTAGAACACCCTTCAGGAGTTAAGGATGTTTAAGTTATCAAAACACCCATTACCCATGAGTGGAAACCATGAGCAAATCACTTGAAATCGCAGATTAAAAAGTCGTTGGATCTTAGGCGAACTTACATTGAAAGATGTGTCTTCTTTGGGACTATCTACAAGCATGCCATAAATTTACACTTTTTTTGTTTAATCTTTGTTGTTCTTGATTTATATAGAACAGGAATATCCGCACCAGTACTGAACGGTGTCTTAAAAGGGCGCAAACATTTTGAGCATGGTCAGAAAACACGGTCTATCGGTAGTCGACGCTCCCGAGAACACGCGTGCCAAATTTCGTAGCGCAGCTTGCGACCTCGAATCAACAATAAGCTCTCAAATTAAGCTAAACTCGCTTTCTCTTCTATCGACAAATGACGGCCCAAAATCACTACGTTCTAGGTCTAGTGTCAACCATTGGCTCAAATGCGCATGGTCGCGCGGTCGTTACTGGGGCCACCACGGGAGGTCAGGACTTGTCCACGCGTGCGCGGGTGGTCGCACTGAGCAGTCGCGCATTCGAAGAAAGAAAAGGAAGTGATCGATTTCACAAGGCGCGCGTGGGGCATTTTTTTTTTCTCCCGTGCCATCCCTCGCTGCTTAGCTTCCAGCGCTTTAGTGGGAACGAGAGAATGCGATTGCCGTGTCCGACTTCGCTCGTACAGGACAGATACTGAGCAGTTTTGCGCTGGTTAAATCATGAGGCGATAGGTTCCTTAAGTGAATTCCTTCTATGGCCTCTTAGGACACAACATGAACAACACGGAAGAACACAGTTATTTTATCTATCATGCTGTAATTGAAAATAAAGTGAAATGAAATGAAATGAAAACCATGGGAGGCACTGCTGTCCAGCTCGGCCATTGTTGATCAGCGCTGGCTGGTCCAACGGGTAGAGATGATGGCTAGGGCCAACGGAGCCCTGGAATAGGGGCCCAACCATTTGGAATGCCCCGCGTTATGCGCAAATAAAGTTTTCTCTCTCTCTCTCTCTCTCTCTTAGGTGTTCCAGAGCCCCTTAAGGATACTATGGCTACGTATATCAGATGGTCGCTTAAAGGCTGTGTTGCGCGAATGCCCCATCTTTTGGGTGTTTTACAATACGCGCTGTTGTGTGTGCAGTTTAGAGTGGGTGTGCATCTTTTATGCTTACATCATCTTTAAATATGAATATTCGTCACGTTTTCTTAATAACTAGGGCATTTAGGCACTAGAAACACCCATGACAAGGATGGCCACACTCATTGTTATGGTTGTTTCGATTCGCGAAAATATCCTTCTTCTCGAAAATATCCTTCAGTGTAACTGTGTTAGTTATAGACAAGGCAAAACTCATTTAGGGGTGTAAACTGGCTTACTGTGTATACGTAGCCATTTTATTCTAAAACCACCGTTCAATGCGGGTGGTGTATTGCTATTCTTTGTAAGTGAACATTAAACACTAAGATAATAAGCATACATTTATGGTACGCTATGGTGAACTGCCGTAAAAATGACATATATTTAGTCCACACTCGTCTATATTAAAAAAATTTTATCAGACGGTCTTTTATCATCAGGCACGCTGTGGCATGAGCCATGAGTGTTTCACTAAGCCCTTACACCCTTAACTCCTTTAAAGAGTCTTTTAGTTAAAACATCATCCCTTAGAGGCTATTTGAGGAAGAAAAAACTCTACTACAATCTAATTTTGTCGAGCTTTAGTTAGGCAAAAGGGTGCTTTGCTTGCTTGAAAACTCCTTAAAGGTGCCAAGTGGTTTACATAGTAATCTGCGTGCTTTTGACTTTGTTTATTGTTCAGCTTTGGCGTTTGTTCTGGATAAAAGAAAATGAACCATTGTCAACTTCGTGAGCCAATTTGAACTGCATGGTGAGCCTTAATAGCGGTGAAGTGTATCTGCCAGACGTTTGTTGAACTTCGTCTTGCGAAAATGAAGATACGGGCCGCATGGAGCCAAAATAATGAAGTTTAGACTAATCCGTGTGTTACCCGTCATTCTCATGCTCGATGAAGTGCTGTAGATTGCAGCTCCCTAGTGTATCGTTAGAAAACCTTATGGTTAAACGGACACTTAAGTTGAACAATGAATTGGTTTAAATTATAAATTGTGCTCTTAAGATTCTAACACTCCTAATTTCACCATCATAGGTATATAATTAGGGGAGAAAATTAAGGTAAAAGCTTTATTTTAAATGCGAAGCATTTCTTAACGAACTTTCAATAAAGTTTTTCCAAACCCAATAAAGTTTTTCCAAACCAAACCAAACCAAATCTTAACGAACTTTGGTGACTTTGAGCATATCTATCTATCTATCTATCTATCTATCTATCTATCTATCTATCTATCTATCTATCTATCTATCTATCTATCTATCTATCTATCTATCTATCTATCTATCTATCTATCTATCTATCTATCTATCTATCTATCTATCTATCTATCTGTCTGTCTGTCTGTCTGTCTGTCTGTCTGTCTGTCTGTCTGTCTGTCTGTCTATCTATCTATCTATCTATCTATCTATCTATCTATCTATCTATCTATCTATCTATCTATCTATCTATCTATCTATCTATCTATCTATCTATCTATCTATCTATCTGTCTGTCTGTCTGTCTGTCTGTCTGTCTGTCTGTCTGTCTGTCTGTCTGTCTGTCTGTCTGTCTGTCTGTCTGTCTGTCTGTCTGTCTGTCTGTCTGTCTATCTATCTATCTATCTATCTGTCTGTCTGTCTGTCTGTCTGTCTGTCTGTCTGTCTGTCTGTCTGTCTGTCTGTCTGTCTGTCTGTCTGTCTGTCTGTCTGTCTGTCTGTCTGTCTGTCTGTCTATCTATCTATCTATCTATCTATCTATCTGTCTGTCTGTCTGTCTGTCTGTCTGTCTGTCTGTCTGTCTGTCTGTCTGTCTGTCTGTCTGTCTGTCTGTCTGTCTATCTATCTATCTATCTATCTATCTATCTATCTATCTATCTATCTATCTATCTGTCTATCTGTCTATCTATCTATCTATCTATCTATCTATCTATCTATCTATCTATCTATCTATCTATCTATCTATCTATCTATCTATCTATCTGTCTGTCTGTCTGTCTGTCTGTCTGTCTGTCTGTCTGTCTGTCTGTCTGTCTGTCTGTCTGTCTGTCTGTCTGTCTGTCTATCTATCCACTTACGTTTGGGTGCTCTCGTGGTCACCCCCTTAACTTGGCGTGAAGCAAAATTAGCATGGGAGAGTAAGATGGTTTGACGAATATGACGCGCTGGTCAAGACATGAATAATGTAACGCTCCCGTCGCGTACATCATCAAATACTTCCCGCCAGACAGTGGCACATACTTGTCAGTGGGTATGTGCCGCTGGTAGGCGGGTTTGAACCACAGGTAATTGACACTAAGTTTATACCCAGGAACGACACACACAAAGTGGTTCTAAGAGCGAAAGGAAGAGAAACGTGAGCCCCGTAACTGTTTGCTTCAGTGAGCGACTCATCAACAGTAGCTCACAAGGGATGGGGGTGAGGAGAGACTAAAAGGATAGGAATAAAGGTGTAGAGAGAGAGAAAAAGGCGTGAGGTGGTAAGCCAGAGAGCGACGACATATCAAGGGTGTAGGAGAGATAGGAAAGATGGAAACATGGTCACAGGCGTCCGAGGACGGGGCACCATTTGCGAGAGCTCTTGTCGGCGTCAGGAGATAGCGTAGAGCAAGTCCAGTCGGTCATAGCTACACTGTCGTCGGAGGTCAGCGTCAGGAGATGACATAGGGCGAGCCCAGTCGGCCAGAGCTACGCTGACGTCGGAGATCGCGAGGGCACAACCGGTCGGCACGGACTCCAGCGAGCGAGTGACGAACGACGAGAACACACATGGGCAATTTGAACGCGTGAGCGTTAAGCAATACCCAACATCGGTAGCGTCAATCCAAGGAAGGCATAGAATAAATGTCGCTGTTAAGAAAAATCTTACTTGGGCAGCGTTGCCCCCCCCCCCCCTACGAATGCAAATAATTAAATTCATGGTCCCAGGAGGCATCGAACCCAATCATTTTGTGTGGCAGTTAAGCATTCTACCACACAGCTACGCCCGGTCTCAAAACTACTTTTCAAATACACAATAATCTTCGTGAAACGTAAATAGTTCTTGCAGTGCTGCCTACCCAATTTTATGAACATTACATATGTTTTCCTTTGACACAGCCGTCACATCGGGTTAATGTCAATTGATGTTGTAGTTGCCATACGCTGAATTTAATTTATGTAGCAGTGTCCAGGGCCAGCATCTTCGCGAGCATAAGCACTTCGTATCCCCATCTGGTGTTACTAACACGCATGTTCCCGTTGACATCGTTCCGAAAGTGCAAACAACTGGTTATATAAACATCTGCAACTCTTCAACAAATGTCTATGCGTGCAACATTTCTACATATATTAAGCGTCATTTCATGACGCGTCGCTCAATAAAGGAAGTTGTAACATGGTCACCTTCCCTTCGCATGCTTCGCATAACGTCGATATCCATGTACATGGGATCTGCCGAATTTTTTAAATTTCGAGGCGCTCCATGTCGTGGACTTCCAAGTGTACTTTTCGCATGTCGCACCAATGGCTCAACAAAGTTTTCGTAATGTTGGCATGTCAAATCTATGGCCTCCTGAGAGTTAGTTAATTTTTACTGATTAGAAACTACGTAGACACCGTCAAAATTGATGACGTGATGTTCAGTGCCGGAAATTAAAAATGGCGTCGCCACCAGCATATCCTTGTGGCCATTTTGTAACTTTCCGAGCGTCTTCTCGCGACAAGCGCGATGTTTCAGCTGTTATCAAAGAGAAATTTACTGATACAAGAAACGTTACTCCTTTATTTAGTGTGAACAGCCTTTGAGGACTTGCATGTCGCACGAGTCAAGTGATTTGGCGAGACCTGGAGGCACGTCGTGAATCAGGGGCGTTGTTTTTGGGGATAAATTCATTGCAAGACGCCACGATGGCGGTGTTTTCCGGAGCCGCCTTTTAAGTGTTTTTTCACGCCAGCGCTCAGGTCGAGCCTCCCTTCGTTCGCAGAGACGTCCGGGACGTGGACCTCTTCAGCGCCGGCATATCGGAGTTCCCGGTGCCGGGCGGAATAGTGGGTCCCACGTTCTCCTGCATTCTGGGCCACATGTTCCAGAGGCTCAAATACGGCGACCGCTTTTACTACGAGCACGCATTGCAGGCCGGATCGCTTACCTCAGGTACACAACTCCAGTGTTTCACGCCTTCATGTTGACGACTCAGTAGAGTTACCATGTTAACGAACTTGCACAAAAAATAATAAAAACACTGGGCCTAGGAAAAGCAACACAAATACGAGTCCAACCTAAAATTTGCTTTATTTTCAGAAAGCATTCACCCAAAAAACCTTCTATTTGCGCCAACTGATCAAAATTCTTCAACTGCGCACGTAAAACAACACATGGTCACATGTGACTGAAACGAATCTTCTTTCCCAAGCAGCGCAAAGAAACAGCAAAAAAGAACTCACTTTTCTTCTAGCCTCGCAACACTGAATATCTCCACTATCTCCCTTGATGCTTGATTATACCATATCTGCATTGTATGGTAGCGTTATTGATACGTGGTGCATTGGTGTGCATGCACTCATGCCAAGGCGCAGTGCTAAATGTGTGGGCAACTTTGCAAACTTTGCAGCAATATGGGGTCCGTACTATGCTTTGCAACGAAATCGCTTAAAGTAAAACGCGGAAAGAAGTTGTCTTTCTCTCGTGTCTTTCATCATCTATTTCCTTGTTTCTTGCTCGTTCTATCATCAAGAAAATATTGCATCAAGCAGAAAATTAAGAAGAAGAGGAAAGTGTGTGCCCATTCAGGATGATGGTAGTGTCAGCGGAACAGCTTCACTGTGAAAATCCGAAAATCCTCCATGTGCAAACAGCGCCCACATTTAGAATAACACGGTGAAAACTGTGAAATAAGTTGGCGAAATCCTTGTTAAGACATACAGAAAGTTTGTCACCGTCACTCTGACAGGCAGCTCCTTAGTGCTAAGACACGTTATAGACAACGGATATCTTTGAATGCATATCTACGCCAGCACCTGTGAAATGCGCCGAAATTACTTGTCAGATTGTTACCATCACCACCCTGACTATACGCCAACTGCAGAGCAAACGCCTGTCTCATGATCCGCCAATCAACCCCGTCTTGTGCATTCTGTTGCCACGTTATAACAGCAAACTTTTTAAATCTCATCAGCTAATCTAGCTTTCTGTACCCGCCTTTTCAGGAAATCCAGTCAGTTGCCCTTAATGACCAGCGTTTACCCTGCCTACACACTACGTTCCCGGCCCATGTCTATTTCTTCTTCTTCATTTCTACTACGATACCCTTAACCCTGGTTTGTTCCGTGACCCATTGTTCTCTCCTCTCGTCTCGTAAGGTTACACCTATCTTTTTATTTTACATCGCCCGCTGCGCCGTCAATTTAAGGTGAACCCTCTTTGTAAGCCTCCAGGCGTCTGCTCCGTATAAGTAAGTAGTGTCAAGATGCAGCTGTTATATATCTTACACGGGGGGGGGGGGGGGGGTTAGTGGTGGATAAACACTTATGATTTGCGAATGCTTGCCAAATGTGAGCCACCTCGTCTTTAATCTTCTAGTTATTTCACTCTCGTGGTTTGGATCCGCGGTTACTGCCTGTTCTAAGTAGACATATTCCTTCACAACTTTCAGCGTCTCTCCACCTATCGCAAAGTGCTGTTTTCTGCCGAAACTGTAGCCCAATACTCATGTTTTGTGCATATTTATTTTCAAACATAGGTTTCTGTTTTCCGTGTCTAGTTCTGTAATCATGAACTGTAATTCGACCCCTGAGTTACTCATCAAGGCAATGTCATCATAAAATTGCATGTTACTAAGACACTCTTCCTTAACTCTTATCCATAACTCTCCCCAATCTAGGGTACTGAAAACCTCCTGTAAACACGCGGTAAGTAACATTGGAGAGGTCGTGCCTCCCTGTCTTACACCCTTCTTTATTGGGGTTCTGTCACTTTCTTCATGGACAACTATGGTGGCTGTGGATCCACTGTAGATTTATTCCAGTATATTTATGTCGGGTCCTTCGATGCCCCTGATTCCGTAGTGCCTGCATTATTGCAGGCACTATGGTCTCGACTGAGTCATACGCCTTCTCGTAATCTATGATGGCTATTTATAGGGGTTGGTTGTATTCTGCGCATTTCTCTATTGCCTGATTGACAGTATATAGGAATATGGTTTATTGTGGAGTAGACGGTATTAAATCCTGCTTAGTCCTTTGGTTGATTGAACTCTAATATCGCCTTAATTAGATTAGCTATTATATCCGTAAATAGTTTGTAGAGAAAGGACTATAATCTGGTAGGCGTGTAATTTTTCAAGTCCTTGGCGTCTTTTCTTATGAACTAAGATGATGTTCACGTTATTCCAAGATTATGGTACCCTTCCAGTCAAGCGATACTTCGTATATAAGGTGGCTAATTTTTTTATCACAATTTCTCCGCCATCTTTCAGGAGGACCGTTGTTACCTTATTCTCACCAGCGGCTTTGCCTCTTTGCATTTATTCTAGAGCTTTCTCTACTTCTCCGGTCGTTACTAGTAGGATGTCAAATTCCTCTGTACTATTACTGTTTCTCACAATATTATCCTGTTGTTTTGGATTCCGTACAGCTCTCTGTAGAACTCCTCCGCCACCTGGACTATTCTATCCATATTGGTTATCACATCGCCTTCCTTGTTCCTTAATTCATGCATGCGATCTTTGCAAATGCGCAAGTATGCCTTTGCAGCTTATAGTTTTCTGCAACTTTTTACAGCCTGTTCAATTCTCTCCATCTTATACCTTCTCAACCAGCTACCTTACGTCTACTGATTAACTTCGAAAGCTCCACCAGCTCTAATTTGTTCGGTTGCGTTTGAGGCTTTCATGGTTTGTCCTGTCTTAATAAGATTCTTCGTCTCTTGAGATAGTTTGCCAGTGGCCTGTTCAGTGGCTGTACTTACGACTTCCATTGCACACAATTTGATGATTCTAGAAAGATTATCGTTCATTGTGTCAACGCTAACTTCGGTTACCTCGTTTAGTGCCTCGAAAATGTTCGGAAGCTAAACTCTGACTCTCTGCATTTTCGATCTCACCGCTAGTTCATTAATTACTTACTTGCGTATCAGTTTTTGACTTTGCTTTTTAAAATCCAGGTGAATACGAGCTCTAACCATTCTATGGTGACTGCATCGGATCTTGCCAACTAAAAAAGAAAAAAATACGGGGTTTGGCGTCCCAAGAAAACCATATGATTATGAGAGACGCCGTAGTGGAGGGCTCCGGAAATTTCGACCACCTGGGGCTCTTTAACGTGCACCCAAATCTGAGCCCACGGGCCTATAGCATTTTCACCTTGATCGAAAATTCGCAGCCGGAATTCTATCCGGCGACCTGCGGGTCAGCAGCCGAGTACCTTAGCTACTAGACCACCGCGGCGGGGCGGATCTTTCTAACTACGTCTACATCTTGTACTATGCCTGGGTGTGCACACAGAATGAAGTCTATTTCATTTGTAGTTTCGCCGTTAGGGCTTCGCCACGTCCACTTACGGTTAGCCCGTTTTCTGAAGAAAGTATTCGAGATCCGTAAATTATTACGCTCTGCAAACTCTGCTAATAGCTTCTCTGGCATTATGATTGTATTATATCTCTATTATGTCGTATACTTCTGTATAGCAAGCTACTTGACAAATACGTTCTAATATGTGTCTAATATTAACCTGCAATATCACTTCGGCCGTATGAATTCATTTTGCGTTTAAGTTGAAGGGATTTAACACCGGCGCCGTGGTTGACAGCTGCTCACTTTCATAAAGTTGTATGGCATTATCTTTCACAGCGCTTCCAAGATTTTGAAGCTGCAGGGGGCACTATTAGTAAAGGCTGCGCAAATTTTAGCAATTTGTCACTAACGCTATCATTACTAACTACAGTTGTTAACACGGGTGGTAAAGTGTGCGACAGTGTAGGCTCGTGTGCTCAGATTTGGGTGCACGTTAAAGAACCCCAGGTGGTCTAAATTTGCGGAGCCATCCACTACGGCGTCTCTCATAATCATATAGTGGTTTTGGGACGTTAAACCCCACATATCAATCAATCAATCAGTGTGCGACAAGCACGGTGCAACAAATGAAAAGAAAAAGTGGCAATGGGCCACGATACAAATAAATGCACCCATGTTTCTCATACAGTAAAGCTTTCTAATTGACAAAACAGTCTTCCTGGTGCGGGTATCGAAATTAGGATGATCGCCTATGCGGCGCTGTATATTTCCTTTGGTTATGGAAGGGCGGATGTCAATGTTCCATACCTCCGCCTTGTGGTATTACGCATGTATAGCGGTTTGCGTGTTAGGTGCGCATTCGATCGGGGTAGTCGCGTTTCGATGGAGGCGAAATTTTATGACGACTTGTGTGCTATATGTCAGAGCGCGCAAACCTCACTGTCGCAATTGTTGAGGACACTCAAGAACGGCGTTTTTCACAGCCTGAGCCGCTTAGAGGTGTAATGAAGCAGTCAACAAACCAGGAGTGATTTTTCATAGAGATCTAACTAGGACAACTTTGTATTTCTGTCTTATCAACACAGGGCAACTGGATGAGATACGACAAATCACCTTCGCAAAGATCATCTGCGAGAATACGGGCGTGTCCTGGGTCCCTCCGAACGTGTTTCGACCTAGTGGTGTTGGGTGAGTGGCACTCGACGTGTCTTGTTCGAGTGTTACAATGGCTTCATAAACGCTGAGGTTTGTTTCAACCGCTGTAGCGCTGATAGTGTATTCACACCTGCGACAAGCACATTTAGCTTGACCAAGTTAGTCGCAAATGGACACTTTGGTCGAAAAGCTACAGTTGCACCATCCTCAACTGCCACCGAACCAATCAGATGTGCAGAAACAAGGCTTAGTATCCGAGGGGCAGCCGCGCATTTGGTGCGGCGACGGGTGCGTCAGGGCCGGTTCACGCAAGCATGCTTCGCCGTTTGACGCTCTCGTGCGCGGCTGTTTACTTCGCGCGCATCTGGCGTTCTTTGCCATTCGAAAAAAATCCGTCCGAGACCCATTCTTGCTCCGTGGTTTTCACGCTATGTCGTACGTATTGTTCCCAGACTACGTTCCAGCAGTGAATGGAGTATTTTAGCCTGTCCGATAGTTAAACCGCTTACAACAATTCAATATGACGTTCCCAATGAAGGCTTATGAACAAGTGGCGCCAGCTAACAGCCTTAGCAACAACTGACAAACGTGTAATGTATGCCCTCTGAAATTTGCGAAGGCTTGCTTAAGCCTACGTCAAATATTGGAGTATGGCTCTCGAATACGCTGCCGAATCGATTCGAGTACTGAGTTTTCGAAGCTAAAGGACATTAGCATAAAGCGAATGGGGACATCAGTTCGGAGCTTACGAACTACAGAGCGCCCAGCGGCTGCTTGATAGATTCGAGGTTATCGACGACTGCATTCGGAAGGGCAGCCATGTTTGCCAGAGGCTGAAATGCCTCGCCGGCGAAGCTTGCCGTGCTCTTTGAACAGTTGTCCTGAAGGCGGCGCCGCGCCGTCAGGGCATGCTTGCGGCTAGCGTGAACCGGCCCTCACGAGTCACTTTTTGGTCGCCAGCGACAAAGGGTTCCAGCAGCAGCTGTGAATGAGCCTAAACTGCGGTGCATTGCTCGTGTCTCGCTGTCGAATGTGTTTCTTTCAATCTTAATAGGTGCATCCCGCGTGGTCTCTTCTAAGGAAAGTTGTGCTCAAAGCGGGGTTCACTTGTTTCATCAACCACGAGGAATGAGTGAAGCTGTCAGCTTGTTTCAGTTAGAAGGCCTTTTCCGGGTAGGTAGTGTGCGCACGCGCCATAATTTTTGGTGGCTGAAACGCGACGACCAAGCGACATCTGGCGCCACAAACATGCAAATGTTGGCCCGAAAAACAGGCGCAAATTGAGGCCTCCGAGATTGGCTATACCGGCATGCGGCGGACAATTCGGAGTCCGAGAGCCTTCAGTCTTGATTTCGGCGACCTCCACTTGGTGTGCTGTTCGGACTAGGAAAATAGAGTTACTGTATATGCTACCTTTAGGTAGCTAAAGGTAGCATATACAGTAACTCTTTAAAAAAAGTCCCATTGCAGTAATCGTGACATTTTTTTTTTCAGAAACCAGGAGACGGCGTGTTTTTTCCTCCGAGACACGAACTACGCATTATGGGCGTAAAAACTTCAATAATAGAAACGTACACGACCAGTTGTATTATATGATGGAATAAACGTTTTGAAAACGGTTATTAGTAAGTATGGATAGGATAGTTAAAATAGCGAGGAGTTTTACAGAGATCTGTACAGTAGCCGGGACAACCACGACCCTAATACTATAAGAACTAGCAGTAACCCAGATGACACCCCACCAGTAATGATAGAAGAAGTCAGAAAAGCTCTGGAGAGCATGCAAAGAGGCAAAGCTGATGGTGAGGATCAGGTGACATCAGATCTGCTGAAAGATGGAGGACAGATTGTGTTATAAAAACTGGCCACCCTGTTTACGAGGTGTCTCCTGACGGGAAAAGTACCAGAATCTTGGAAGAATGCTAACATCATCATAATGCGTAAGAAAGGAGATGACGAGGACTTGAAGATTTTACAGGTCGATCAGCATGCTCTCTGTAGTATAGAACCTATTTACAAAGGTAATTGCTAACAGAATTACAACATTAGAATTCAATCAACCAAAGAAACAAGCAGGATTTCGACCAGGCTACTCAACAATCGACCAGATTCATACAATCAATCAGGTAATAGAGAAATTCTCAAAATATAAGCAACCACTATGCATAGCCTTCATAGATTACGAGAAAGCGTTTGATACAGTAGAAATAACAGCCGCCATGCAGACACTGCGGTATCAGGGCGTCGATCAAGTATATATAAACATCCTAGAAGAAATCTACAGAGGATCAACTGCTACCATAGTGCTTCATAAAGAAAGCAACATTATACCAATCAAGAAGGGTGTAAGGCAGGGGGACACAATCTCCTCAATGCTATTTACCGCATGCTTACACGAGGTTTTTCAGAAGCCTAGAATGGGAACAGTTAGGGATAAGAGTTAATGGAGAATACCTCAGTAACCTGCGCTTCGCCGATGACATTGCATTGCTGAGTAACTCAGGGGACGAATTGCAACTCATGGTTACGGAGTTATACAAGGAGAGCAGAAAGGTGGGTCTTAAAATTAGTCTGCAGAAAACGAAAGTAATGTACAACAACCTCGGAAAAGAGCAGTGCTTCGAACACATTTGGCAAGCACTCTCAAATTATGACAGGCAGATTGCCACTATCCCTCAAGAGGAAGGTATATAACAGCTGTATCTTGCCGGTACTTAGCTACGGAGCAGAAACCTGGAGACTTACAAAGAGGGTTCAGCTTAAATTGAGGACGACGCAGCGAGCAATAGAAAGAAAAATGGTAGATGTAGCCTTAAGAAACAAAAAGAGAGTAGAGTGGATTAGGGAACAAACGGGGGTTAAGGATATCATAGCTGAAATCAAGAAGAAGAAGAAATGGACATGGGCCGGGCATGTAGCGCGTAGACAGGTTAACCACTGGTCGTTAAGGGTAACTAACTGGATTCCCAGAGAAGGGAAGCGGGTTAGGCGGATACAGAGGGTTAGGTGGGCAGATGAGATTAGGAAGTTTGCGGGTATAAATTGGCAGCAACAAGCACAGGACTGGCTTAACTGGCGGAACATGGGAGAGGCTTTTGTCCTGCAGTGAATGTAGTCAGGCTGATGATGATGATGATTAGTAAGACGGGACCCGTAGTCGGGAAAAGGAGCTCACCTGTGTTGACAGCCGGTGAGACGTATTCGCACTAACAATTGAGTGATACTCCTGATTTACATCGCCATCCGGTTCACAAATAGCCATCGTTAAAAAATAGGATTCTCTGTGTAGCAGACCGAGTTTGCAAATGGCCACTTTTCTTCCAAATGCTTTATATCCTGCCACTTGAGTGTAGATGCAGCTTTTCGAACACGTCTCTATTAATGTGCCATATTATTATTCGGTGTTTTGAGGCAGTTTCGCCCTGGTGGCAGGAAAGTGCGGAGCCTTCCTTGCCCCATTTTTATCTTTCCTTTTCCGTTTTTTTTCTGTTTGCTTCTTCCTTCATTTCTCGCTTGCTTTCAGTATTGATGCGTGCTGTGTGTTGTGGTGAATGCACTTACAATCATCAAGACACTCGAAGAAGAGGAGGACTCCACCTCGCTATGCTGACAGTGCTTTGCGTGGTTTCGCGTGAGTCCGCCAAAGCGACGACCACAGCCCGCGATCGCAGCGTTAGACGACACACCGAATCCCGGCCCCCTAAAGTGCTTGTGAAATTATGGTGGGTGTTTTTTTTCGTAAAAGAAACCTCAACCAGATAGAAACGTGCAGAGCACTGATCGCGCACAAATGACGCACGAAAACAACACACACAGGATCAGAGCAAACGATGAGGCTGACTGCAGGATTCGAACCACCACCGTCCCGATTATGAAACGATCACAACATCTCGGCTACTGCCATGGCTAGATAAGATGGTTTAACTAAACATTATGCAGCCTATTATTCAACGATAAGGCTCGATTTTTGTGGTCTGCGTAAAGGAAGAGGTTGATATTGATTGATAGGTGGGCTTTAACCTCCAAAAACCACCATATGATTAGGGGAGACGCCGTAGTGGAGGGCTCAGGAAATTCGGACAACCTGTGAATCTTTAACGTGCATTCGAATCTGAGCACCCGGGCCCACAGAAGTTTCATCTCCATCAAATGCAGCCACCGCAGCTTGGATTCGATTCCGCGACCTGCGGGTCAGCATCCGAGTACCTTAGCCATTAAACCACCGTGGTGGGGCGTGAAGTAAGAGGTTGAAGGCATAAATATTGTTTGTGATTATGTAGTAGGTGATTAGCTTTTTTGATTAGGTGATCAGCTTTCGAAGTTGATTAATCAGCATAATGTATCCAATGTAACAATGTATAACATGGAGAGAATTCAACGCTCTGAAGAACGGAGGAAGCGTCAAAGCAGTGAGGAGAAAACTTGGAATAGGCAAAAACCAGATGTATGAACTTGGGGAGAAGGAAGGCAAAGTAACTACTAATATGGATAGGATAGTAAAATCAGCGGATCAGTTTTACAAAGATCTGTACAGTAGCCAGCACAACGTCGACCTTAATATTAGAACTAGCAGTAACCCGGACGACACCCCACCAGTAATAATAGAAGCAGTCAGAAAAGCCTTGGACAGCATGCAAAGAGGCAAAGCTGGTGAGGATCAGGTGACATCAGATCTGCTGAAAGATGGAGGACAGATTGTGTTATAAAAACTAGCCACCCTGTTTATGAGGTGTCTCCTGACGGGAAGAGTACCGGAATATTGGAAGAATGCTAACATCATCCTAATACATAAGATAGGAGATGACAAAGACTTGAAGAATTACAGGCCGATCAGCTTGCTTTCCGTAGTATAAAAGCTATTTGCAACGGTAATTGCTAACAGAATTACAACATTAGACTTCAATCAACCAAAGGAACAAGCAGGATTTCGAACAGGCCACTCAACAATCGGCCACATTCATACTATCAACCAGGTAATAGAGCCCCGCCGCGGTGGTCTATGCCTGGCAGTTATCCCGGAAAACGGGGCGCGCCAATCTCTGAGGTGATAAGGTGTAGAACGCAAGGCGACCGGTAGGTGCCACCGTGCACCGTGTAGTCTTAGCAAACCGTTGGAAACACTTGCCGTTTTGTGCAAGCGTTGCATGGCCAGCGCAGCATTGCTACGATCCTTAAAATCACTTATGTATGCCTTTTGTAGAAAAAAAAGTGCACATACATAATATTGACGTGTTGTTATGGTGCTTCAGATAAGCGCAATAATTGCTTTTTAATTTACAATCGCAGAAGTATGAACGCTGAACCTTGAGCAATATTGGTGGATGCTGTGGATGGGGTCGGCTGTTTGGAGTATCATTTGGTCACTGTGGTACCGTTTAAGGTATCGTTAAGGGTGGACAGACAGACAGACAGACAGACAGACAGACAGACAGACAGACAGACAGACAGACAGACAGACAGACAGACAGACAGACAGACAGACAGACAGACAGACAGACAGACAGACCAAATGTTTTGCGTCGAAGGGCCCGAAGAAAGACTATCGTCTTTAAAAGAAAAGTATTCCTGGCGTAACCGACCAAACCACCCCGAGCGCAGCCGACAACAGAAGGGTGGCGAATGCCTCGCCGGGTGCCAGCATTTGCGCGCCCCGCAAATGTTCTTGACCTCTGCAATGTCACAAGGGGATCCCCTATCTACGTGAAACCACAGATTGTACCCGAATAATCGGAGACGCACGCACCCTTACTTCAAAACCACATTAAAAAATCTTCTGGATGACGCTCGCCACTAATAATCGGTCAGAAGTGGCCCCGCGTGTCGGACTATCAAACAACACAAGCATCTCGAGTTTCCAAATCTGGTCCTTTAAGGATCCCCAGCTTTTGTTTGAGATTTTAGACGAACGTTTTGCAATGACGCCGAAACGGCCGATAACAATGCTGGCGTTAATTGTACAGTACATATAGAACATTCAATTTTAAAATAATCAGACACGACGTTAAAAGCGCCTTAAAGCAAAAAAAAGTGCTTCCCTGCGAAGAAGCCAGCCATCTTCCTCCGCAGTTTCGAGTTAGCGGAAATACAGAGTTCGGGGCGTTCGCAAAACGTGTTCTACACGCCAGCGAGGTATTCGCAAGAGAGATGCAGTCTTCCCTTTGTGCTAAGCAGGTCTTTATTTCCTAACGTCGAAGTACTCGTGCGCGGGCTGGCCTGCGTCGTCCAAACCGGGTCCATGCATCACCGGGCTCTCGGGGTCCGCAGCGTCCAAGCGACGGCGACGCCGGCCCCCACGACTGCACAAAAAACACGTCGGATTGATGATTTCTTTCGTCAATGCTTCGTTTAATACCAAAGTCATCTGCCGCGGAAAGTACCGCGTTCACAGTACAGTGGCGTAGCCAGGAGAGGGGGGGGGGGCAAAATTTTTCCCGAAATTTTTCGCGCAGCCCTCCCCCCTCTACTTACCAACCTCTTTAACAGCGAGAGCTGTTATGAGATCACAACAAGGGTCCTGCGCGGCGCCATTGTTGTCCGCAGCCGCTGGTGTCCGCAAGCACTATCGCACGAAATGAGAAAAAAACATTCAGTAAATAAAAAAAACAGCACTGTTGTTCAAACCCGGGTTCGCGGCATGCCATACCAGTATTCTCCCACTGAGTCACGCCGATTTTTTTTTTATTTCCGGTTAAACTTCACACGGGGTGCTAAGATCAATATTTATTTATTTATTTATTTATTTATTTATTATACCTCAAAAACCCCAGGGAGGGGTGTTACATGAGGGGTGGGCAATACAGGGTTTCTTCCATGTGCGCTTTGAAAAGAATGGGGCTGGAGTGTGGCGCACGACGTGGGACGGAAGGTCATTCCAATCCTTCGCTGTCTGAACGAAGAATGACCGAAGGTGAGCAGTTGTACGGGCATGCACAGGGTAAACTGGGTTGTTGTGGTTAGTGCGGGAAGATATGCGATGCGCGGGCATGATAACAGATGCGTCGGACAGTGAGTGAAAAAATTTATGAAAAAGAGCTAATCTAGCGACTTTGCGTCGCAGTTCAAGGCTGGGAAGATGTGCTTTAATCTTTAAGTTAGTAACGCTTGTGTGGCGCGAGTAATCGGAATATATAAACCTAGATGCTCTATTTTGGACAGATTCTAATGTTTTGGATAGATTAGGTTGGTGGGGATCCCAGACGGCACAAGCGTATTCAAGCTTTGGACGGACTAGTGTTTGATATGCTAAAAGTTTAACAGAAGGGGGTGCAAGTCGTAAATTTCTTCTTAGGTAACCAAGGACTTTGTTTGCTTCGTTAGAAATGTTTGTTATGGGGGAGGACCAAGTAAGATCTGGCGTAATGTTTATACCTAAATATTTGTAGGAATTCACCAGGGATATTTCGCAACCAGAAAAAAAGTATGAAGTAGCCGGGTGAGATTTCCTGCGATGAAAAGAGATGACGGAGGTTTTCCTAATGTTCAAAGTCATGAGCCATTTTTTGCACCAGGTTTCTATAGTTATTAGATCATTTTGAAGGATCTGGGAGTCATTAGGGCAGTTAATAGGACGATAAATCACGCAATCGTCAGCGAATAGACGGATTTGGGACGATATATTGCTAGGTAGGTCGTTAACATAAATTAAAAATAGAAGGGGACCGAGCACCGTACCCTGAGGTACACCTGAAAGGACAGGACGCATGGTAGATGATGTCTGGTTGGAGTAAACGAACTGTTCCCGGTTTGACAAAAAATTTCGTATCCATTCTAGAACTGTTGGGTCAATGTTTAAGCGGGAAAGTTTTAAAAAAAGGCGTTTATGGGGTACTTTATCGAAAGCTTTTTCAAAATCTAGGAAAAGGGCATCTACAGGAACATTCTGATCTATACTTGAGCTGATGTCGTTAATAAAGAGCGCTAGTTGTGTGTCACAGGAGAGGCCTTTCTGAAATCCGTGCTGACTGGGATGGAAAAAGTTTACAGAGATCAGGAATTTGACTGTTTGAGAATAAATTATATGTTCCATTATTTTACAGCACACGCATGTTAGTGATATGGGCCGGTAGTTTGAAGGTGAGGATGACGGACCTTTTTTGGGTATCGGAATGACCTTGCCAACCTTCCAGTCCCGTGGCACCACTCCAGATGACAGTGATTGCTGGAAGATGTGCGACAATATGACAGCACAGAGATGTTTGGTATTTTTTAAAACTTTAGAATTTATACAATCAATACCAGCTGATGACGTCACTTTTAAGGAATCAATGGCTTGTATGATGCCATTTGGTTCGAAAACGACACTGGGCATAGCAGGGCAATCATGGGACGGCACACATGGAGATACATCGGGAACACATGAAAATGCATCGTCAGGTTCATCAGTAAACACTGAGCAAAACGTGGAGTTTAGTGTTTCGGCGACCTTGAACTCCGGGATTGGAATATTATCTTCATCTAGTAAAGAAATGGGTTTAGCATGGGTTGGGTTGATAGTGTTCCAGAACTTTTTGGGGCTTGTGCGTAGCATGTCTGGTAGGGTTGACGAGAAGAACGTCCGCTTAGCGTCCGAGATCATGGATGCGTAAAGTTTTTCAGTCTCACGATATTTTTCCCAAGCGTTACTGGATTTTGATTTTTTGGCTGACCGAAATTGTCTTTTCCTTTTGTTGCTAAGTCGTTTCAAAGTATTATTGTACCATGGCGAAGTAGGCTGTTCTGTGATGGTAACTGTGGGGATGTACATGTTTATTAATTGTTGCATTTTGTTTTTGAAGAGCTCCCAGTTCTCGTCAACAGAACGTTTGGAAAAATCCACGAGGAACCAATCGGAAAAGGAAGCTAGTTCATCATTCATTCCTTGATAATCTGCTTTGTTGTATAGGGTTATCGTCTTTTTTACTTTTTTTGGATTGGGCAAGTTGCATTGAAAAGTGGCATGAATGACGGCATGATCACTGAAGCTGTTCGGACTAGAAACGGACGAAACTTTATCTGGTTGGGTCGTGAGAAATAAATTCAGTAAGCTTGATGAATTAAAAGTCGTTCGCGTAGGAAAGCTAATCATTTAGATAGAATATATTACAATACAAACGAACAACACAAAAATTTGGCAGATCCCACGTATATGAGAATCAACTTTATGCGAAGCACGTGGAGAAAAGGGGGCCGTGGTAGCATTTTTCTTCTATTGAGCGACACGTGATGACATGGCGCTAAATATATGTACAGATGTTGCACGCAGAGACATATGTTGAAGAGTTGGACATGTTCATATAACCAGTTTTCCACTTGCACAACGATGTCAGCTGGAAATGTGTTTTAGCGACACCAGAAGCTGCTATATGAAGCGCTGATGCTCACGAATACGCTGGCCCTTGACACTGCTACATAAATCAATTTCAGCACATGGCGCCTCACCACGACTGACGTTAACCCGACGTGACGGCTTCATGAAAAAGGTACATATGTAATGTCTATAAAATTGGGCAGGCAGCACTGTAACCACTATTGACGTTTCACGAAGATCAATGTCTATTTGAAAAGTAGTTCCGAGACCGGGCGTAGTTCTTTGGTAGAATGCGTGAATGCCACGCAGAATGCTTGGGTTCGATTCCTACTGGGACCCAGAAATTTATTATTTGCATTCGTCGGGTGGCCAATGCTGCTTATGTCCGGTTGTTCTTAGCACTGACATTTATTCTATGCTTTCGTTGGGTCGATGCTACCGATGTCAGGTATTGGTTAACGCTCACGCGTTAAATTTGCCCATCTGTTTTCTGGTCGCTCCTGGGTATCCTCCTGGGTCGCTCCTGGGATGTCCATCACCTGTGGCACATACCCGCTTACCAGCGGCACATACCCGCCCGTGAGTATGTGCCACTATCTGGCGGGAAGTGTCGGGAAGTGTTTGACGACGTACGCGGCGGGATTGTGACATTATTCATGTCTCGACCAGCGTATCACATTCGTCAAACCATGTTACCCTTCCATGCTAATTTTGGTTCACGCCAAGTTAAGGGGGTGACCACGAGAGCTCCCAAACTTAAGCGGATAGATAGATAGATAGATAGATAGATAGATAGATAGATAGATAGATAGATAGATAGATAGATAGATAGATAGATAGATAGATAGATAGATAGATAGATAGATAGATAGATACGCTCAAAGTCGCCGATGTTTGCTAAGAAATGCTTCGCACTTAAAACTGATACGCAACAAGCCAATGAATGAACTAGCACTGAGAGTGAAAGTAGAGGGATTCTAAGTCGCTCCAGAATAGATTCGAGGCACTAAACGAAGTAACGTTAGCGTTGACCGAATGAACGATAATCGTACTAGTATCATCAAAGAGTGTGCAATGGGAGTCGGAGGTACTGTCACTAAAGAGGACAGTGGCAAACTATTTCAGGAGACAAAAAAATCTTATCAAGGGACGACAAACCATGAAAGCCTCAAATCCAACCGACAAAATAGAGCTAGTGGAGCTTTCCAAGTTAATCAATCGACGTAAGGTACCCGGCGTCAGAAGGCATAACATGGAGAGAATTGAGCAGGTTGTAAAAAGCGGCAGAAACCTGAAAGCTCCAAAGGCAAACTTTTGCATAGGCGAAAATCATATGTATGAATTAAGGAAGAAGGAAGGCAAGGTCATAATCAATATTGGTAGGATAGTCGAGGTGGCGGAGGAGTTTTACTGAGAACTGTACGGAATCCAAAACAACAGGACAATATCGTGAGAAACAATAAAAGTCCAGAGGAATTTGACATCCTACTAGTAACGACAGGAGAAGTAGAGAAAGCTCTAAAACAAATACAAATAAGCACAGCCGCTGGTGAGGATAAGGTAACGACGGACCTCCTCAAAGATGGTGAAGAAATGGTGTTAGAAAAACTGGCTACCTTATATACGAAGTGTCTCTTGACAGGAAGGGTACCATAATCATGAAATAATGCCAACATCATCTATGAGAAAGAAAACGTCAAGGACTTGAATATTAAAGGCCGATCAGCTTACTGTCCGTTCTCTGCAAACTATTTACAAAAATAATAGCTAATTTAGTTAAGGCGTTATTAAAGTTAAATCAACCAAAGGACCAAGCAGGACTTCGCACTGGCTACTCTACAATAGACCATACTCATACTATCAATCAGGTAGTAGAGAAATATGCGGAATACAACCAACCCCTATAGATAGCTTTCGTAGATTACGAGAAGGCATTTGGCTCAGTCGAAAGATCAGCAGAAATGCAGGCACTACGGTATCAGGACAATGAAGAACCCTACATAAACGATACTGGAAGAAATTTACACTGGATCCACAGCCACTATAGTTCTCCATAAAGAAAGGGACAGAATACCAATAAAGAAGGGCGTAAGGCAGGTAGACGCGATCTTTCCAATGGTATTCACCGCGTGTTTACAGGAGGTTTTCAGGACCCTATAGTTATAGATAAGAGTGTATGGAAAGCGTCATATAACTTGGTATTCGTTGATTGCATGGCCTTGAGTAACTCAGGGGGGAAAATACAGCTCATGATTACAGAACTGGACGCACAAGGCAGGCCTGAAAATAAATATGCACAAAACTAAAATAATGTGCAACAGTCTCAGCAGAAAACAGCACTTTGCGATAGGTGGAGAGATGCTGGAAGTTGTAAAGGAATAAGTCTTCTTAGGACAGGTAGTAACAGTGGAAGAGAACCATGAAAGTGAAATAACTAGACGAATAAGGACGGGGCGGATCACATGCAGCAAGCATTCTCAAATCATGAATGTGTAATGAAGAAGTAGTGGGTCATGCCTAGCTCGGCAAACTTTTTCGGCAATGACAGAAATGGTGGCACCAGTATCAATAAGGGCAAGTACAGGTACACCTTCAAGAATGGCATCAATTACATTCGGCGGTGAACGAAGAGGGATTGTGCTTTGCGACGAGGACGCAGTTCTTGCCTCGGGAACTGCGTCATTTAGTTTTCCGCGTCGATTGTAGAGGGGGCGTCGGCACATCGGTGAGACTGAGCGACGACGTGGAGAAGGAGATCGGCGATCAGAAGCTGGTCGGTGGCTTGGTCGAGGAGGGTGCCATTCGGGGTCTGGAGTGTACGGAGCGCACGTGTGTGTGGTCGTACTGATATTGCCGCAGGAAATTACCATTGCTCCGCGCAACGCGGACGTCAGGAACCAGAGAACCGCTAACGGCACGACTACGAGCGACGAAGCCAGCCGCAATGCACGAGCCGGCCCTGCATGCTCACGGTACTGCGCCGAACAGCCAACGCGCGTGAAGAAGAAGAGAACGAGGGTGCTCGAGGCAGAGGCTCACGAGGACTACCGACTATCGGATCTTCTTGATTGCTGTGCGTCGTTCACTTTGGGCACAAGTTCGCCCTTAATAAACCGTGTAAATAGAACATCCTTGTTGTGAGGCTGCCACATTCGTTACAATATGAACGTGGGTTTCCACGTGAGTGGAGTGGGCGGCGGCGGCACAGACGTGCGACGTGTCAGGGTAGACCACTCGAAAAGCAGATCGGTCGGTTGTCGGCAGTGCGCCACGAATTGGGGACTCGGTGGACTGGAGGTCGTGGCGGCTGGACGGTATAAACAGGAGCAGGCAGTGGAAGCGGCGCTCGGAACGTCTGTGGTCGAGGTCGTGCTGCTGCTTCGGCGTACGTCAATGGTACATTGACTGGTGGCGCGAGCTGCGGGGGAAGGACCTCAAACACTTGGTCTTGTATAATAGTCCGTAGTGTGGGGCTAAACGGTGCACTGCGCCCCGGTAGGCTGTAGATGAGCGAGAGTTGGCGGGCAACTTCTTCGCGCACAAAATCTTTGATCTGCGAGAGGAGGACGGTATCTTGCGAGGGAGATAAGCCGGATGTAATGAACAAGAAGTGGGTCATCCATAGCTCGGCAAACACATCGTCGGTGCTAAGCACGAGACGCTCGGCCCGGTCGTTGTCGCTGCTTTCGCTGGCTAGGCCTACGCTCCTATCTGGTCTCAAATAACAGTTCTGACTGTCTCAGTTCCTTATTATAAAGTGTAATCCACCACTAACCCTCAGGAGGCGCGAGGACATACCGTGGCGCCACCACGCGGAGGCATCCCTCTGACGTACGTGGTTGGATTGCTCCGCCGTCCCCTCGCGCACAGGCCGCAGCCGCGTCTCCGTTTTTTAATTATTATTATTATTATTATTATTATTATTATTATTATTATTATTATTATTATTATATTCCACTTCCCTCAATAAAATCACTAAATTACTGCAGCAGCTTCTTCACTGACTGTATAAAGTGGTAAAGAACTTTTCCGGAAAAGGTTTACGCTTCTCATGATGCCCGACTGCCAGGGCCGTCTGCTGTGGCCACCCGTATGAAAACCGCGGGGGCCGAGCGCGCTGCTTTTGTGAAAGGTAACGACTCATTCTATGTCGCATCGAAGCATCAAATGGGTAGCAAAGAGAGTTATTTTTGCTTATAGAAACGCGAGCAACCACGCTACCTAATTCATCGTAGGTTTGCATCTAAAGACGGGCCGTGGTTCACATGACAAGGATGCAAAAATTAAGCTTATGTTTAGCACACAGAACCCTACGAAGCAGAGCTTAAGCGGGCGTACACTTTGTGGGAAGCAACACAGCATTCTTACAGCGGCAACCTTTCTGATAAATGATTGCTGGCAAACCCGAGAATCACGCACTCGTGTGCTTCATTCAGATTTGTTACTATTCTCTGTGGCACGCCCCTGATATTTATTGCGCGAAATTTCTATGGTGGTCACACGTTGCACATTTTGATCGCCACCTAGCCAAACATGGTGGAAATTATGAATGATTGGTTCGGTTCTAGAGCTTCTACAAAATCGTGATTTAAAAATGCGATAAGCCAGCCGTATCCTTTTGCGCCCTTAAGCATGCCGCGAGGTTTTGCGTATACTGTGATCTCAACGGCAATTTCATGTTTCAGTGTAATTGACAGTGTTCAGGTTTTTGTTTTTTAGTTTCATTCACAAGCTGTGTGGTATATCGCTGCAGCTCTTCGGAGACGAATCATTTTTCGAAGCTGACCCTGTTTCCGCCTGTAGACCAAAAAAACATTGAGAGTAAGTGACAGTGGCTATGAGTTCATTCTACAAACTATGAGCAAAGAACCCCGTGAGCTGAAGTGGCGGACGGCAGGCACGTTGACAAATTTTTTTTTTTTTCGGATGGGGCACCACCTTGATTAGGGGCCAGGCAGGCAGGTGCGGGTGACCGTTATGCCATAGGAAAATTTGGGAGGAGGGGGCTCGGTGTGCCATTATGTGTTCTGTGGTGCCACCCCTGGCTACGCAGACCCACGTGGTTGGATATACACGCCCGGGGAGGAGGATGGTGGTGGCACAGGCTGTGGTAAAAGTTACCGTGGCGAGAAAAAATGAGCTTCAGCAAAGCGATACATTTATGGTGTAAGAAAGAAGGTTTCGCTGAAAGCGCTGGCCGAACACGCAGAAGCAACTGGCTACAAATAGACACGTATAGGGTAAAATTAACGAAAACAAAGGGAAAGGAACTGGACTTCCGGGCTATATCTTGACTCTCTGACAATTCATAGCCCCATTTTAAAATATACATAGTCGAACTGTATTTGCACATTCATTTTTCATTGAGAACGAGGCTCTCATGCGGACACTGAAACGTTCTGCTTTTGTGTGCCCATTTATGGTCTGCGTTCATTTTATCCCAATAGGCTCGACGAACTAGTTTCAGGTGCAACTGTTCTTAATCATGCAGTTTCTTAATTATATCACTCCAGTTCATGTAGCGCTCAAGTAGCATACGACATCGTCACTAACATGTTCGGGATGATTCTATAATGTTACGTGGCTCCGCGTGTTCGTGAAATTCTTGGATGTTGGTGCACATTCTTTACCGTAACAATATTCTTAATTGTAACACCATCACAATAAACAGGTTAGACATTTCAGCCACTGAAGTCAGCTGGCGTTCTGCAGACATGCCACATCCTGTGGATACTCCTGCTGTGCATTTCCAGAAAGAGCGTGCCGGTTACATAGTGGGAGGTAACAAAAGAATGTCGTCCGTCTTCACCACATCATGCACCCGAAATACGAGTGACCGATGACATATGCGTAAGAACATGCCACTAGACGAATGCAGCCACGCGTGTGAAACATACGAGCCATGACGAGGCATTGCAATAGCCAAGCTTCGGAATATTTACACAGCCACGACCTGTTTTCCTAGCACGAGAGACATCAATAGGTCGCTCACTTCTTGTATCGCCTGCGGGCGTTGTTGCGGCGCGGCGGCTCCTCATCTCCGCGACGACCGTCGCTGTCGTCGTCGGTAGGCGGCGCATCTTCGTCCACCGGGGGCGGCTTGGCCACAGCGAAGCTACGCTGCTTGAAGGCGCAGTAGTTGCCGCACCAATCCTTGCAGCAGACGCGCGTGTCGCAGTCCTGGTCCGTCTGGCACGGACTCAGCAGCCGGATGCTGGTGCACGTGTCGAACTTGACCGGCTTCGGCAGGCACACGAACGCTGCAGCGCATCAAGCACCGACTGATTTTCATGACACAGCCTGCTTTTTGGTGATTTTCAATACCCCCCCCCCCATTGACTGGTCCAAGTTGTCCGCCGGTCAAAACACAGATAATGTATCCAATGAATTCTTACACACGTTCGGTCTACCATAGTTTGTCACTTAACCTACCCGCACAATTGGACATTCAAGCAACATTATTGACCTTCTGCTTACGCCACATCCTGGTAGCTTTTCTTTTCTTTCTTATATTATTGATCACACTGATCACACCAAGATTCACACTACGCTCCCCTATAACGTGACTAACAAAAGCCAGAAATCGGAGAAATTACTGACTCTTTATGACAGAGTCGACTATGTCGCTATGAACAACGACTTAGCAGCCTTTTAGAGCGAATTTTCCCCAACTTACGATCAACAATCCACCGAATGTAATTGGGCTATATTTAAGTCCAAGATGCAGGACTTGGTCAAGCCTTACATTCCAACAATCACAATATGTGAAAGATCTCGTTCTCCCTGGTATAATGCCAGTCTAGAACGTATAAAAAATAAAAAGGCGACAGTTTCATTCTGCCAGGCAGTCGAACTCTCAACTAGCCTAGGACAAGTATAGAAGGATAGGCAAAAAAATACATGGCATTAGTAGCAAAGAAATTTTTTCTCAACCACCCTACCTAACATGCATAGAGACAACCCACGCCGCTTATGGAAAACAATGAAACCGGACGATGGAACTACGCTTTCTTTTTGTGACAGTTCTGGATACCCTAATGCCGATTGCGACGTTCCATCTGTATTCAACTCCACATTTTGTTCCGTTAGTACTAAGCTAGCGGCGAACTTCCTGAATGTCCGCATTTTGCTTTTTCCTCAGTGCCGGAGACTGAGTTGACCTCAAATGAAATTAGTAATGTAATGAACAAAAAAATGTGTGGTATTGTTGGCATCACGGTCAAAATAATAAATATAACAAACATGTCTGTGGTTCTATACTATCCATCGTTTTTCAAGTGTTCATTAGACTTGCGAATTGGGAAGATCCCCCGGTCTCGAAGAAGGACGAACGCTTATCTGCAGGTAACTACCACCCCATCTGCCTCACTAGTCTTTGTTCTAAGATAGTGGAACACGTAATCTCTCATGTTGCCAGCTTTTTAGCATCTTAAAGTTTTTTTTTTTTTGCACAAACCAAGATGACTTTCGTGAAGGTCCCTTAACTAACATTACCCTGCATGACATTCACCTTCACATAGATCCCAGTCGATACACTGCTTCTAGATTTCAAAAACGTCTTTGACAAGGTGCCCCGTTCTCGCCTCCTACTAAACTTATAAGCCTTCACCAGCATGTTTTCAACAAATGAAAGCACAAATGGCAAACAATTTGATAATAGCATTTCCTCCAACCTCTCCCTGTCTGGCGTGCCCCGTCCTTGGGCCTCCCTTATTCTTGATCAACGACATAAGTTGAATCTAACATTGGCCTTTGATTGTGTCCTTTACCCCTTCCCTACAGCATCAACGCATTGAGCAGTGGTGTAGCACCATTGTTGATGTCACTCAATGCGAATAAAACATTTTTTATCATTGTCATCGAAACTACACACCGGCTACTTACTCCATCAACAACAGCTGCTACCAACTCGATCAAATACCTAGGTGCCATTTTTTTCGAGCGACCTATGAAGGGGTGACCACATAGCTCCCTCCGCTAACCGTGTCCTTCGTTACATACGCCGTAATATTTTCATGGCACCACCTTCTGTTAAACTACTCGCTTTTATCGTCATTGTCAGGTCTAAACTTGAATATGCATGTGCCGTCCTTAACCCCCACCAACATAACCATGTTATAATTCTGCAGTCTGTCCAGAACCAAGCAGCCAAATTCATTGCTTCAGATTACTCCCGTTATTCCAGGATGTTTTAAAACATCAGTTGAAGCATCCTAGTTCCTACCCTCGCTCTTCGTTTTCACATTGCACGTCTTTTCCACAAGTTCTTTCATTCAGCCACACGTGACAACCAGCTCATCCGACCAGTCCATTGAAGTCATCGCACAAGTCATCCAAACATTGTGATTCCGCCACATGCTTACATCACATCATTTCAGCAGTCATTCTTCTTGCGCACCGCCCGAGACTGTAATGGCCTTACGGAAGAGGCATCCGTGATTCTGCGCGCCTCAAGAATACCATACAAGAAGCTTACTCTGCTGTATCTTAACCATTATTTTTGATACCGCCTAATTATGTCGCCCACCCCTCATGCAGGTGCTATATGGAACCTTTGAGGATATAAATAAAAATAAAAAACTTCAATTAAGAAAAGTGATGTAAATCAAAGGGCTTGTTTTCTTTGCTAGACACAATATTAATGAAAACCAACAGACAATGATTCCAAGAGAAGTATAGGGGGTGTTATTAGAAGTAATCTTAATTTAAATGGGAAGAATAAAAAGTGGACGGAAAGATATCTTGCCACCCGCAAGATGCGAGCTTCTGACCTTCGAGGGTCACAGCTTTGGATCTTGCAGGTGGCAAGATCTATTTTCGCCTATTTTTCTTTCTTCACATTTATATTGCATTTACTTCTGAAAACACCCCCTATACTTCTGTTGGCATCATTATCTGTTGGTTCTCAATATTGTGTCTACGACGTAATTCCACCTCGACAGAGCCAAAGAGTACGACGTTACACGTCATTGTGATCATCATAATCAGCCTGCTAAGCAAAACAAGGCTTCCATGTTCCTCTAATCAACTCGTTCCTGTGCCTGCTGCTGCCACGTTATACCAGCAAACCTCTTAATCTCATCTGCCAACCTAACTTTGTTTTCCTCTCAGGCGATCGCCTTCTCGTACAATGCGGTCAATTGCCCTTAAAGACGTTTCTAAGTAGCTATAGGCAAGGGATTCACTAAACGAACTTATTAGCTCACGTATTCACGCCCACAAGAATTTTCAGAATCCGCACGGTTCGAGCGGAGTCGGGTGGAGATTTGTCGCAGACTGCATTCGCATTCTCCTCTCGTTCCTACGAAAGCAGGGGGAATGGCACGGGGGAAGAAAATTCGCTACGCACGCCTCCTGACCTCGATCGCTTCGTTGTTTTTTAAAAACGATAATCTTTCGTGGGCTACTTCGACGCAAAAATTTTGGTTTGTCTGTACGTTTGTCTGTTGGTCCACCGAAGCGATACTTCAAGTGATCAAAATCGAACCCCATTCGCCGCGGCCACCAATATTGCTCAAGTTTCAGCGTTCATACTTGAGCGATGGTCCATTAAAAAGCCATTTTTGCGCATATCTGATGCACAATAAAAAAACGTCAATATTTTCTATGCGTGTCTTTATACTAGAGAAGGCATGTACATAAGTGAGGACCATAGCATTTATCGCGCTGCGCTGACGATGCAACTCAACGCACAAAAAGGCAAGTGTCCAACGCTTTTCTAAAGCGACATGGTGGTGGAACCTGCCCGACGCTTTGGGTTCTACACCATATCGCCTCCGAGACAGGCGCGTATGCCTTCCTTTGTTTTGGAAGATAACTGCCAGATAGCGCTCGTGCCTCACGTGCCTCGATGCACTCGTTCGCCTTCGCTGCAAAATAACGCAGCGCCTTCAGAATACAGTACACCGACTTTGATTGATATGTGGGGTTTAACGTCCCAAAACCACCATATGATTATGAGAGACGCCGTAGTGGAGGGCTCCGGAAATTTTGACCACCTGGGGTTCTTTAACGTGCACCCAAATCTGAGCACAACGGGCCTACAACATTTCCGCCTCCATCGGAAATGCAGCCGCCGCAGCCGGGATTTGAACCCGCGACCTGCGGGTCAGCAGCCGAGTACCTTAGCCACTAGACCACCGCGGCGGGGCAGTACACCGACTTTCTCGCACAGAGCACCAAATAAATGTTTTGTTCGCCCTCTCAAGACCATCGTCTTTCGACGATACTTGCAGTGAAACATGCAGATACGGGGCCAATATTTTCTACGAATGCGCAGCTTCAGTGAGATTGAGCGCCTTCTGGGGGTCTACCGCGGCACTAGGCACCTATACGTGTTCAAATGAGTCGATGGCTGACACTAGGCATGGTACGTAGTGATTTTGAGCCTGCACCGTAATTTTTCGAGAGAAGCAAAAGAGATTTCTAGCTGTTTGAGAATATATTCTTGATTCGAACCACGTGCTGCGCGATAATATTTGGCACACGTGTTCAGCCTGGGCTACCGCACGCTTTCTGACCATGCCCAAAAAGTGTGGCCGCTTTAATGACCAGCGTGCCTTGCCCATGTCTTTCTCTTTATTTCAACATAATTTTATCAATTAACACATTTCGTTTCATGACCAAGATCTGCTTTCTTCTCATCTCCTGAGATTGCCCCTATCATTTTTCTTTTAGTTGTTCTCTGCATCATCCACAATAAGGGTGGAACCCTTCTTGTAATCCTGCAGGTTTCTGCTCCGCAGTTACGATACACCAGCTGCGATTACAATATGGCAACTCTTTCAGAATGTCCAAACTCGCACATGTCAAAACCATTTTGCAACGGTAAAAAAAAAAAAAAGCGACTAACGCGCGGCACAAGCAGAGATCTGTGGTTATAAGCGCACGCTGGTTCACGATTGTCGACGAATGCTCCGAAGAAAGCCTGCCGCTTTCCTTTTTTAGCGTTGGCGTCACTTTCAGCACGAGGCTGTTGTGACGGCTACCAGTAAAATATATTCCAACTGTAGCGAAAGGTCTCTTTACGCAAGCGGTTACAAAGAGCGATGTCTGCGCGCAAACAGAGCTTTATCAAACGACACTCACTGTTGTGCGCCGTGGCCGTCGCAAAGGCCGCGGACAAGAGGACGGCCAGAAGCATCTTTCCAGCCAGCATCGGCGACTCGGGCGCCTCACTCGATCGTGCCTCACGCTGACGTTTTCCTCTTCCTCGGCCACCAGTGGCTCGTGGTGCTTAATGAGTCATTCTGTTGTTTGCACCGTGACCAGTGGCGTGAATAAATCGCATCTTGCTATGGCGGCCATAACGTAGGATTTTTCAATCCACATGAAAAATTAATACCAAGCCTTGAAATCTACCTCAAAAAAAAAAAAAAAAACTTGGGCACCAAGCTCACGTGACAGTATTTTGTTGACGCTTCTTTGGAACCGACGGAGCTGCAGCTGCAATTTCAATATTCTCCCTCGGCTGGGGCCACTGAACACCGGTACACTCGAAAAAGAAAAGAGATGAAGTTGAACATGATATATTTATCAGCCAGGCCATTCAGATGTATGAGTTTGAAGTACAAATTACAAGAGGTTTCCCCATTTGACGTGAGCACAGGGGGGGGGGGGGGGGCTTAGCAACTCTTTTCCACAATTTACGTCACTGCAGTCACTAAACGCAGTCCCGCAAGGGCCAGGACAACGAATAAGGTTGGAACGGGAAGGCGTTGAGCGAGTTTCAAGAAATTGTCAGCTAACGTTGCCATTTGAAAAAACCCACAAAGAGGTCGTAATATATTTTCACTAGCTCATATAAGAAGAATACTGTATCGGCGTAGTGTCATGAATTCGTGTGCACCAAGACCTAACCTAACCTAACCTAACCTCCAGCGGGCAACAAAACGGCGTGTCGTCTGCTACGGTGCTTCCAGTTCGAGGCTTTTCGCTGCTTCAAGGAGACTGCGGCGCATTGTTATCGGGAAGGAAACACGAGCAATTCTGCGGCGCGTTCGTTAGCCCTTGTCAGGTTAGTAGGTTCTCGTTGTTATTTGCGAGAGAATAGACGATATTTCACGCATTTCATAGAACGAAGTTGAAGTGGACTCAGAACGGTAAGAGGTGGTTTTCGAACACAATGCGATTATGCTTTGAAACATGCACTCATAGTTCCTCGGACCATCTCGATTTAGTATTTCTGAGCACAAACAATGACTAAGTCACACATATATATGGGCACATGCTGCCAGATGACGTTCGATGACAACACAAGTACGCGTACTCTGTCAAATTTATGAAAACCACTCATCGCGTAAAAGGCACACGGGCCCCCCTGTTCACGATATCATGGAACTTGCAAGCGTGAAGTGCCGATAGGCTCTGTTATGGATTTTGCATGCGGAGCATTTCGCATTTATTCAAACGCGTTGTTCGAGCGCATAAAGGAACGACATCTCGCGTAAAGGAAAATGGAAAGGCGTCAAAAAGTCATAAGAGCACGAGAACATTTTGTTTTCAGAGTTTACTATAGCCATTCACTATATCAAATCAGAGATGGTGTCTTTGTAACACAAAAACATAAATTTTACGGGTAAGCCACATGAAAACAAATGAATCGGTATTTCGTGATGCTGTGATGTCCAGAAAATCGTTGTGTGTGACAAAACATGCATGATGACACCATTTGCGGCAAAACAACAAGCATTTCCGTATGTTCATATTACTTGAAGAAATGACCACCCACACTTTTATAACTATCTCGTAGTGACCACACTTTTTTTTGTTCAACTAAACTGCATAGTTCTCAAAAGTATTATGCAGGAATTTGTGAGAAACAGGCACCGCGAGTGCTGGGAGGAACACGGCAGAAAGCGCGACAAACTGGAGAATTCCCGTACAGCATCTCGAACCGGAGGTCAACGCAGACCACAATCCTTTGCGTGAGCCAAGACTTCCACGCATTCTTTCACGATACCATGGCGCATGCGCCCACCACATTGATCTCTGCAGAGGCTTCTGTTCCAGCCACTGATAGCTCAGGTTACACAGGATGTCCTACAAAATAAACCGCACAAGAAATGATGAGGATTGGGATCATCTTGTCGAATTTCGATATTTTGAGGCAATTGGAGAGACCGTAAGAAACCATGGGGTCGATCAGGGTTGACCAAAAGCAAATTTCCCAACACAGTCGACATTGTTTAGGTTGACACTCTCGGCCTCTGCGATAGACTTTGGATGCAGTAGATTCAGCGTCGTGCAGGTTGCTACTGCATGTCTTAAGCAAAAATCTCATCCCTGAGGCTCCGACGGCTTGTAAACAAGCGGACAAAAAAGCAACAATGGGCAGAACAGTAACAAAAAAATGTTTATTCATACCAAAAGAAACAATCTACACTCGGTGGGAGGATCACACTGAGACCAGCAGATAAATAATCCGCTACAATAGCGAGGGAGGCTGCCATTCTACAGCCATGCACACAACCCAGTTCTAAAGCGAGCGGAAGAAAGGGTGCAAGTCGAAGCCGAAGTTGAAGCCGGTGTCTTCGTCGGCAGTGCGCATGCTCAGCACGCGCTCCACGTGGTGCACGAGACCATTGCGGGCGGCGAGGTCAGGACGCGATACGCGAGCGCCTCCGAAGTAGACGTTGCCACGCAGGCTGCGCTGGGTCGGCACGGCAGTGCCGTCCAGGTTGCGGTACTCCAGCCGACTCAGGAAACCGCTGTGGCCCACACCACTGGAGCACGCAGTCTCTGCGTAAAAAGGTAGGGCCAGAAAGTGCATTTACCTGGGTTAGTTGGCACTCACTGCATGCTGCCATTTCACTTGTGCTTATCGGTTATCTTGTTGTCACTGTCCTACACTAGCTGTTGTCTTGCGTCTTTCTAAGTAGCCCTTATGCTCTAGCGGTTGTCCCGTCTGTTTCGGTAGTCATTGTGCGCTAGCGGTTGTCCTGTGGGTTTTTCTGTAGTCCTTGTGCGCTACAGGTGGTCATGTGCCTTTCTGTGTACTCCTTGTGCCCTACAGGTTGCCCTGTGTCTTTCTCTGTAGTCCTTCGGTGCTACAGGCTGTCCTGTGTCTTTCTCTGTAGTCCTTGTGCACTACAGGTTATGCCGCGTGTTTCTCAGTAGTACTTGTACTAGTGTTACTTATTGACCCGAGTCTTTCTCTGTAGTACTTGTGGGCTAGTGGCTGTCCTGTATCTTTCTCTGTAGTATTTCTGTGCTAGAGGTTGTCCTGTGTTTCTCTGTAGTCATTGTACTTGTGCTTTAGCTATTGTCTTGCATCTCTCTATGCGCACTAGTGGCTGTTCTGTGTCTCTGTAGCACTTGTGTGCTAGCAGCTGCCCTTTGTCACTTTCTGTTATCCTCGTCCACTAGCAGTTATCTTGTCTGTCTCTGCAATCACTGTATTTGTACACTGCCTACTGTCCTGTGTCTTTCTGTGTGATCGTCTTGCGTTAGCTGTTGTCCCGTCAGTCTCTGCTATTGTCCCTGTGTGCTGTGTACCGTGTCTATCTTTATAGTCCTTGTAATAGTAGATGTCCTGCGTTTCTTTAGCCATTGTGCACTAGTAGCTGTCAAGTACTTGAAAAAATTGTGTGCTAGCTATTTTGTCTTTCTGTGTAGTCCTAGTACGTGTTCGTTAGTATTATGAAAATGAGGTCAGAATCCACTTGGGTGAACATAGATATGGTGGAAGAACGGGCACCCACCTGGCAGGATGTGCTGCTTGACCAGAGCCTGAACCTGTTCCGGCTGCAGAGAGTCCAGTGTTCCCCGAGGCAGCCGCGCAAACGCGCTGTCCGTTGGCGCCAGCACCGTGAAGGGACCCGCGTTGGAGCGAAGCTGCTCGGACATGCCGGTCTCGCGGACCAGCCGCGCGAACGTGCTTACTTCCGGGTCAGACTCGATCAGCTCCAGCACGCTGCCGGCCGGCGGCCGCATAACCTGCAGAAGTGGAGGGATTCCTCTCGTTTGTCGGTGCTCTGCGCGTAACAGAGTGCGAGCTGAGCTCACCTTGTCGACGACGTAGACGGCCCCTCCGCAGACGGGGCTGGAAGCGCTGAGCAGGCGGGCGCACTGCGCCGTCACGGTGGGCCGCTCGAAGGAGAAGAGGCGCGGGAAAATATTAAGCCGGATTGGGCGCTCCTCGCCCAGGGCGGTGCCAACCAGCATGTTGTTAAAGAAGCTCCGAGGGGAGAGCATCTGGCCCGGCACGGTGTGGTAGCGCAGGGTCTCGGCCAGCCGCTCACTCTTCTTCAGGTCCTCCCACTCGGTCAAGGACACCTGCCGCAAAGAACAGCTCTGTGACCATTATGGGACTCTGCTAGGGTCAGACGACCTTATCTCCTTAATTATACGCAACCAATGAAAATGATTCTCAATTAGGGCAAGAAAACCTTAGGGGACATTTGTGGGCTCTTCATCGTATAGCCTAACGACACCTACTTAAGTTTAAAGGTGCTAAAGTGGACAAAAAATCAGCCTTTTAATGGGTGCAATTCGAAGTCACAATCTTCCATTTACCATCCGATGTCTTAAACCAACGACCGAGGGTGCTCCGTCGTAGCTTCTACTTTTGTGCAAGCTCTTAGTTTCTTTAAGAGTCTCCTGCACCTATTCAAGAAACATCATGGCGTGCAGAAGAAGGCAGAGCCAGTGTCGCCTGCCAGAAACAATTCCACAGCTCACCTTGCTACGTCACAGTCACGGCAGAGTAAGAAACAAGAGCGGCGCTTTGGGACTGTCCCGAGATCGACTAGCGCGAAGCAGAAAAGAGAGCAGAATAAGAACAGCCGGCCTGGCACACAGGCGCTGTGTCTGTTCTCTTTCGCATTCACTACAACACTTTTTGTAGGATACTTCATGGCCACCACCATCATCATCATCAGCCTAACTACGCCCACTCCAGGACAAAGGCCTCTTTGATGTTCCAACAACAAACCCGGTCATGTGCTTTCTGCTGCCACGATTTACCTCCAAACTTCGTTATCTCATATGCTCACGTTATTTTCTGTCTCAATCTCATGCGTTTGTCTTTTCTTAGAATCCAGTCAATTACCCTTAATGACCAGCGGTTATGCAGCTGTCTACGCACTACGTGGCCGGCTCATGTCCATTTCTTCCGCTTGACTTAATATGTAATACCCTTAACGCCCGCTCGTTCCCCGACCCCCTCTGCTTTCTCCTAAAGGTTACACCTATCATCTTCCTTGCCATCCCTCACTGTGTCATCCTCAATTTAATCTGAAACCTCTTTGTAAGCCACTAGGTTTCTGCTCCACGGGTAAGTACAGGCAACGTGCAGCTGTTATTGATGTGGTGTCGGGGTTTCGGTTCCGGTTTGTATCGTGCGGTGGACGCGCTGCACGGAGAACACAGGGCACGACGCTGAAGCGCCGGCCGACATGAGGTACGCAGCAGCCGGTAGCCAAGCAGGGCTCCTTTATGTACCCAAGCATGCTATTAAATACATATGTACAACGCCCTCTGGCGGGTCAAACAACTGGTTTCCAAATCGGAACCGAAACCCCGACACCAAAGTTATATACTTTTTTTAAGAATCAAGGGTAGATTATCCTTCACGATTTGAGAATGCTTGGCGAATGCGATTTACCCCATTCTTATTCTTCTAGTTATCTCACTCATGGTGCAGCTGCACGGTTACTACCTGTCCTACGTAGACATGTTAGTTTACAACTTGCAGCGTCTCACCACCTATCGCAAAGCGTTGTTGTCTACCGAGACTGTTGCACGTAAGTTTTATGCATACTAATTTTCATACCTACTCTTCTGCTTTCCATGTCCAGTTCAGTAATCATGAGCCTAGACTCTTTCCCTGAGTCACTCATCAATTCTCCAAATCGCAGGTTACTAAAATACTCGCCATCGACTCTTATCCTAAACTCTTTTCAATTTAGGGCACTGAAGACCTCCTGCAAACACGCGGTGAATAGCATTAGAGACATCGTCTTCCTGCCTTACACCTTTCTTTATTGGGATTCTATCGCTTTCCTTATGAAGAACTATGGGAACTATGCATTACATCCACTGTGGGTTTCTTACAGTGGGCTTCGTCGATGATCTGATTCTGTAGTGCCTGAATGACTGCTAATTATCTGGACCGAATGCAATTCCTTCCCGTAATCAGTGAAAGTTATATAGGGTACTTATGAGCGCTCAATACCTGGCAGTGTTAGGCAGTGCCACTCGTGGCCTAGTAAAACCCTTCTTGCCAGAGGGCGTCACGGGCACGCCAGAAGTGGCAGCTCGTCTACTTGAAGTGACCTATTCGCGTAATTCGAAGGTTGTGCGTTAGGATCCCACCCACGGAAAGTGGATTTTTCATCTACTTCAATTCCTTTCAACTTGGGCACAAATCATTACACTGCAATCAAGAAACGACAGATAATGTAAGCTATGCTTTCCTTGCATTTTTATCTGTTGGTTTTCTCTCATACGAAACAAAAAAATACCTAAAGTCAGAAGGAAGCTGGGCAGACTTTGTTTCTCTTCTTAATCTGGTTATTTTTCTTCATTTCGCACTTGGTTTCTTTTTGTTCTCCTATTTTGGTAATAATCATCAAGGCGCTCGAAAAAGAAGAAGAGGGACCTCTATTTGGCGCGTAATTAGGCCAAATGACGACAGCCCGGCGCCCTTTCACCTACTTGGTACTCACCTGCTTGAGAGCTTCCTCGGACGGCGCGAAGAAGGTGAAGTTGTCGAGCGCCTCGAACGACTCGGTCAGGTTGGCCGTCTCGATTAGGTGCACCAGGTCGTTCATCTTGGCGTCTCGCAGCGTCTGCATGAGCGGCTTGCTGTCCTGTGACATGAGAATGTGGTCGAGCACGTGCAGCACCCCGTTGGTGGCCATCAGGTCGCGCACTGACACGGGGCTGCCGTCGGCCAGCAGCCGGTCACCATCACGGCTCAGCGTCACCGCGTCGCCATTGACGCTGCGCACCCGCGCCGACCCGGGCACGGCGGTGGTGCAGATCACGTGGCTCAGCAAGTGGCCCCGAAGAAGCTCTGCGTATAGTGATAAAAATACCCCTAAGCGAGCTCGAAATTTAGTACGGTGCGTGGCTCTAAAACAAACGCGTAGCCATGAGAGTTTTTCGAAACGGTGCCAAAATAGCGGAGCATTTGATGATACAAATGAGAACCTCGCTCTTTCCTTCATTGTCTCTGCTCCTGTTTGAGTCAGCGAGCGGACAAAGAGGCCTGTAGATGAAATGCACGATCAAGTCACGGCCAACACACGAGGCACGAACACTACCGAAAGAAGCAGAGAGGAGATGGCCAGGACGGTTTCTCGAAACTTGTGAGCCGGCCGTGGCACTCCCATGTTCGGAATTGTTGATCGCGACGGCATTTTGAATACGATGTGCACGTTAACTTGAAATGTTAAAAAATTATCGTAGACGGTTTAGGGAGTTGGTTCACTTACGAAGTCGGCATGATAAGCAAATCTCGAAAGTACAAGCAGCAAGGGCCAGGGGTCTTAAACAACAAACTCAGTTTCGTCGTAACGGCGAAGCAATGGTAGATTTGTATGTGCAGTTTAACGTCCCAAAACCACCATGCGATTATGAGAGACGCCGTAGTGGAGGGCTCCGGAATTGTCCAACACCTGGGTTTCTTTAACACGCACCCAAATTTGAGCATACGGCCTACAGCATTTCCGCCTCCATCGAAAATGCAGCCGCCGCAGCCGGGATTCGAACAGCGGCCGAATACGTCAGCCAGGGGCGGAAACTCCCTACACCTCCCATGTATTCGCTCTTGGCAGTGGGAGCGCCGCATGCACCACTGGCGGTTGACGGGCATCCTACTAAAAATAAATAGTGGCGTCACTGATGAGGTCGCCAAGTATAGGGAAAGGAACGAAAAATCGAGAGGAGGATCGTTGCCGCTGAAGCCCACATTTCCCACTTCGCATGCAAGCGGAATTTGCTCGTGCCTTCTTTCAGGTCCGCTTGGGCCATTCATGAAATTTCGTTGATTTTATTTTTCTTTGTTCTTTGTTTTGTTCGTGTTTTCTAAAGACGGGAACGTTGAGCTTACTGATTCCTCGGTAAGAATAAACTCAACCGGCACAAATAAAGTGAACTCCTTATTCCACGTTTTGTATTTAAAAAACAGATACACGTAGAGTGAATGTGAATTTATGAATGCATCTTTAATTCACAATTGACATATGTATTTAATGAGCAAGCGTTGAACACAGAATATCCGAGCCAATGCCAGAATTATCAATAGCAAGTAAGACACGTCATATTTGACTGGATCACGTCTGTTACGACTGCGCGCGTATATAGCTTTCTTACATAACTCGATTACCAAATGAGACTGAAGTTCAAAGGCACGAAGCGATCAGACGTTCTTCGAGAAGGAACGTCGCTGGAAACAGTGTTTCGGCAAGTTCACTTGCCTTCATCAGAGAACAGCGTTGCCGAAGGAAAGTTCACTTGTCAAAACGTTGGCTTCATCAACATTCTCTATAATAATCTTTAGAAGCATTTAGTCCATCACGTACACTTGAGAGATACTATTGGAAGTAAAGTCTGACAAATTTTCTGAACGCGGCTACAAGAATTTCACGAGTAGGAAGCAGCCTATAATTACTTGACATCAATTGAACTACACGCCGAAAGTAAACGAAAGTAAAACTATCTAGCCAAGCCTACTCAAATTTAAGCCTTTCAATAAACGCATTTTCCCGACAGGAGCTAGGCTGCAGTCTTCACCAATTAGTCAAGCGACACTGTAGTTTTGTCAGTCGAGATAGGCTTGCCGAGAACCGAGTTTACTCGTATTTACTCATGCAGAATCAATACCTGCTCTTATTCTTGTGCTCACCCGAAGTTGAGGTGTTCACCAGGTGCCTGTAGGAAATGCTGAAAAACCTTCGCGGAAGTAGAAATTCCCTAGTTAGCACACCGCAGTGCCGCGCAAAACATGTGCTGCTCGATTGAGCCGTCTTCGACGAATGCATGGTTGACTTGTTCGGCGCAGCTTACTGTGGCTTCCCTGCCCGCCACAACCTACTGTCTATCTTTCCCGTAGTTGACGCGCCCGCAGAGAGAGATAACCGAGCGCGATCCAACCTTTAATATCGCTGAGCGAGGGGCAAGAAGGAGCGGAGACAAGCGCTAGGAACGCAAGCCAGTCTCCTTCCGCGCTTCGCCTGATTTAAAATTCACAAAACAAGAAATGATAAAAAAGACATATAAACAAAAGAGAAGATCTTTAAAGGTGTTTTGATTTTTTAATTTGCAAAAACTTGTGAAAGCAAAAAAAAAAATACGAACATTCACATCCACCTCACTCCATTCAAGAAGATCTTAGGATGCCCGGCAACCGCTACGAGCGTGCATGTTCTTTGAAACCGAAACTAGCACCGAGTTTCCGGGGCCCGCCTCAGCCACTATAACCACCCCGGCGGGAAAATGCAATAGCAAAAAGTTCAATGCACAAAGAATGAAGAGCAGCTCGATAGTTGCACCTGTGGTGACCACCGCGCGCAAACCTGCGCAGCCTCCGTCACTGGTTAGCCGGGCGTGACACGGCCACTTGCTGCAACTCGCTTCCGACAGCACCATCGCAGCTTCACCGAAGGCTTGCGTCACCACTGGTGGCGATAAAAGCCAAGCTCGGTTTTATCACTCGTCTTTTCGAGCGCAGCGTCGGCACGCTCGCCCCGCTGCTGCTACCACGTCGTTATGCTGGGATACGTCCTATCGACACGGCATCCCACACACCAAATGGAAGACGCGCGAAAAGAAGCACGTGATTAACAACTCTTGTTAGATATGTTTGAGCAACGCGTGTCGACGATGCAGAACCCGAGGCTATTCCACTGCACGTGGAGTGTGCGTCTCCGGCCGTGCAGAGGCGTGCGCCCGGGGCACGGTGTCAGGTACAAACACTTTGAATCTTACACCGCGCCTCCAATGTAGTGCTAGTGGGAGAGTTATATGTGCGTTGTTGAACAATACAAATTCGCGGCGTGCTCGTACTAAAAGTGGACTGCGGGTCTCTCTGTGAAATCGAAGTCTCTCATTGTCAATTATTAGCGATTGGCATGTTCCAGTACGAAACACGTCTGTCCATCACGGCGTGCTTTCAGCCTCCCCAGGTTTTCTGGGCAATGCCGCCGCCAGTGTAAGCGTTAGTGCCCGCAGCTTCCCATCTACCCATGGTTCCCTTTAGCGAGAAATGGTGTAATTTTTACGAGTTTTATTTGCCAAATATTAAACTTGATTCTGTGTTTTACTTCTTCTTATTTCTTCTTCCAGTGAAAGGAGTTTTTATACTGGTTGGTGCTTAAGCGGGAGGGGCGCGGAGGGAGAGACAAAGGATGCTTTGCAGCTTCGCTCGGACTCGGAGTTCGTGCGAGTGGTGCAGACAGAAATCACGGTGGGGGCTGCCCGCCGCGGTTGAGGACGAGACAATACTCACTGGCGATGCAGGCGTCGCCACTCTTCCACTTGGCCAGCGTGTCTTTGTGCACCTTGGCGAAGGCTTCGTCGCTGGGCGCCAACAGGGTCAAGTGTCCCTGGGGGTCCTTCAGGGTCTCCTCGAGGTCGCCCACGGAGAGGAGCGAGCGCAGCGTGCTGAAGCGAGGGTCTTCGGACACGATCTCGTACAGGGTGCGGTTGGGCGATGGAAGGGTCTCGTCCACTACGTGCACCACGCCACTGGTCGCTGGGTTGTTGGCCGACACGATGGGCACGCAGTTGGCGGTCATCAGCTGCACACACATGCCGAGAGAAGACAGCGTTGTTGACTCGATCCATTCTATCAATGATTATAGAGCTTTCCCGCGCCTATAAGCCTTACACTCTTAGAAAGGGGCATTTTCGCGAACCAAGACAAAAAGGGGGGTTTCTAAACAGAAAAAAAAGGAATATGGCAGTCAGGAATTACATCACCATAGAAGGCACACATGTGTGTCCAACCATACAAGCAAACGTATCATAAAGCACCACATGAAAGCACAATACAGTCATACACAGACCATCTGGCGCGTATAACGATGATATCATCACACGCCGTTCAGTTCTGGTGGAGATTCGCACATTAAACAAATTTGAAAAAAAAAAGTTCAGCAGATACCTTGGGAATCGATGCTATGCAAAGCATGCGGATGGGAGGCTGTAGTTGTTTTATTGTGCACGGCAATACGATGTGCCATTAAATGCGTGGACAAACACACTTTAAGCAGACGAAACAACTGTTTGTAAATAACCAGTTGCTTACAACTACATGGGTATTAGCAACACTAGAAGCTGTAGGCAGATATCGAGAGGATGGTAGACCTCAACACCGCTAAATAACTTCAGTGGATGGTTCTTAACTACAATATATGTCGACCCACCTTGACAGCTGTATCATAGGAGGATATATGTAATGTTTATGAAATTGTACAGCCAGCACTGCAAGCACAATTGACGTTTCACAAACATTACAACTGCATAGGCTCTATTTCTAAAGCAGTTCATATACCTGGCGTGGCTATGTGGTAGTATACTTGATTGCCACGCAGAATGCTTGGCTTGGATTTCTGAGACTATAACAATGATTCCTTGCATTCATCAGTTCAACGCTGCCGATGTCAGTTTTATTGCGATAACAATTATATGGACACTCTCGGCTGGCATTTGCCGCCAGCATCGGCGTCGAAGTCATTCACCGTATATTGATTGATTTGTGGGGTTTAACGTCCAAAAACCACCATTTGATTATGAGAGACGCCGAAGTGGACGGCTCCGGAAATTTCGACCACCTGGGGTTCTTTAACGTGCACCCAAATCTGAGTACACGGGCCTACAACATTTCCGCCTCCATCGGAAATGCAGCCGCCGCAGCCGGGAATCGAACCCGCGACCTGCGGATCAGCAGCCGAGTACCTTAGACACTAGACCACCGCGGCGGGGCTCATTCACCGTATATGTATACGTATCTATATATATGAAAACGAGAGAAAGAAAAAATCACAGCATATCCGTGGAGTGAATGATGATGAGTGGAGCGAAGCGTCGGGGGGTTTTATCGGTAAACTGTCAATCGGTTGTCTGTCCATCCGCACCTGCTATCGAATTATCCAACTCCGGCGCGTGGAATCGAACGCCCGAGCTCTTGCTTGTGAGTGAGAGGCGTTACACCGAGATGCAAAGGAGCACCTCATTCGACGTTCAAACGGCAAGAAAATATCTACCATTTACCGCTGGCGATGCCCATCTCGGGGGAACTATCGCATTTTCAGCATCACAAGAGAGATGGCGCGATGAGCGCGCGTCGCCAGATTGTCGCGACGCGGCGGCGCGCGCTTTCATCTCCAACTTGTAATTTGCCCAGCGCATAGGAGAGAGGGTGGAAGCCCACGCATGCTCGCGTTTATCTCGCAGTGGGGAAAATGATGCGCCTTGGACTTTCACCGAAACAATTCTGTTGTATGGTTAGTCTCCGTTTTCGAAAAAGGCGCACTTTTCAGACACAGCGAAGTAAAAACTGAGACACCTTTTCGCGTGAGCAACGCGGGGCACGTTTCAATCTGCTTGCCTTTCTTCACGTGACATTCCAATTTGTTGCTATCACATTCATTGCTTCGTCTTTGTGGCAAACCTAGCTTTTTCTTAAGGTTCTCGTATTTAAAAAATATTGTCAGTTTTTAAATGTGGAGCATTCTTTAGCGAATTTCGGCGGCTTTGAGCGTATCTATCCGTCTATCTATTCATCTATTTAGCCGCCTACGACTTTTAACTCTCCTGGCCGTTTCGATAATAGTATCGATACCAAACTTGGTATGGCATAATTTGACTGTCTGAAGAACATATTTGACTAGTCATAACATGAAAATCACGACGTGTATGTCATGAATGTCACGATTTATATTTCATGGTCCTGCAGCTCTTGCGGTGGTCTCGTTCACATGGCATGTTGCAAAACTGGTATGGTATGGCATGATGGCATGGCAAACACAAGCGACGAACCCTAACATGAAAATCATGACATGCGTGTCATGTAACAACATGACTACATGCCACGCTCATAATGCGCTCGCGGCCTTTATGCTTGCTTCACTTATACCAACTTTGGTATTACGGGACGTGAATGGATGACGAAAGTATGATACTGGTGCAAACATGATAAACATGAGATGCGTGTCATGTAGCAACATGACTACACGCTACGCTTATGACGCTCTCGCGGCCGTTTCGCTAGCTTCACATGTACCAAACTCGGTATTACGCAACGCGACACATCCAGACATGATGACACATCCAGACATGATAATCATGACATGCGTGTGATGTAACAACATGACTACGTGCTACGCTCATGATTATTATATCACGAGCAATTATTATACCAGTGTCAGCTTTTCTCGAGGCTCTCGCAATTAATATACCAGTGTCAATCTTTCTCGAGGCTATCACTTTTAAATTAATGGTGTCAGTCTGTCGTGAGGCTCTCGCATTTAAATGAGAGTGTCAGTCTTTCTCGGAGTTCTCGCATTCAAATTACGAGTGTCAGTTTTTCTCGGGGCTATCAATTGAAATTACAAGTATCGGTTTTGCTTGAGGCTCTCGCATTTATATTACCAGAGTCAGTTTTTACTTCGGTTTTTACTCGCATTAAAAAAGGACAGACAGACAGACAGACAGACAGAACTATCAGCTGGCACTGAGTCAAAAAGGTTACAGATGTTCCAATAAGGCATAGCACCCTTTGCTCCTAAAGGGTGCTTTAGGTAAAACAGCAGATCTTACGCAAATACAAAGAATTTTGAAGCAAGCATAACGACCTATACACCTACATTTTGTTTCTATTATTATTGGGTAAAAGGATGCATTGCTTGCTTTAAATCACTTGAAGTGAGCGAAGTGGTTTGTAAAGCACGTGAGCGTATGTATTTACAGTCGATGACAATGATCCAACCAGCAGTTACTGGCTCACTCGGACAACGGGCGATTAAGGTGATTTCTGGGGTTCCACATACAGGTATTATTGCATTTCGTTTTTACGACTGGTGTCGGCAAGAATCGAACCTGTGCCCTCGGGCTTGACTGCTATCCAGACGCATCTTTCATGTTGCGATGTTATCGACGACGATCAAAGTAGTCTGGTGCCGGTTAACGTGCTATAGGCGAAAAAAAAGGTGGCTTCACGCTAGGGGTGCCAAGCCTGTAGGAAGAGCGAAGCTGGGCACTTTCTTGTTCCTCTTCAGTTTAAATTATTATGAAGACCTATATGAATGGCTCACACTCACTCCATGGGAAGTGCCATGAAACAAATAATATATAGATACAAGTCATTTATGTATTTTTTTAAATGCATTAGAGAATGGTCAGAATATATTTATGATGCAAGTTTAGATAATTGATATTAAGACCACGCTGATTCAGTTATAAAAATCTCTTTTAGTTACTTGTATTTCTATCCTTCTCTATTCTCTTTTTGCCAATTTTTGTTATCCTTTTCTTCCAATTCACTTTTACCTCGCTATTTATTGCTCTTTCATTATTCTTCCTATTGTCCCCCTTTCTGTGCGTTTTTATTTCGCCATGTCTTTTTCTATTTCGATATCTGGTTTTGTTACGCGAAGCACACCAGTCTCTTTACTAATGACCATCATCGGGGCGCCTGAGAGGCTTAGCGCGAGCACGCGCTCGATATGCTGCACATGAGAAATTAGCCTCGCTAGGATATAAATATATACATATTTTTGTGTAAGCTACCCAATTTTTGACCAATGCCCCAAATAGGTGCGAGCCGAATATTCCACATGAAGCATCACGCCCAGAAGCAAAGTATACGACCCCCTAAAGAGGTTTGCACTTAGAGGTCCTCCAAAGGGGTGCTCGCACCTTGGACGGGTTGTAGAACTCATTGATGCGAATGCTGGAGCGCCCGTCGACGGTCTGCAGAACCATCTCGTCCACCATGTCTCCAGTGCGCAACGGACCAGCCACGGTGTGAGCTCGAACGGCGGCTCTGCCATCGTGGGGGCTGGACACCTCGTTCTGAAAGGGAATCATCCAAGACTCGCATCACACGCCGGGCGAGGGCTGTCAGGCTTTAAACGAAAGTCGTCCGAGCCCAGCATTATTCGAGGATTTTCATACTGCAACGCACGACTAGTATCCTCGACTTCGTGGCAAGGTGGTCCGCCCGCACCCGCGAGCAGTGCAGTGGCGCTCCATCTTGGGCAGCAGAAGTCGGCAAAGAGCGACTCATTCATCCTCACTCGGACTCGCTAAAGTTTCGCTCAACCGAACTCGCTCAGACTGAAAGCCACTGAACTCACCACGGTTAACTGACGGCTTCATCTGAGTGAATTCCATTGAGGCGACTCAAAAGCGAGTTTGCCGGCCTATGGACGTAAGCGTCGTTCGGTGACCGCGCAGCCCCCTTGCGTGAGCTGGACAACAACAATGTTCGCCTCCACAAAGCTTCGCGTGTTGAAAATTGCTGCTTGGCCCAAGCGAGTTGGTTCATCATTAAGGCAATATTCAATAATTGCAGGAAATGTTCAAAAATCAGCTAAGATGGCAACCTTGGTTCTGAAGGAGTGTCAAAAAACCCTCTTTCAAAAACTGAAGGAAAAAACAGGCAGCCGATGGAAAAAAGGCCTACGGTTATGCCATACGTGCACAAGGTTGCTCACATCATTACGAATGTGGTCAGCCGGTACAGGGTACCTTTGGCGTTCTCGGCGCTCCGCAAGCTGGCTAGCCAGTGCCCACGAACTTCTGATGCACCGAGGCCCTCCCCGTGTGGGAAGCGGCACACGCAAGGCCGTCTGCTCGGTTGACGTGGTGTACGAGATTCCGCTTAGTTGCGGAAGAGTTTACATCGGCCAAACAGGCCGCTGCGCAAACGACAGAATTGCGGAGCATGAACTGCCTCAAAAACTTGAGGCACATTTGCCAGTGCAGACTGGTTCCTGCAAGTGTTAGCCTGAGTTTTCCTGTGTATCCGTAAGAAGAGAGGTACGTGTTTTAGTGATACATATGTTGCTCCGCATGGTGGCAAATTTAATTTCTTCATCAAATCTGTTTTTTTTAGTTTAGGGACTTTTTGTCTACTTTTGTTAATCTTATCACGTGTTTTTTACTCGCATGTTTGCTACGGTTACATAAGTCGCTGGTGTAATGGCGTTAGCGACGTACTTTCTATTCTGTCCTCAATTTTTCTTCCTTAATGGCACGAGTATTATTGTATTTAAGTATGCTTTTTTAAAGTCTGTTGAACACGCGAATATTTTATCCGCGTGACGATAGGCGCAGCACTCATGAGTGGCAAGCTAGACACTTAGCGCGCAAGACCGCAGGGCACGGTCTCACTGTGTCGCGCACATGGTGCGAGTCTTGCGTGGCTTACAGTGTGTTCGAAGTCCTTGACGGCGATGTTGGTGGGCACGAAGACGGTGACGTTACCCTTGTTCAGCTCGTCGGTCATCTTGGACTCCTCAACGAGGTCGACGAACTTGGAGGCGCCAAGGTCCTTCATCGTCGTCACTAGGTCCTTGAGGTTCACTGCATATAACGATGCACCACCGCTGCAAGAACGCCTATACTTTGCATAAAAGGTCACGATTTAATTTAGAGAAGTTCAGATATAAGGAAGCGATGTTTACAGACCTAGTTTTATTGAGGTTTAACAGTATCAGCTGAGCTGCTCTAAAGTAAGCAAGTTAATAAAAAAATCGTGGTTAATGAACGATTCGTCATGCATAGACGTACACAGTAAACTGCAGGAGGCCTAATGAGGTGACTGATTTTGGCGTTGCTATACAAAACAAGTTCGGCGAAGCAAAGGCCTTGAATATCGATTGATGCACAGTGAGAAAAAGTTGCCGAGCATCGCTTGGTGATCGCGCCAGTCCACAGCATCGCCAGTTGACCGCGGTTTTACTGGCCAATGGCGAGGGATCCCTGCCGTACGAGTATAACTCGCAACAGCCCCCTCTCAGTGACAAATACTCTCCCTCGCCACCGAATGAGCTTGTATAGGGCTTCACAAAAACGGCTGCATTGCAAGGCGCCAACTTCATGTATACTCCTCGCAGGTCGTGCTCACCTAGAATTGCACGAATGCATGTACAATAAATATGCCCCCACATCCCCGAAAGGAATCGTGAGGAAATGCGAATGCATTTCTTGCGCCGAGAGAGGGCACCATTGTCGTCGTACATTTGCCTTCACCGACTTCTGCCAACGCATTGAGAGGGGCGCCAGGCCTCGCAAAGTACCAAGTTCCGCCCATCGACGCTGTGGGGCGAAATAATTGACAGCTAAAGAAGAACCATAGTGGCTCCGTTCAAATCTGCCCTCAGGGACGCCAAAAAAATCCGCTAGGGGCACCATAGTAAGCTCAAAACTTCATAGTTTCTCAAAATTACCTAGAGGGCACTCCGGCGCTGCGATCATTCAGCGACCATGGGAATGATGGGTAGTACACACATTTGCCTAGTCTTCGTACTTGCGGGCGGCGAATCGTACTTGCGGCTTTGTTTATTGCTCTGTTTCAGTTTTGTTTTGAAAGAAAGAACAAGCCCCTTTGAACTTAGGGACTTGATTTGAAATAGTAAGCTTGAAAGAATAAGATTGTGAAGCACAAACGGTGAACATTGCTAATTTATGTTTTCGTGAAAAAACAGCTCCAAGCCACACGAACACACACGGAGCCAGAAGCAGGCCAGAAGCACGAAAATTAGACAAATGTGTGTACTACCCATTATTCCCATGCTCCTTGAAGTGCTGTGCGTTGCAGCTCCCATAGACACTAGCGCCAGAGTTCCCTCTAGTTAGTATTGTGGGAAACTCTATGCAAAACTTAAAGCGATAACAGGCACCATTTTTCAAAAAAGTGTTCTTTTCTATGTGATTGTGCGTAGTGCTTCTGAGCACTAAATTTGTTTACCAATCGCCGTGCCATGCGAGTTCTATGGATTCCCTTACCAGTGACGGTGACGAAGCGGAAAACATGCACTGCTGGCCTGCCGCTGTTCGACGACCGCACCCAACGCGCATATGCGCAGTTAGTTTTCATCTGATGGTTGGCGTGGTCTTCGGCGTTCCGTTTTCTTTCTAGCACGTTTTCATTCGCCTCGGTAAGTCACTGCAGTTGCTGTAGGCATAGTCGCTGTACGGCTGTATGGTGCCGCAGGAACTGTCGTACCGGTGAAGCCATGACAGGTAGAATATTTTGGCCGATGCGCACATATTTGTTGTTTTTTGTTGGCGATTTAACTCTCCGACCATGTTATCGCTGTCAGTGTCATGTCTTTGTGCACTTGCATTGCAATGATTCATTTGCAATGATCCTTCGCACGTTCGAATTCTTGTGTTTCTCTCGACTCTCGCTCTGTCGTGATTAACTTGAGAAAAACCGAGCCTACTTGGGTCCTCAGCTTAACCGCACTATGTCGTTACGAAATAAAAAGTGTGGGTGTTGAAGCCGTGCTCGACTAAAACAGGAGCTGTAACTCGAAGCTGTTACTCTAGCACCTCATGCTGATTTCACCCCTGTTTTGTAATGATAGTTCCTACTAACGAGACACGCTTTTCTGTTCATTTTGCCTCTGGAAACGAAGGCGTGCCATTTGCGAACTCGCGATAATGCTTCCAACACGATATTTTTTTTTGCATTGAAACGTGATTGCTGGTTTGCTGTCAATAAATGTTCCCCGTACTCATTCGTGAATTGTTTTTACCAGGTACCAGCTGCCAATGAATGCCCTTCAGTTCCATGTAACCGTTGTACGCACAGGTACTGTGTTCAGAAGGGCGCTTTGGTGTGGTGCTGGGCGTATCGACGCGCTCAAATCAAGCGGACGAAAGATAACGAGACACCCGCCTTGTCATCGTAAAAAGAGAGCTATAGAATAAAGAATCAGCCGAGGACACCACGTAGGCGCATACGCATCCGGTACGGGAAAAAAAATCGGCCATTTTTTTCTTGACTAAAATTTGTTTCCCGCTTCCTTTTACTCAGCGCTATCTCTTGGTCGCCCTAGGCAGTTTCATGCGCCACCACTGCTTATCCTGCGTACTGTTGTCAAGACTACAGTTTCCCTCCTCTAAATTGATTCTTTATTCTATGGGGGCCCAGCCAGCGAACGGTCGAGAGTGAGGAGCGAGAGGACGGGAGAGAGAGGGGCGCCAGCGTGCTCGGTTCTGCGTTAGCGTTTCACAGCGGCGCCTCGAGCACACATTTCCGGATGTTCTTGAGAGGCGCCCAGCCAGCGAACAGTTGAGAGTGAGGCGCGAGCGGACGGGAGAGTGGGGACAGAGAGGAGAGCGAACGGCGAAAGAAGGAGCGGCGAAGCACTGCACCTACCTTCTCTCGCACCACATGCTCCGCTTGCTAGGGGCGAGGATAAGCACGCGCGCCCGCAGCTGTTGCTACCGGCGCACGGCAGTCTCCAGAGCGTGACATAGCTCGAATAAGAAAGGCATTCGCATTTAAAATTTAACTCGCTGAAACCTGGGGGACTACAGTAGCTGAAGCGGTCGCAAGCACGCATGAACTCCTGAGAAGTGGCTGACCACATGCGCACCAACACACTAGAGGTTGGATATGGCTACGAGGATCGAAAGTCCATCGCATGTATATATATATATATATATATATATATATATATATATATATATATATATATATATATATATATATATATATATATATATATATATATATATATATATATATATATATATATATATATATATATATAGAAACTGAGTCCAATAGATACGCCAGCTGGAGATGCTGAACACTGCAGTAAAATAACGACACACATATACGGAATTTAGAATAGTAACAGTATACCCCTCTCCCCTAGTTTTTTCAAGATCCTGTTTCGAAAATTATGGGCAATCATTTTAGTGCACTATTTCGAAAAAGTGTTGCGGCTAGAAAAAAGCCTTTTACAGTGATATGAATGTGTCATGGCGGGCGGCGTTCCTAGAAAACGCACTAAAATATACGGCACTATACGCAGAATCTCATACCTTGGCTGGTTGCTACAGAAAGGAATGTTGCTTTCATATGTCTTCCTGGTGGCACCCGTTTGTCTCACAATGTCAGTTGTAGTGAAACAATTAGGCGATTGATTTTGTCAATGTTAATTTAAATTTTACAAAGCTTGCAAAGCGAACTAAATCACCTGGCTGAACAGGGGGCAGTAACCGTGCGAAAAAAAATAATTAGATCGACGAGTGAGTAGTGTCGAAAAGGGGGGTTGCAGACACCGAAGAATTTGAAATAACTCACGTTCGGACGCATGCAGACACAGTCCAAGTGAAAATACTCGCTTAACACGTTATTTAAAGGGTATTCAAGGGAGGTTCAATTGTTCAAGTCTAATAAAAAATTCTTTTAAGCGAGGGGAAAAAAAGAAATTGCGCTCTCCGCGTCCCTCGACGCCAGCCCGTAAACCCTCTTCACCGCAAAGCGCACTTCACGGGGCCAACGGAAGATTTCGGTAGCCATGCGGGTGGTAAGATCGTGTGCTGCCTTTCGCAAATCAGCAAAGTCTAGAAGTGCATGGATCAAAAGTATGTAACAAGCATTGGTTCACACCATTGTATATGAACCGGTCGTGTCAACGTCACATCGCCCCATTCTTTGTGGCCCGGTGTTGGCTGCTGCTTCGGTGTGTTTACGCTCGGCTTGGTGGACAAGACGGCTTGATTTGGAAGGCATTATCTGCGCAAAAATGTCCTTCAAGAGCTTCACGGCAGCCTAGCTTCTGGGCATTTATGTGCGACCCGAACCTACGACCCAATTCGACAACGGTTTTTCCGGAAGGGCCTTTATCGTTCCGTTGTCCGTTACGGCTTTCAACATCTGCCAACGCCCAAAGAAACCTACGACTCCCCCTGCCAGTGGCCTCCAGCCTATTGAAGTTCCAGCTGAGCCATTTCATCGAGTGGGATTAGACTCGCTTGGTGTGTACTTTTTTAACCTGAGCAACTAGAAATAAATGGGTTGCAGTAGCCACGAATTACGCCAGTCGGCACACAATCACCTGAGCGCTACCGACCAGCTGCGTGACGACGTTGCTGATTTCTTTCTACAAGTCGTCATTCTTCCCTCCTTCTCACTGTCGCTGCTTCGGGTGGTCGATGGCGTGAAGAAGCGCGGGAGCTCCTCTTTGTCATCCTCACTTTCCCGATTAGAGCGTACGCTCTCGTACATGGCTATGCTATTCTCGTGCAGTCTATTTCTAACTGTCCATATTTTCACTCTGTCTCTCTACACTCTTTCTCTTGCTTATTGCATCCCACGCCTCACAATAGGCACTCGTGTTCTGGGAGCGAAGAAGAGTGCGAACTGGTTCACGATGACGATAGTTTTCCAGCGTCACTAAACGCAAAGCTCAATTCTGCCCGGCTGTAAAAAAGAGCATGGCGGCTGCAACGGTCTGTTCAGCAGTCACACCTTTTTTTCCGCGATATGCTCCCAGCGGCCACATATTATAACGAAAGGTGAAGCCTTCGTCGGGAAAAGTTGGCCGGGCGTACATGATGCGACGATCATCGTCGATGCGCGCGCGTATAAGGAAGTCGCTCGAACGCACCTTGGACGCATCCAGCTCGTCCCCGAGCGAAGCCGTGGCAGCACACGTACTTGTCCGTTATAGTCTTGCTCGTGTTCATGGTTCGAATCCTGCAAAAACGAATAAGAAGGGAGTTGCACTATCCCGAAAAAGACGGTCACGGCCAGCCACTTTCTGACACGAGGAAGAGGCTCCAGCGACACTGCCTCGGCAGTGCATCAATGGTATTGTTCATCTTTCAAGCCTTTCCCTGAAGTTCTACTGGTTGGTAAGTTAGACGTTTTCAGGTGGCCTAATTCAAGAAATTTGCTCACTACTTTCCCAATTATTCCTGACAAGCGTGCTCGCTTACTTAATGGCATTAAAAACAAAAAGAATACCTCGAGACAACGCAGGTGGTTGAGCAATAGAGCTGGCATGCGAAAAACTTCCTGTGCGAATAGCAATTCAAACGCGAACATTCGGTAGCAGTCCGCCTGGTTGGGGTATAAAAAACTGGAGAAAACAGAAACCTTTCGGGTGACCTCAGAATTGATTCTCGCCTACGAAAACAAAATGGAGCTCTGTCCTTTTGGGGGAAAGACAGCCGTGCCAGCTGGTTTCGGCCAGAGCACTTTTTCTCCGCTAGTGCAAGCACATCACCAATTAAAAGGCTTGTTTTTACGACCATAGGCGCTCGCAGTGAAGGCTACTGCCAATACGCTCGCCTCGCACAAGCAGGCTACCACGATCATCTCCTGGTGACGATCGCAGAATCTCTGCTCAAAATGCCTGCAGGTCGCCAACAGAATATCATGACCGCTATAAATGTCCGGAAGAAGTGTGCGACCACGCCCTACCCACACACGATTTTCCAGAACATAAAGTGGGCGCTCGATAAAACATTAGCATCGTTTTTAAGGCTCTGAAAAGCTGGGAGAACTATTGCAGGCTCAGCAAGCCACCTGCTCGCAAATCACGCCGCTGTGACAGACGCCACGTGCAATGCAAGGACGTTGCCGCTCCCACTTTTCGTGTGGGCAGACGCGACGGTGCCTCAACAGCAGGCTTGTTAAGAAAAAAGGATTCGCGCATTGCTGCACGCGTGGTTGTTCGCATGCACAAAGCTGACACTACGCAGTTGATAGTGCAATGCACAAGGCCAAGAATGTGTCAGTGCACCATCTTTACGATTATACAAAAAAAATTGGCATTTATTTATGCCACCGCATTTGCGCACGTCTGAGTGTCCGCCTTTTTCATGTAATATATTTAATGATCAGACTTTCAATACATTATGTTTAGAAAAATATTTTGACGATTTAGAGTACTTTGTACTCGACTATGGGAGAGCATTAAGCCCTCCCTTTATAGGTGAAACAAAGAGGCAGTGTTTCTATTATTGTTAAAAGTTGGCGCTTGTGGGGCCAACTTTGCTCCCCTCTCCCGTGTGCGTGCCTATAGTTTATACCTCCAACAAAATATCTGGCTCAGCGGCGATGTCTGAATCCCCGAAGAAATTAACTCAGACCCTTTCTAGTTTCTGCCCTAAAACCAGCTATACAAAATTTGGTCCTGATAGAAAAGAAAATAATTCAGAGAAGTGCTTTACGTCAAGAAAATGAAAAATCTTCATTGGGCCGCCATGGCTTTTCCTTCGGCTGTAACCGAGTGCACCACATGCATGTGAATTTAGAGGCTAAACAGCAACACGCGAAACGCAGGTTCGACATAAGATTTTCGCAAAACCAGAGTTTTCTTTTGATGTAGACCAAGTCCTGCAAAGGGCTTACACTGCAGCCGTTATACAGCCCCAAATGCAGCCGCCGTTCTCTACACACGCAGCTATCCGAAGGAAACTGGCGGTTCACAGCTGCGCCATAAAATCTGACCGAAAAGGAAAAGTAGGTCTATAGCGTGAGAGGCCAGTATCGTTGCTCTAATAAAAAAACCACGGCTTTTGATGCTTGATGAATGTCTTTAATATATTTTTAACACCACTACCTTAAAACAGCAACATCGATTTCGAGAGGGTGGCTTCGCAGTGACGTTTCAACACGAGCCTGACGTCACGGGAATTTGGAAACGCATAGCAGTCAGTTCACTTTCAGTCGCATGCGATAAATCGCATGCGATTCAGTCGCATGCGATTCGTCGATCATGCGATCGAGTCACATGCGATTCAGTCGCATGCGACACCGAAGACGATTTGTGCGATTTACGCGTTACGTAGGACACAGACAATCCGCAAGTATAGTGACGGGTGTCGCCATGGGATAACAATGTCCACTGCGGTGGGGATGGCTTGCAGATGCTGGTCGACAAAAACTTTAGAATCAACGTAGAATATTTTATACCCGTTGTCGGGCCTCAGCGTGTGGAAAGCCATGCAAAACGGAAAATGCCCCTCTCAGGGTGCGTCAAGATTGTGTCCGTTTTGCTTGAGCCTTCAACAACTTGTGAGGAGACTATTACTTCATGAATGCAATTATTCAGTTCCATTTTATAGGCGTAATTTGTGTGGCAAGTCGCAACGATTGCGATACTTGGCGGCAAACCAATCGGAAATGGGGACAATCTTGAGTCCTTGCCGCTCGACGTGCCGCTGAACACCGTGGTGGAAGCGAGCAGCAGCAGCAGCGAAGTTCAAGGCGCGTTTTCTGCTGCACAGCCACGTGTCAGGATAGTGTTCCTCGATGTGCGTTCTGCACGCCGTGACATACAAGAAGAACGTTGGTTGAGAGACACGCTCTGTGGCACGTCCGCACCGAGGAGCATGCACGCGTGCCTTTACCGTGCGACAAAATATCACTTCAACTGCCCTGACGTCATCATGGCCGCCGCTGGTTGAGGCTGGCTGCGTTAAACGGCCGTCAGATTAGTGCCCCAAGCAATATACCCAAATCGCCCTTTGTGTTCCTCCTTGAGGCAATAGAATAAAGCGAGGGAGCACAAAAAAAGAAACGAGTAGACTCAACAATTGCACTGCCATGCTCTTATGAGCTCCCGGTGGCCGCCATGCTGAAGTACTTGCGCAGATAATTTGTCGGTGACTTCACTGTGACCAACTAGCCCGCCTATCAACCCTTCTACGTAACTGTGAACTCACGGGAGAAAGCCCCGGAAGCTCATTTGTCGACGTTTAGCGATGTCGTGTGACATCGTGCAACGACGACGCCATGCGCACCATTTAGATCTTCATATATGCTTGAAGAGTCGCACAAATGTTTCGCTTTATAATCTATGAAGCAATACAAGGAACTCGTTTAGCTGAAACAAAACAACGCGGCACTCACTTGGTGGTGCAGACGAAGGAGTCCTCTGTGTCCTGGCACTGCTTGGACTGGAAGTTGAACAGAATCGAGGAGTTTTCTTCCTTGGAGTCGTCTACTTCCTGCCGGAAGTTGCACACGTTTGGCCTGCAAAAGACAACGACGCGCTTCTTACTGACAGCAACAAACCGACGACTTGGTGCGCAGTCATGGACAAGTCGACATCAGCGGAACTCACAGCACTTCAAGATGCGCTCAAGTACATTCCTCAGCAGCCATCTAATCAATAAACCATCTGTTGCATCTACAAACACTGCGGTTTGTTTTACGGCATGGATTACACGAACAATCGGTGTATGTGATAAGGCACGACTACCACCAAGCGCTCCAGAAAAGACATGATATTGTATTTCAGTGGTTGCCAAGTCATTGCGGGGTTCTCGACAATCACCGCGCCGACGAAGCTGCTCAATCGGCTCACGAGCAAGACCTGTGGACGCGCATCCCACTCCTGAGAACGGGCACCGCGAAGTGACTGCAGTCACTTGCTCGTACACTTTCCCAATGGAACACGCAGGGGTTTCTCTAACGCGCGCCTGCAGTTTTCGATCGACTCAAATTTTCAACTTCGTTTGCCGTCTGGGCTCTTACGACGCGATTAAACTTCGCTGTGTCGCATGTGGCGTGGCATTTACGAATGCGTATTCGTGTCTCACTGGAATGGGTATCAGAGCGGCATGTAACAATTGCGCCTGTGAGGAGACGCTTGAGCACATTCCATGCCACTGCTTATCATATACCGCACTGAACGACGTGGTACGGAAGCCAACCTCGTTCCCTTGGCCTTGCCCGACCGTCCCGCATGCGCGCAAGGCCACGAAATCCCTCTTGCGCTTGTTTAGGACCATCGGACTTCACGAACGCTTGCAAACTAACATCGCGAGACCATGCTGTGCAATCTCGAGCTGTTTAGTCGGTCCGGCTACGACTTTCAGCTCTCCTGGCCGTCTCGGTATCGATACCAAAATTGGTACAGCATAATCTGACTGCATGACCAACATAACTGTCTAGTCAAAACATAAAAATCATGACATGTGTGTCATGAATGCCATGATTTACATTTCATAATCTTTCTGCTCTTGCGGTGGTTTCGTTGAGATGAAATTTTGAGAACTGGTATGGTATGACATGGCTTCATCACGAACATAAGTGACAGACCCTAACACGGAGATCGTGACATGCATGTCATCGTTTTCACGTTGTGACGAGTCACGACTACTCGTCACGCTCATGGTGCGCTCGCGGTCGTTCCCCTAGCTTCTCATATACGAAATTTGGTATCAAGTGATGTGAATAGACGAAGATAAATTACACGTCCACACATAATCATGATATGCGTGTCATGTAAAACATGACTACAAGCTACAGTCATAGGGAGTGCACGGACGTTTAACTAACTCATCATATACGAAATTTGGTATCATATGTCGCTAATAGACGACGAACGTAAATGACATGTCCAAACGTGATAATCTTGATATGCGTGTCATGTAAAGCATGACTCCGTCCGTCCGTCCGTCCATCCGTCCATGTAGCCGCTTACGGCTGGGTGCTTTCGCAACCCCCCCCCCCCCCTTGACTTTGCGTGAACCAAAATTAGCATGGTAGGCTAAGATGATTTGACAATTATGACGCGCTGGTCAAGACATGAATAATGTCACAACCCCAGCGCGTACGTCGTGAAACACTTCCCGCCAGACAGTGTCGCATATCTACGGGCGGGTATGTGCCGCTGGTATGCGGGTATCTGCAACAGGTGATTGACACTTGTCTACCCAGGAACGACGAAAACACACATGGGCAATTTTAACGTGCGAGCGTTAAGGAATAACCGAAACCGGTAGCGTCAACCCGACGAATGCAAAGAATAAATGTCAGGGTCGCAGCTGGAATCGAACCTAAGCATTCTGCGGGGCAATGAATCATTTTACCACAGATCTCCGCCAGGTCTCGGAACTACTTTTCAAATAGACGTTAATCTTCGTGAAACGTCGATAGTGGTTGCAGTACTGCCTACCCAATTTTATAAACGTTACGTATGTACTCCTTTGATAGAGCCGTAAAGTCGGGTTAACGTCCATGGTGGTTAGGTGCCATGGTCTGAGGTTAATTTAAGTAGCAGTGTCTAGGGCCAGCATCTTCGCGAGCACGAGCGCTTCACATCAGCTTCTGGTGTTGCTAACACGCATGCTCCAGTTGACATCGTTGCGCAAGTCCAAACAGTTGGTTATATAAACATCTGCAGATCTTCAACATATACCTGTGCGTGCAACATTTATTCGTATATTTAGCGTCATTTTACCACGTGTCGCTCAATAAAAAGAATTGCAACACGGTCACCTTCCCTCCGCATAACGTCGATTTTCATGTACGTGGTATCTACCTTTTTTTTTTTTTTAGAAGGCACTAACCTTGATCTCTGGGAGAATAATTGTATGTCACGCAAAAGGCCCTTTTGCCAATCCCAGGGCTCGTATTTCATGTAACTGTGGTTAATGTCTCCGCCGCTCAAGGCGCTTAAGTTAATCGCTGCCGACACAGTAACCAACGCCGACTAAATTTCAAGGCCGAAAGGATGCCGCAGTGACGTCAGAGAGTGGGGGCCCAGTTACGCCGCGAACGCGGCAGAAAGCCTGTGTTTCGTTCACGTTTTAGGAGAACCAACGCTCCCGCTCTCGCAGCTGCTGCGGCTTGATTGGGCCGAATAAAAGATGTGGGAAAAAAAAAAGTCTTACTGAGCATGCTCAGTTGGGCAACTGGGCCCCCAACCTCTGACGTCACTGCGGCAGCCTTTCGGCCTTGAAATTTAGTCGGCGTTGCAGTAACACAGATCGCTCGTCCTTTCACATTACGCTGAAGCACCACTCTCACAACAAGGAAGGCGAGCGAGAAAAAAAAAAAATGTACGTGGCGGCGCCACATTCATGTTGCCGCAATAGATTTCACTAATTTGGACGGCGTCTGCTGGGGCCAACGTTATCGTTTTACGTCGCGTCCCGCGAAGGACCTCAAATTTTTAACAGTTTTCAAAAGAATTTTACTGAACCAATACTGGCAGATTACGCAAGAAGTCCGAGATTCGTAACATTGCACTGCTGTTCGCGTGCTCAACTTGAGGCATCATTTCCTCTTCTAACATGATGGCGAAAATGAAAGTGAAAAAAATCCGCTTATAAAGTTGCCTGCTGTATAGGCTCCTGTAATGACCTCGTTCGTCGGCCTCGAAGAAAAGGTAACGGCATGCAGCCGATGCACATTAAACAGCCATTCGTCAAACAGCATCATTCCTTCATTATAATCTATCTGGAGAACATCTTGATTACACATAACAAAGCAGAGTATGACAGCTCAGAGAATCGAGTTATCTGCACTACGATTGAATTCTTAGTGGTCATTCATTACAAAAAAAAAACATTGCTTCATTATAAACTACCACTTAATTGCTGAACTAACGCCAACGTACATAATATTCAGGTACGCCACTGTTACGACTGTTGGCCTGCAGAGTTTCTTTTGTCTAAAAAAAAAAGATAGAATCTACGGCTCACCCTTTCCACCAGGGCTGTCGCACGGGGAAACCGAAGTCGTCCCTCCAGGGCCGAGTCTCGACGATGACGGCGGCGTCCTCGGCGCTCTCCGCACTCGCCAATGGTCCCGCCCCGATCCTGACGGGAAGAACAAAGCACTCGTCTGCGGAACTGAACAGCGATACGGGTTCCGGGTCACGAAACAGCGAGAACTGGCCGGAAATGTCCTCTGGTATACTCCCTCTCGGAAGTATACCTTCGGCGGCGCCAATGGGGAGGGTGAAAATTCCTTACAGCGAAGCTATAGTTATCGCAGCATATTTATAAGTGTTCTGCGGGGCAAGCATGCATGCGGTTCGCATATATATATACTCCCCAGTTTTAGCAGTGCTGTACGGTAGGTGACACTGTGTGCCGAAGTTAAAGTTTTGCTGCGATCACATCAACTTTGAGCGTTCTTCGGTATTATTTTTCGGGCCACTGAATGCAGCACGCCACTCTTTGCGTACGTGTGTGCGTATGCGGGTCTCTTAAATAAAATAGTCCCTCAATACTGAGCAAGCACTGCAGTCCGAAGAAATATTGCCCGGATTAATGGGAAAAAAAGGCTATCGAATCGTTATTGACTGTGCCCACAGACAGACAAGACAGCATAAATAAGGAAGCTCTACAAAAGTTAAACGCAAGTTTGTGGAGCGTGCCTCAATGACAAAAACTAAAAAAAAAAACTGAGCAGTGTGGATAGGGAAAAGTACATTATCGCGCTAAAGGCAATCGGGTAAACGAAAGAATACAGCGTATTATAAAAAAATGTATTATATCAACAAATTTCTCCTGCTTATGGATGTTTCATTTTGGAACTTCTTGACTAATCCAACGAGGATGGTATGAGCCACCGTCATAGAACATGATCCATCATGCAGTGTCGAAGCCAACGTTTCGAATATTTATCACGTATACGGGATACATTAGCACTAAACCCACTGAGCCAGCGTCCTGAACTCCCTATTTAAGTTAGCTGGGTGAATGTGCCGAATGTTCTTTCAACCACATTCACCCAGAACCTGTTGCATAAACGTGTGGCGATTCTGCGCGCGAGGGTTGCTGGTCGGCCGAGTTGTTCGTCCATGAACGTAGCGTGCATTAGCAGCGAGCATGAAATACGACACAAGTTGGCACACCTGCCTGAATGCATCGCGCTAACACAGCGTTCATGTTGAGCGTGAAGTGAGAAAGTTCTTGTTGCAGGGAGACAGCATGTTGGGTCCGAGGTGTATCGACGGGATTGCCACTTTCGTCGAATGAACTTTGTCCTTTACATTGCCGTGTGTCGTAGCCATATGCATCTTTTCTTGACTAGTTTCACGCACGCTAAAAATGCGTTCAACATGATACCGTGATTACACGCAACCTACTCCACATAACCGACTTGTAATCAGAGATTCTGCGGGTAATTTGTGAGGGTCAAAATTATCAGGCACGACGAAATCGTTTAGATCCCCTGGCGTTCTCTAACGAGCACTCTCATCGAAGCCTTTATCGAAACGCGGCCGGCAATTAGATAAGTCACCAAAATTCAATAAATAATCAATAAATAGGTCGATAAATAAGAACTTCAATAATTAAGTCACCGAAGTTCAGCGTCCTCTCTTTCCGCAATCAACCGTACCCGGCCACTTCCTTCGCATGGTGTGCAATTATTCAAAGCCGTGGATTGCCTGATGAATGCTTCGAGCGCTCATCGCAAATTCCACTCTGCCACGGCCGCTCCTCTCAGTTCTTCGGTGCAGGCGAAATCGGTGAACGCCTTAGACGCGACGTAAGCGCTCATCATAACGAGCTCGTTCCACGTCTCGTGCGATACGGTTGAGGCTACATTCTTGTTCCGTGGGTTACAGCCACCGCTTGTTTTTGGAAGTAAATTATATTCAATATTCCAGCCTTAGAAAGAATCCATAGACACTGGAATAGCGTGAATGATTGTGTGTTACCATCAAATAGGTGTCCGATTTCCTTTCTCTTATACGTTCGTTAACGTGGAGGACAATATGTCGCTTGAAGAAGACAAACACGAATCTAATGGCGCTCCGGCACGTACGAGCGCAAAGCATGCATCGAACGCTGGCTTCAATGCACGACTGAAACGCCGGCCAACTTCCTCTTGTTAACCTTGAGTTAAATCGTCGGAGGCACGAGCAGCTGTACAGACGGAACGGAACAAATCCCAGTCGCTGCTCCTTATCTGTAGCACTCGTTGATGCGTTAGATAATCAGTGATACTGTTGGAATTTTATCTGTGAAAAGTAGGCACGGGGAAGGAGTTTTCGGTCTCTGCTGGAATCCCTTGGGCGGCGGTAAGGGCGACACGGAGGACTTCACGTTGTTCTCCGGCGTCTCTGGATTGTACGTTTCTGCTTGGATCGTTGTAGGAAGGGCACGTCCAGACAGTGGGCACTAGACTTGCAGTGCTATTACAGTGCGCACATTTGGGGTTAAACACTTCCCCGGGTGCCATTTACTGTACAGGCGACGGTTTGGAAACACCCCGCTCTGCAATTTCCGCCACACAATATCCTCTTTCCGTTCAGCTGTTTAACTGCCTCTGGACACATATTACCATAGGATTTATAATGTGAGGTGTTTTCACAGAATGTTTTAGTCACTCTCCTTGCGTGGAGGCTTCCTTATGGCGCGGGAGTTCGTTTAGAATGTGTCATTACTTCCTTCAAAGCACGAGGAATACTGCGCATAATACTTATAAGCTTTTCTTTTTTTAAGATTACGCACGATAGCAACACCTTTAGCTCTAGGTCATCCGGTACTTTATTCGAATGTCGCAGTCGAATTTGCCCAGTCCGCAAATAACGCGAGAGTGTAGATGCACAAGTATAAGTAGCGACATGTGAATTTAGAGAAATGAAAAGCAAACGCTGTTTAAAAAATACTCTTGAGGAACTACCACAGAACATTTATTCTGAAAGCATGGCAACGCTGGCCGAGAAATTCAATGTCCGGCCTTTGAATCAAGACCATAACAAAAACACCACTCACTCATATGTCCGAGACGTCGGCGAAACCTTTGCCCGTACAAGAAAAAAGACATCCGAGTGACTCGCAAGAATACGACCACATCCTCTCTAGATAGCGCCAAAGACCGTCCCCAGAGGGAGACAGATCCGTCCCATTCCGTACTGCTCATCAACCCGCTCGACCCCGCTCGCACCTACGTGAATCCTTTGTCTTCAGGCAGGCGCCTGCGTTGCGGAAAGAGTAAACAGTGTAAATAATTTGTTACGGTGGGACATCTACCTGTTGAATGAGTGTTTATGCGGCTCTCCAGTTATTCGCTTATTGCGTGCTGACGGAAGCGCCACAGTTGGCGAACTTGCTCATCACTCTCGGGAAAGTTAGCAGACGACCACCGTTTTTATTTACGTCGATGCACCTGTGGTACCACGTTGTTCGCGTTTCCGTTTCTGTTACAAAATAGCGGCGTTCCTTGTATATATGGTGGTCACGGTGTAAGAATAATGGCGAATTCCATTGGGAGAGAAGGAGCACTCAAAAGCACGCTTAAAATGCTCTCTTCAGAGCCGGCGTGTTTCGGTGGTCGAACAGGTGCAGGAGCACTGTCATCCACTGGCAGAGTGAGAGTGCTTTTGCTGCGTCGAGAAAGCCAGGAGCCGTTTGCAGTGCTCTCGCCTGAAAAGCGGAGTAGGCGCAGTAGGACGAGTCACGTGGTCCTTGAACGTAACAGCCTCCAAATTTTTCTTCAGTCGGTGAGCGCGGCGGCAATGGTAGCAGCGTACTAGAACACTGAGCTGTACACTGTAGTCGTGTGTGATTTGACACCGGGTGTACGGATGGCTACGATGAGAGGTGGACGTTTGCCGAATGAGTCGTGGCAGCGTCTCCTGCGCCGCGCGGCGCAGCAGCCAGCCCCACACAGAAGTGGCTTCTGCACCGCTTGAAAGTGACGTCACTTAAAAAATTATTACCTGAAGCTCCTTAAATGCATAAATTATTTATTTATAATGCATTAAATCTACAAAAAATACTACACAGGTGTTTGACGAGCCAATTGGTCAATATTTGTTAATTAAACAGATTATACAAGTATTTTAAATACAGGGGGCGCCATGGGCACTGCGGCTGCGAAAGGTAAACAGTGCGAAATGGTAGTTGCCTGGGATGTGTGTTGGTGGTGAAAACTCCGGCAAAATCGTGGCCCGGACTTAGGCCGCCCCCAAGGAGGACCGAAGACCCTGTGTCGTCGCTGCTTCATGTGATTGCTGGATGCCCAGTTAAAGCTGGAGGTTGGAGCTAGCGCGGCCGTCCACCACGCCGCAGCTTCATCTGAGTGTGTGCGCCATCAATTTCTCAGTATGAAGTGCGGATTATTGTTGTTGGACGTACTGCATTTTCTAGATTGCAATTCCAAGCGTGGTGTTGTCAGAGGTGAAAGTGTCCTTGCTGCCGAGTTTTGCTTGTCGCGAAGGACAAGGTAGACGATGAAATAAATGCTTTTGCACAGTTCACGTGTGACTGACCGGACGCACATGCATGAAACCCCAGTGTGTCAGCAAACTTTCCTTACGATGGATGGAAGCAACTTTATTGTAGTGTTCTTACGAAGCCTGGGATCTCCGAAGGCCAAAGCTACTGCATTGCCGGCTGTTTTGTCAAGTGCGAACACGTACGACCAACACGTTCTGTCACAAGCCGTTATCCAGCTAGGCGCACAAGCTGTTTTGTAGTTAGATGGGCTAACGCTGTCGACACTTGCCCGTGGGTATCGTTTATCAAGTGCTAACCACCTATAGCATTGCTGTGAGCCGTCAGTATTTTGAAGCGGCCTGCCAGTTACCTCGTCAGGTGATGGTAAACTGAGCGACATAAAAAAGGTTCCTGTGGCTACGTTGCAGTGCGGCTTTCTGTCATCAAAACTTTGATAAACCGTAGAAATCAACAAGCCTGAAGCGTGTGCCTGAGAAACCAATGCAGCCAGCTGCATTTGAGTATTTCATGTCCTTTTGCGTCTCGCCATTAATTCGCTAAACACTTTATCATAATAAATATAGCAAAGTCTGCGAGAGTCGTCCAACATCCAATATTAAAGGGCCTGTGGACGGGACCACCAACAGCAAGTCAGGCTGACGGGAGGCCGATGAGGAGACGCAATTGTTAAATGAACACATGCGCGAACAAAAATTAAAATTTACAGGACTGCAATGGGGCTTGAACCACGGACCTCACTCATTCTTAATGCGTTGTTCTAACCAACAACGCCACAAATGCCGATCGATTGGGTATTATTAACAAGCCGGTTTTTTATTGTCACGCTTGACCTAACTAACATTTTTTTTACATTTACGTTTGGACGTAACTCTAATTACTTCTATCATTACGTCTAGACATACCGCTAGACACTCCGACTATTCAAACCAAGCGCCCAACCGGAAAAGTGTATGGCGTCACTTCCGTGCGGCACAGCAGTTATTTCAGTGGAGGTGGCTCGTGCACCGCGCGGCGCAGCAATCTCTGCCAAACAAACAAAATTCTTTTCGGTGGTACTGCGATTTGTTTTTGTCACCTCAGAACTGCAAATAAGACAAGAAACCGGTTTTAGGAACATGTTTTGTAGCTGCATTGACGGACAGCTGACGCTGGCCTCGGCGCTCCTCATATGGTATGCCACCCTCTCTGGCGGCGTTGGCGCCGAGGGAAGCGGCGCCGGGAAAACACTGTCAAAAACGCTGCATACCGCGCGCTTGCCATTTTGGAGGTCATGTTTGTTATTCTTCTCCTTTCCACTCGGAGAGGGCGCAGCGTGCAGACAAACTGTTGTTTCTGTCGTTGCATCGACTTGGTTTAGTTGTCTCGCGTTAACTTTTGTTTACATTCTATTTAGGCGCCCTCCACGAGTGTGATCGTTACCCATGGATACAGTACACTGCTAGCCCTTCGATGAGAATGTTTTTGATGCGGTAACAGCCGTCTTAGTGTGCTATACGTACGTTACAACGCGGGTCGAGTGAGAGAAATGGAAGAAGATGACTTCACACCAGACTGTTTTCTATCGGGAGCGATGTCAATTGCTGTTGGCGTCGCGGCAGCTCGGTTACACGAATTTAGTATTGCACCGGCTTTCCTTTGTGCTGTCGCCTGCCGTGGTCGCTTAGCCGCATTGGCTGTCGTGTGACTATGCTCGGGGGCGCAGGCCCCACTCCCGGCCACTGAGGCCGTATTCGGATTGAGGCAAAATGCAAACACCCGTGTGCTCATGTTTGGATTCACGGTAAAGAACTTCAGTCAGTCGAAATTCATCCGCAGACCCCACCACGGCGTGCCTGATTATCACATGGTGGTTGCGGCACGTAGAACTGCCGCAGTTGTACATGACCGTGCTTTGACGCATGGACTGTATCACGTTTGCTAGAATGCAATGCTTCTTTATGCGCCTCATTGAATTGATGATGGCTATCAGCGCCGTGCGACACTAAAGCGCGTATGCTTACCAAGTATGTCAACACCGAAAGAATCCATTATTTGTGTGCAGTCCAAGGTATACGATAAAGCAAGACTGTTTGTGGAAGCAGAGCTCCTCGTGACAAATTGGTAATATGAAACAACACGAGACACACACGCAAGTGTGGGGAGCAAATCAATATCAATAAAACTGTATATCACTAAAACAAAAAATAAGCGCCAATATTGTATCAGTTGTAGGTAAAAATAATCGCACGCGACAGGCTGCGGCCGGCTAGGCTCAGCGTGCGTATGTGCGCGTTCAAAAACACGTGTTTCAGGAGGAACTGGAACATCGTGGGAGAAGCTTTGCTCCTTGTCGCGAGAGGGAGCGACGGGTAAAGCGCCCGAAAGGGAGCAAGTCGCTGCGCCGAAAGAGAAACGGAGCCCGTTTCTCCATTCTCTGCTTCCCCCCCCCCCCTTTTTTTTTTGTTTTTAGAGTGTGGTCGGTGAAATACACAATTTCATACTGATATTGGGATGATACACAAGAGTCGAAGTAGAGAGAACGAACCAGACAAGGGACAGTCCCAAGCGCAGTCTAAATCGTAAATCAGCAGACGTTTACACTATTCTACCATGGACGTTCACTAGAGCAGCCTTCATCGCTTTACTAAGTGCTAACTGTTTGAAGTTTCTTTCGTTGAGAAAGTTCGCAGAAAAATGTATGCCTTGTGAGAAAACATGGAGATGACACATTCGTATTCGCGCTGGGAACACAAGCTTTATCATAATCAACTGTGCGGGTTCTTTGAAGATGCATTTATTTCCTCGTTTGCTGTTTGATAAAGCCACGCCAATCAGCTAACGCCACAGGCGCCTCCTGCTGACGAGACGCATCTATCTCGACACCGTCTTTTCGCCAAGCCGCTAATGGGGACAATGAAAGGCTTCCTGGACTCCAAGGACAATTAGTGTACGCGACGGGAAACGTGGCCCGACACCCGTGCAGTCGCTTGCCCCAAGTTGGCCCAGCACCGGCTGTTGATCGGTACACATGCAGTTAATCCATTTCCGAAGTTGGGTGTAGAGACCTGGCAGCAATGAAATTACGAACAATTGAAGCACCCTTTGCTGTAAGGAGTGTTCTAATGCATTACTTCAAGAGATCAACTTAAAAGAAATCATTACTTTTCAAATATAGCATGCCCGGTGCCCGTATGGCGTAAAAAATTGACCACAAAAGGCATGAAAAATAACAATGACATCCGACTGTTAAAGCACAAGCGTGGGAATGATTTCTAGGTAAGGTGTATTGAGTAAACCATAATTGAGTTAACGGGTCAACGATAAGGTTTTGTCAATTTAATGTCAGTACTTGCGAAAAGTAATAAAATGATCATGTCTTTTTAAATCGTACTGCTATTTTAATAACGTTTCGAGAAATTCAGGGAAGAAATCATATATTAATAGATAAAGAGTCACATTATATGAAATAACTTCCAGGAGTGACGTGGCGCGATCATATTCGGTCGGCGCACCGTGCGAGCCTTGCAACGGAAAGGAATCCCATTGTTCGCGAAAAGAGCACGTGTTTCAACGGACGACGTTTCAGCGGTCACCTTAGCATTGCGGTTCGCAGAATGCTCGGGAACTCGAGGCGACGAAAGCGCTCTTCTGAATCACGCGTATGTATTGTGCTTGTATGTGTCACATTTGAAATCTGAGAACTCTTTGCTGAAAGCCAGAAAAGTTATCCGGAGTACAGAAAACATCGACATGCGTGGAAAGTGTGGAGAGAGGCGTACAATAAGCATGAAAATTGGGCACGAGATTTTAGACTCCTTTTGAGTGATGACGTATAGTTATTTTGCTCATTGCGCGAATATTTCGCTGCTCGAAAGGTATATATGCGGACAAAAATTTATTGCGCACCTCTGTTGGCTAAGGCATGGACGAAAGGGCCAAGTAATTCACTGAAAGCATTCGACAAGCGCCCGCTCATCGAACTGCATTGTGGGCCTGCTGTTTGGCCGAAACGATGCCACACGGGCAGGTGAAGTCACCTCGATCTGATACGTGGGAATATAACAAAAGAAGCAGTGAGGCTCCAAAACCACCTCTGCAGAAACCAGCCTTTTAGCCGACTGAAAAACAAGTTGGCGTATATCTCACCTAAATCGCCGATCATAAGAGTATATATACACATCTTTTTTTTTTCTTAACGCAAATGTTTTAAAAACACTTATGCGGCTGCACCATGAGGAAGCTTAGCACCTGCAGCGATTCCCGTTCGTGCTCCGTCTACCGAAGCGTCGATGTTTTCCGGCGCGAAATTCGCAAACTCGGCGAATGCGCTACACTTTGCTCGACTACCTGCTTGTTACGTGCAGTAGCCGCAGAAACGGTTCAGAATACTTGAGTGCGAAAACTCGTTCCAGTGAACAAACACACACACAAAAAAGCAAAGTTGTTTGTGTAGAAAAAAAAGTGACGATTTCCAGTACTCCGTACTCGACTAAGGAAGAGCAGCTGGTCTCCCCAAAGTGATAAAAAATCACAGCATGCATTGAATCATGGTGAGTGGGGCGAAGCGTTCATGTTTCCGTCCATTTAGTGAAATTTCCAGTAGCGCCATCTGGCATCTTTTAGAGGCGAAGCTCCTTAACGTGGCACCCGTTCGTGCCTCGTCGTAGTACGTAACCAGTCTTACGCTTTGACCTCCAAGGTAGTGCCGGTGGGAGATTTCTCCTGTGCGTTGTTGAACAATGAAAAATTCGCAGCGTGCACGTTAACTAAAAGCCGAATTCTCCTGTCTCTCATTCCCCCTTAGCAGCCATTGGCACGTACATTGAGCACTATCTGACAAGAAAGGGGTTGCTACGTTATACTCGCTGGGCGTAGCCTCCTTGGTTTATAAAGGTTTAGCGAGCGTTGGGCCGCAGTGCCATGAATACAATGAACTAGTATATACTATGAACTCGAGGTGGTTGAAGGTGGGAAGTAGACACCAAGCGCAAGCCCTAAGGAAGTGTGCGTGTGCTACCTCTCGTTTAGTCCTTCGAATGTCCGCTGGATGGCGGTGCTTCTATATGCGGAATATATGATGAAAAGATGCGAGATGGTGGTATTTGGAGCGTTGACTAGATGGACGAACGGACACACAGACAGATGCATGGGCGGATGCATGGACGAACGCAGGGACGGACGCACATATGAACGTGCGGATGTACGAACAGACGCACGCACTGACGGGCGGATGGACGCACGGGCGGCCACACAGATGCACGCATGGACGGACGGATGCTTCGTTCCACTCTCCATCATTCACCCCATGGATATGCTGCCATTTTTACTTAATTGTGAACCAAAACCAACTCTCCCACCAATCTGATTCTGCAAGGGGTGCTATAAATAAACACGCAAGTAAACGTATAATAAGAAAGAAACAATCAAAAGCATTACACGACATCGCTGAACGACTGCCTTCATGGAATGGAGGGTCCAAGTATTTTTATCATATATTCATCACATACAAGTACCGCCATCCAGCTGACGTTTCAAGGAATAAACGAGAGATGGCTTCCTACTACAACTACATGAATCGAGGACGCACGACCCTTGACTTGAAGCCGTACTTCAGCGATTTTTCGGCCATGTCAAGGTAATGGTGATTCTATGTTCCTGAGACACTTGTCATGAAACCAATAGTTGAAATGCTCGGGAAATTCGAAAATAATTTTAGTAAGCAAGAAGGTGCAAAACCGAAACCAGAACAGGCGCCCTGTCTGCGTATGACGTACTATTTGGTAAGAACCGGAGGCCATATACTAGTCCTACCGGCGTGTAGTATGAAAACTGTCTAAGTCAGCCCAGTGAAGCGCCGGCCAAACACCGTAGAGGAAGGAAGAAAGCTCTCCCGTGCTATACTTGTGCCAAACACCCCTTCCGTCGCCTTATGGCCAGCACAATAAACGCTGTAGCGGCCAAAGTAGCGATGCCATCGGCTGCGTCACTTCCGTTGACAAGCCAAACATGACGTCACACAGGCAGTGTTGCCAATAATTCTGGCAAGCAAGGTGAGCTTTTCAAAGCAATCTTTAAAATTCACTTGCGAAGAATGAGCGCATCTCCGAAGCCTGTGATTTGGCATAAATGACGGAAATGCGCAATCGAACGTACACAGCGAATTTCATCGAGATCAATTGACCTAGAAAAATCGCCGGAGTTGGCCTTCAGGAGCTTCTATTCTAAACATGTGGGCAATGGAAATTAACACTTGGTTTTAAAAAAGTGGTGAACGATTCAGAATACTTAGTACTCTGCTACGGGGGAGCATAAAGTGGTCCCGTGGGTCTCACACTTGATGAGGCCGTGTTCACACACAAAGTGAATGATGATGAGTGGGGCGAAGCGTCCGTAGATATGTTGTGCTGGGCACGCCGGAGGGACGCGGGACTGCCGTAGACTATAGGGTGCTTCGCCCCTGAAAATTACGCCGTCAATGCAGCAAAAAATGCACGCATACTCGGCCTGCGCACGCTCAATATTCACCCACTGTTTAGAAAAAAAAATGTCCCTACCTCCCCGAAGGGAATCGTGAGAAAATTCGAATGCATTACGTAGCGTTCATAACTGAGTTACGCACGTTAGGACACAAAAACGCACGTGTCGCGAGAAACGCGGTATGCGTTTCCAGCTCTTGTAGATGGATGGTAGGTAATAACGAGAAATCCAACGAAGAATCCCTGGCCCAGGCTAGACCCCCAGGAGCCATGGTCCACGGAGCATCGTGCGATGTCCTCGGCGATAGCCCTGGCTCGCTAGACACCCAGATTTAGTTCACTGCACGCGGGCTGAGAAGAGCCGCTGGCCACAGCTGAGCCAGTCGTCCGCCACACGCTCGTCCGAGTAGTGGCGGCGAACACCGCACTCCCAAAGAATATGCGCCATGACGGTTGTCTCGGATGGAAAAAATTTATTTCGTTAGAAAGCAACTACTTATGATTACGTGTGAGAAGGCCATCAGCCCAAGGTTGACGGCGACCTGCGTGACCCACTCCACGACCTTTCGACTGGGTCTGAGCTGGTCAATACAGTCCCAGTGCTCAAGAGAGGGATCACGGACAATATCCGCCACCGGCGGCACCATGCTACATTCCCAAAGTGTGTGACCATATGTTTCCGCACGGTTTAAAATTACTATGACGTCAACAAAACAAACAACGTTCTCGGCTTGGCGTTTCACAGCGGCGTCTCGAGCACACATTTCCGGATGTTTTCGCGAGGCGCCCAGCAAGCGAACGGTCGAGAGTGAGGCGCGAGTAAACAGGAAAGTGGGGCGCAGGGAGGAGAGAGAACGAATGGCAACGGAAGTAGCAGAGAAGCGCCGCACCTGCCCTCTCCTAGGCTCTCTCGCAACACATGCTCCGAATGCTAGGGGAGAGGATAAGTCGCGCGCCAGCGCCTGTTGCAATGGGAGAGGGAGTGAGAGCAGAGAGCATGGCGGAGAGAACGCCTGCCGGCGCGCGGACAACGCCGGATGCCTTACATAGCCCGACTAAGAACTACATTCGCATATAAAAAACCGTCAGGCAGGGCGATGATCGTCGATTCGTAGGCAGGGCAGCACGTGACATGATGAGTGCACGCGTGTATATAACCTGCTTGCTTCCAAACCCATTGATATCACTGCCATTTATGAGAGTTAAGCATTTGACTCACGGCAGCGGCCAATTAACATACTTCCGTAAAGAGTGGACATGGTGCAGACATTATCGGTTTTAACCAGCCGCCACGAGCGGCTGGTTAGAGCCGATAATGTCTTCAACATAAATAAAACAACAATTTATCTTCTTTCCGATGCTTGGATGTGAACCCGTACCCTCACGCTACGAAAGCGAGTGTCTTTACCACTGGGCTACACACTCATGCTTCTAGAAAGGGAATATATGTGCAGCACATCTAAACCACAATGATGTGCGCCATTTCTGCGAAAAAATGCAGAACGACAGCACTATCTATAGTTGGACTTGACTGATTTTTGTGGTAAAGCAGTAAACGTCATCAGCGGGATACGATGTGGAGCCGATATGGAGAATTCCGCAATTTGTTTTTTGTTTGAAGCAAATTTGATGTCAAACTTGGGTCTTCATGGTCTTCCCGGGGCGGCTATTTAGTAAAAGCGAGCGCGGGTAGGCCATGGAGCGGTTGGTCAGACTCTTTCTTGCTCGGCCGCGAAAAGGCTCGAGTGGCCACTCTTCACGAAAGTACATCGCTCTATGCCAGTATGGCATAAAGGGGCAGGTCGTTAACGTGCCGATCGACATGGCCAACACGGTGCAGTGCCGGCGCAGAACGTCAACGCTGCCTTCGACGTACATGATGCGCTTACTCGTTAACAAGCCTTCCTACAGAAATGGCCTTGCCAAGAAACGCCCCGTTCACCTACGAGCAAGCTCCTCTAACGCCATGTGGACCCGCCCCTCTGGTCTCCACTCGACTTCTGACCCGCAGGATCGAAGCATTTTCGACGGAGGCAAAAATGCTAGAGGCCTGTGTGCTTAGGTGCACATTCGGTGGTCGAAATTTCCGCATCCCTCCACTATAGAATGACTCACAATCATATCGTGGCTCTGGGACAACAATTATTATATGTTTTTCGATAACATCCACGTCCCCTGCGACACACAGTATTTCCGGCTGGTATCGGTTTGCTGTATCACTCCACCAGTGCCACAAGTCCTTCGCGAGAGGCTATTAAGTGTGCATCTCTGAAGAGCTTGCAAGGCCAGAGAGGTCGGCATTTTTGTGCGTCGTGCAACATTACCCCACCCTCTCAGATATGGATACAGCCGAGCTCGGCTTTGTATAGCGAGTTTCCACGCCAGAATAAAATAATAAACGAGACCTTGAATATAAAGTGTGGCTTCTCTTTCAGCAGGCAACGAAGCAAAAGAAAGAAAAAAAAAGCCAAGGGCGTACCAAGCGCCACCATTTGAGTTAACATCACGCCTGAGCGCGCCGCCCCTGGGACCCGTGGGGCGGATGTTTTACACGTTGGCTGCGCTGATTTGCAGCGGAAACTTTCGCCGTGAGCTAAGTGAAGTGTCACAGTTTTTGCGGTAAGGGACAGCACGTTAAGAGTTGAATACCCATGTCCAAGTGCTAAGATGGCGCTCTGCCCTTAGAGAAAACGCGACACTGCTGCTTCGTACCGTGAGAAATGCAACAGCACGAATCTAAAGAACCGGTTGTCATGAATGAACATGAAAAAAAAAAGGCAAGTGTCGTCTGTTCAGTCCATGAGGTCGAAGAATTTGTTTACTCGAGCTCAGAGTGACCTCATTCGATGACGCAATCGCACGATGACTGTGCATATCACTTAGTGCTGACGCCGCTCAGTTTTCGTGTCTGACGGCGCATCTAAATATTTGGCCTGACCCTCTGATAGTGACAGGCCAATCGAAATTGCCGGCCGGCCTAGCAACATTGCGCGAGACAAACAAGAACGAAGCAAGGAGTACACGGACGAGCGCGACTTCCCTTCGCCCTCGTTCGTTTTGCTGAGAGAGGAACCAAAAGATGAATGAATGCAAACGTCTGCACAACAAACTGAGGCAAATGATTTGGGGCGAATCACGGCAGCTGAGTAGAATGCAGGAAGCGATTAATGTAATCCCGAGCACTCAAAATATACACATGTTCAGCTAAGAAGAATATTTCGGAGTATTGATAAGACGGAATAAGATGTGACTTCTGCATTCCATTTGCCAAATAGAACTCGATTACGCTACTCTCGGGAGAAGCTGGTCCAGCAGTTCACTGTTCCTCGGATTGTACTCCACGTTACAGCTGTCTGGCAATGAGCATGGCGATATGCTACGTCACAAGCCCATTTTCGGAAGTTTGAATAAGACAGCGATACGGCACTGTTGGTTCGAGGCCCGCACAGCAATCATACGCGTCTCAACGACGACTTGCAAGGTGCGCATGAACGAACGCCTAGCAGTGCAACTCGGCAAGGTGGCTTCATGCCGTTCAAATTTCAGCCTGATCTACCACATAGCCACAAAGGGGAGGAAGTCGTCCCCCTTTTTGTGTACGCGAAAATGAAGTGCTAACTCATGCATGCACTCTTCTTTTCGGCGTCAACAGTTTATGTCACGTTGGCGTAATTGTGGCTCGAAATATTCAGCAGAGCTAACGCTGCCTTTAGCGGCCATACTTGTAGTGACGTCACGAGCAATTGCTTATCACCGTCATTAGGCAAAAATAAAATGTCGCTTACGTGAGCATTGTATGCATGCGCGTATCGATTACCAAAGGAAATGCAATCACTAATCTGCCACAGGACCTGCAGTTTATACTCGGCGTTATCCGCAGTGGTGACTGATTTGATTCATTGACATGTTGGGATTAACGTCCCTAAACCACCATACGATTATGAGAGGCGCCGCAGTGGAAGGCTGTGGAAATTTCGACCACCTGGTGTTCGTTAACGTGCACCCAAATCTGAGTACACAGGCCTACAGAATTTTCGCCTTCATCGAAAATGCGCCCACCGCAGCAGGGGTTCGATTCCGCGACCTGCGGGTCAGCAGCCGAGTACCTTAGACCACCGCGGAGGGGCGCGGTGAATTTGAAGACAAGCAAGTAGCGTCGACGTGAAAACGACCCGATAGGGCCAATACGCGAACTAAGAAATGGTGTTTTGACAGGGTTAACGTGACGTCACAGATATCCCGACCCCACATGCACCAACACGGCGGTTTAAATGACGTCACTGCAAACCATCTTTAAGAACGTGTCAATTAAAGCGCGCTCTTTCGTGCCCGCACTGTTTACTCTCAATTTCAATTTGTGGAGCCCAAACAATATTTTGAAGGTACATAATTACTGATGCGAGATTGTAATCTCGGGTGCCCTGCGGGAGCTGTTGATATTTTCGATGGCTGAACTCACTCTAAAAAAAAATGTTTTTTGTGTTCTTTCACGGATGTGTCTCGAGGACGTCAGCCGCGGAAATCTCCAGATTCTTGAGGAGGACAAGCACGGCGATAACATAGACTGGAATCAAGGGTGGATAAAATACCAGTCTCATTAAACCTTGCAGCAGCAGACATCTCACCTGGGTTGCAGGTAAGGCGTAAAGATGGCGTTGAAAAAGCGTCCGCCCCGTCTGGGCTCATTTCCTTCTTTCTCTGACGAGTCGCCCTCCCTCTCGATGGCTAGCGATGCGGAGGCACACACGACCACCAACAGCCACACAACTCGAGCCATACTGCGACCACACGCAACGGAGCCGGCACTCGTCTGGCGCACCGCCGGCCGCGCGTCTGCCTTTTCAACGGCCACGAGGGAGAGGGCGCAGCCAACCAAGGTCGCCAAACTTCCAGAAGCGGCGGCGGCGTTCGCAGCGGCCAATTCTCTATGCACCGACACGCTTCTTCGTGATCTTCGCCCGCCGCGCCGCATCATCGTCGCAAGGTTTTCGTCATGCTTGCTGGCTATCTTGCCCCGGTGACGTGGCCCGGACATCTCAGAAAGTATATCAGCTCGCTTCCGTCCACGAAGGAAGACAAGCTTATGACGTGATTCGTGGCTGCATTCGCAATCGTGTTATGACACGAGCAGGAACGATCTCGTTCAATGTCTGAGCAGCGCAATTCTGCTTCAGATGGCGTGCGCGCTTATTATCAACTTGACGCTTGTTCCCGCAGCGAGGCCTGCAACATTAACGTTTCTGCAGAGCAGGCGCCACCTTCATTAACGCGAGAACGTTAAAGAGCTTTAACAAGGTGCTTGATTGGGCTGGTTGGTGCTGCATGGTAGACGAAGAAAGTGCTTAACAGCGCAAACGACAGAAGGGGATAGAAGAGACGAGAACAGAGCGCTGATCTCAGCGCTCTGTTCTCGTCTCTTCTATCCCCTCGTGTCGTTTGCGCTGTTAAGCACTTCTTCGTCTACAGTTAAAGAGCTTGCTTCGCTGTAATTCCGCTGTCGGCGTCGTTTGTTGTGACCAAAAAATCATCATTTTGCGCGTGACTTAAAAATCGACAAAGGTGCAAATAAAATAATTAATAAAAAAAATTTCGGCCTCAGCGAGACCGGGTCGTTTGCGTGGAAGACAAGTGTTCTACCAGCGAGCGACGCGTCCGCATGGAAATACAATGCAAATAACTTCCTCTGTTTGTAAATGCAGTGAAAGTGACCAGCATACTACACAGACAAACACATCCTGTATGCATGCTTCACAATGCAACATGTAATATCGTAGTAATAACGCGTGGTACAAGCGTACATTGCGTCAGAACATGCGATTATCATGACTTGATGGTTTAAAGCGGGCCACGCACTACAAAAGGCACAAACGTTGCTGCGCCTTGGCCACGTATTTGTTGGTAGATAACAAGCTCAAAAAGGTTTCCGTGGTTTAAATCATGATACCCGTTACACAGAATGCAGCCGTACGCGAAATCTTCGCTGACACATGCGATTTCTAAGACAGTACGCATTAGAGATAAGATATCGCTATCACGTTCAACTCTTAAAAACGAAACCAGGTCTCCCTTCTTCCCTTACTTTTTTTTTTTTTTTTGCAGTGACGCGGGAACGGTTGAGAAAGCGGACGTCCACTTCGCGTGATCGGTCTTCGCCATCAAGAGTTTGATTCTGAGCAGCGAGCGGTTTCGCATTCTGAACCGCCGCAAGAGACAAAAGAGGGCAGGGAAAAGACACTGTACCCTCAAGTTTAATATTTCAGGCCAACACATGCGCTTCAGACTGATGCACTCCCATGCGCTTTAGCGCTCGTCCTGCCTTGGGCGTCACTGTTTTCTTTTAAGGCTGGTTACCTATTTAAACCTTCTCTGCTACGTCTGAAAACACGTCCGCAGGCTTTCCTTGTGGCGTAAGGAAATGATTAAGGGTAGAGAAGAAAAATTATAAAGACACGTTCATCCGAGTGCTGAAGCGTGAAAACTTGAAGTAGGATATCTCAGATTTCAACGTGCACGTTATGTAAATAAAGTGAACATGGGTTAGTGCACCAATGATGAACAATAGTTGGAGTAACTATATTTTAGTTTAAAAATAATAGTCATTTAAAAAGTCATTACTTTCAGCCAGCCGCCATTTGTAAGGTAATTTAACTCAGCTTTAAGAGGGAGAAAAGAAATTATTAATGCAATTATACTTCGGAGTATTTTCCGCATTCTCTTCTTCTCAGTAAGGGTCGTTGGAGATGCTTTTGCTGCCTTCTGTGGCGTCGCCTTTTTTTTTTTCTTTGTGCTCGGCGGCGCAGTTTAGTGATGATCCATGCTTGCCTTGGCGACAAGTCCACTTGCTTTGACAATATTCTTCGCGGAAGTGAAGAAGCTCCATGGCCGAGACAAAACGCCTCCTTGCGGGGGCCCGCGTTTTTAATGAGCGGATTGGGCTTGTTTTAGAAATTCGCTGAGTCGCTTGCAGATTTTTCTGATCACTTATTGCTTTTTCTTCCTTATTTAATTTTTCCCAGCTAACAGTTATTTTGGCGATCGTTCGCAAATTGCACGTTTGTCAATGACTAGTAGTTGAGTGTTGAAGTCGAAAATAATCAACAAGTAAGGTTAATTATGCGCTGGCGATCGGGTTGCGTCTGGTTTCAGACCGGCTCGGCCGATGACAGCGGGAAGGTTGCCGGTCCGCACCCGCCATCATTGGCTGTTTTTTTTTTTTCAGAGCAATAATCGAATCGTCTTTTAATTATTGGTACTATTTATGACAGCAATTAGACCAGTAGGTTAGCTCAGTGCGTCGTTTTGTCTTGTATACCTGGTTTATTTGAGTCTAGGAAAGCAATGCTTACATTAAACGGCACTGCATGCAACAGACGTGACATGGCGTCTATCGTTCAACACTACTTTAATCTCCATAAAAGGGCCGGTTTTTTGTTCAAGAAAAGGTGGCAAATGTGCCCTCAACCCCGAAGACAATAGTAAAAATGTGCATTCGTTCAGTGCATATTCTCTCTGCGCAGACTAATTAGTCACATCCCGCTTCGTACTTAAGTAACATTTTTATATGAAACATTTTCAATATATGGGACTTTTCTTTGAATATGCGCTTCTTTTGCTTGTTAGCTCAGTAGCATCTGGCAACATTGGTGCAGTGCAACTTCCTCGCTGCGCACACCAGCGACCGATTCGAGACGGCAACGTCGCGCGCTTTCAGGAGCAGTAATTTCTCACCTGTTTTTCCACTGCTTGCGCAAAGACTGTACAGATTTCAAAGGTACAGTTAATAATAAGGTCCACGTAATTAAGCTTCACTTCATGAAATGACTCGATGCGCTAAACAAAGGAGGCGAATCTTCTCGTAGACTTCCTAATATTGCTTACAGGGCACCTAATTTCTTCACTAGACACACACATGCTTATAACCTCTTCACACGTGCCAATATATTCACGCCTTTGTCCGGGACATCCTTGCATGGAGTGCGCATTTTGTGGCAAAGATAGTCCTCCCTTTGAAAGCTACGCACGTTCACGACAGCGCAAAACAAGCTCTCACATTTAACCGGAATGCGTTTTCCTAGGTGTGCCTCGCACTATATGAGGTAATTATTTGGGGCGAAGCTCCTAAGGCCGGTGGTCCTGTGTGCACCTTAGCAAACTGCCCACTACCTCGCCCTTGCAAACATTCCACTACACCACTGATTATAAACATCATTTGAAAACAAGAACAAAATAAAAGTTGACTTGTATAATATGAGCACAGTGTTACGTCTTTCTAGCGGTGACTTTCACGGAGAGCCAGCCCGGTCGTCGTTTGACATTAGCAGCCGAGTGTGTCGGCATTGCGCAGCTGCGTTTGCGACGGCTGCGAATAACTCAGATTGAAAGCCATCATTCACGGGGAATTGCGGTTTAGCGATGATCTCCCCCCTCTCACGCTTCGCACACTTATAATCATTCATTCCGTGGATATAGCATGATTTTTTCGTCAATTAGTATTGGCGAAATACTCACCTAATTTGTTTTCCAACATCAGCATTCTGTAAACGTAATTACGCGTCGTAAAGATAGCGGTGCTTTGCTGGAGTGTAGCGATCGACATACAGATGAAATTTCTCTACACCTTATCGGCTCCCGCAGAGCTACACTGAAACGGCCTTTCGTACACGACGCGGGACTGCGAGCTGATGTCATCGCATCGTCTGTATACCACCATCACTGTCAGCTTGACTACGCCCACTGAAGGGCAAAGGCATCTCCCATGATCCGCCAACCAACCAGGTCTTGTGCTTACCGTCGCCACGTTATACCCGCAAACGTTTCAATCCAATCGGCCCACCTAACTTTCTGTCTCCCCTTCGTGCGCTTGCCTTCTCTAGAAATCTATGATTGATATGTAGAGTTTAATGTCCCAAAACCACCATATGATTATGAGAGACGTCGTAGTGGAGGGCTCCAGAAATTTCGACCACCTGGGGTTCTTTAACGTGCACCCAAATCTGAGCACACGGGCCTACAGCATTATCGCCTCCATCGGAAATGCAGCCGCCGCAGCCGGGATTCGAATCCACGATCTGCGGGTCAGCAGTCGAGTACCTTAGCCGCTAGACCACCGTGGCGGGGCTCTCTGGAAATGCAGTCAGTTACCCTTAATGACCAGCGGTTGTCCTGTCTACGTGCTACGTGCCCGGCCCATGTCCATTTCTTCTTCTTGGTTTCAACTGTGATATCCTTAACCGCTGTTTGTTCCATGACCCACTCTGCTCTTCTCTATAAAGGTTACACCTATCATTTTCCTTTCCATCGGTCGCTGCGTCATCCTCAATTTAAGCTGAACCTTCTTTGTAAGCCTCCCAGTTTCTGCTCCGTAAGTAAGTACTGTCGACATGCAGCTGTTGTATACATTCCTCGTACGGGTTAGTGGCAGATTGCCATTCATGATTTGAGAATGCTTGCCAAATGTGATATACCCCATTCTTCCAGTTATTTCACTCTCAGGGTTCGGCTCCGCGTTTACTAACTCTCCTAAGTAAACGTATTTCTTTACTACTTCCATCATCTCTCCGCCACTCGCAAAGTGCTGCTTTCTGCCGAAACTGTTGAACATTACTTTAGTTTTTGCATATTAATTTTCAGACCAACTCTTTTGCTTCCCGGGTCCAGTTCAGTATTCATAAGCTTTACTTCGTCCCCTGAGTTACTCATCGAGGCAGTGCAATCAGCGAATCACAGGTTACTTAGATACTCTTCATTGACTCTTATCCCTAACTCTCCCCAATCTAGGGTCCTGAAAACCTTCTGTAAACATGCGGCGAATAGCATTGCAGCTTCAATGCCCTGATTCCGTAGTGCCTACATTAGTGCTGATGTCTCGACTGAATCAAACGCCTTCTCGTAATCTATCATGGCCATGTATAAAGGTTGGTTGTATTCCGCGCGTTTCTATATCACCTGATTAATAGTATGAATATGGTCTATTGTGGAGTAGCCTGTACTAAATTCTGCTTGGTCCTTTGGGTAATTAAGCTCTAGTGTCGCCTTAATTGAATTATCTATATTTTTGTAAATTGTTTGTAAAAAACGGTCAGTAAGCTGACGGGCCTGTAATTTTTCAAGTTCTTGACGTCTCCTTTCTTATGGATTAAGATGATGTTGGCGTTGCTCCAAGATTCAGGTACCCTTTCAATCAAGAGCCACTTCGTAAACAAGGTGGCCAGTTCTTCCGATTTCTCTATTATCTTTCACGAGGTCCTTATCCTCACCAGCGGCTTTGCCTCTTTGCATACCTCTTTCCTTACTTACCCTGTTGTTAGTGGTAGGATTGCCGTATACCATGATGTCCTATCAGCTTCCACTAACAAATATTTTACTTGGATAACACACCCCACCCGTCATTGCTTTAATGGTCACCCTCCAAAGTGCTTTTCAGTGCGCTGCGAAGGTAACTGTGCACTTTCGGGTCACCTTATAAGTCCTCGGCTTGTGGGAGTCTTCTCGTGCAGTCCACCATGAACACGCGTTCCACGCAAAAATTCCAATGCCAGCCACCAGGAATGAATAAGGCCGACGATGGAGCAGAAACAGCCTTTCCTGCCAACTGAGGCCACGCATGCAGGGAAGCTGCACTCTTGGTGAATTGCTAGGTGCCAGAGGCTACAAACAAGCATAGGCTGCACGTGTCATAATAAGAACTTCCAAACTAAGCTGCATTCCGACGCAGTTTTCAGACGGCGTTAGTGGAGCGCAAACACCCATACATGCCCGGTTTCATTTTTTGCACAACTCTCAAAACGCATCGGCCTTCCGCATGTTTTTTTTAACTGCGCTGATTCTATCGCATCCTTCATTGTCCAATTGCGACATTAAGAACAATAAATAATTTGACAACCTGTAGCCATTTACAAGGCATTCGTGTTAGGCATTTTCTAAAATACAAGACCTTCACTTGCACCCACCTTAGCAGTCAGTGCTCGAACCCACAGGACGCGGCGGCCGGATTTCCGATGGAGGCAAAACGATGGAGGCCAGTGCACGTTAAAAAAACACCAGGTAGTCACAATTTCCGGAGCCCACGGCGTTCTTTACAATCACATCGTGATTTTGGGACGTAAAACCTATTATTATGCATTGTATTAGTGTGAATAAGCCCGTTATGACGAGCCAGCACGAGCAAACAATCGAGCGGTCGGTCGTTGGAGGACGAGAAAGAGCTGATGGTTCGGTGAAAGGGCTCGAGACTAATTTGTGATATTGGTTTTCCAGTCAGCGATATTGGTACATTTCAGTACTTCAAGCATTCTGCCTCCCAGTTTTTGGCCCATACTCTTCTGCAGGTGAGCGCCATCCATATGACGTCGTCGTCGTCATCATCATCAAGACAGCTACCCTAATTTCTCACTGGCATAAAACGCCGACTTTATGGCTAATCCCCGTCTGTGGGTAAGAACCAGAACACAGGTGCAAGCAAGCATGCAAACGTGGGCAGAACGGGTCGGGGGTCGACCGAACCCGCATATATACGCACGCCGTTCGCACTCACAGGTTCCTGTCTTCGGGACAGCGAGCGCCTCCCATTTTCCGCCTTGCAAGACCTGCTACGCGGCCTGCTGCTGTCAGGAAACCCGCACTTAGGCACGTGGTTCATCCTCCCGGGCTCTGTTGCACCTTCGAGACAGCGAGTGCCTCAAGGTCCTGGCCTGGCACTGTGGAGGCCCTGGGTGCTACCGACAATGGCGGCTACCGGGCGGTGGGTCCGTGACACACCTTCAACTGCTGCCTCTCCGTCACTTCCACTCTGGTCCACGACTACGTCAGCGCCGCAACCCTGCCAGCCCACAAGTTTCTGCACACTAGCGCAGCCACAGTCGACTCTTTGTACGTGTCCTCTTTATGCATTTCGCGCATGTGTGTGTGCCGCCCAATATGATTGTCAAGTGGCTATTCAACATCAGCAAACGTCTCTTCTGTTCTCAACTAGTCACACGCGGATCACAATTAGCAGATGTCTTTGTACCAGAAGACAAATCGGCCTCACTGGCTCCGCCAATGAACTGTGTTCCTGTGATCTGCTACGTGAGCGAACGCAACGTTCTACGCGATACGCTTAACAAACTAGACGACAGACCTTGTGTATTCTAAGCTACGCTGGTTGAGGTTGAGCCGTTTAGCGAGGCTTGAGCGTTTCTACGGAAGCGCGAGGAGCAGCGACGTCACACGCCGCTGACGCCACAGAGGAAGCGCGCCGGAGAACGCATGGAAGCTCCTGGAGTGACGTGTAACTAGTGGGCTTCACGGGGGACTCGCTCGCTGGATTTTATGCCGAGCGGTTGTACCCTCGCGATCTCCGACGTCAGCGCAGTTCTGGCCGGCTGGGCTGGCCCTACGCCATCTCCTGACGCCGATCTTCGACGACAGCGTAGCTCTGGCCTACTGGACTTGCCCTACGCCACCTCCTGTCGCCGACAAGAGATCTCGCCAGTGGTGCCCCGTCCTCGGACTCCTGCAACCGTGTCCATCTTTCCTGTCTTCTCCTTACTTCCGTCGTTCGCTGCCCCTGCGCCTCTCTCTCTCTCTACCTTTAATCCTGTCCTTTTAATCCCTTCTCTACCACCCTCCCTCGTGAGCTACTGTCGAGGTGTCCTCCCCCTGAGAGACAGTTATGGGGCTCACTTTTCTCTTCTTTTCATTTAAAATCACTCCCCCCTCCTTCCCATAGTGGGCTTGACGCGCGTGAGATCGCTCACTCGCTAGCCCGTCCATCCATGCGTGGCTCGTTCGTCTGTCCATCCGTAGCTGACATAGCCGAGCTAAGCCACTGCTAATTTTTCCGAAGATAGTCGCATCGTGGCTAAAAGACCTGACCTATCGCACCAATTCCGTTGCGTCAGCGCGTGACATATCCACGCGACGCCTCAGAGAGCGGGCGCGCAGCTTCGCCTAGCCACGTGCCTTCTCTCTCGATAAGAAGATGGCGACACACCGAGTCGAAATTCCACACGCTGCAACAGTTGCGTGTGGTCGCGCAGGCCTTTAGCGTTGCAGGCCAGCAAAGCGACGCACGCATTGGTACGTTTTTTTCTTAGGGACGAAGTTCCTTAAGCCATAGGTCGTGCGTCCCTGATGTATGTATGTATGTATGTATGTATGTATGTATGTATGTATGTATGTATGTATGTATGTATGTATGTATGTATGTATGTATGTATGTATGTAGGAGGAGGAGGAGGTAGCCACCTGTCATTTAGCCTTGGGAATGTCCGCTGGATGGCGGTACTTGTATATGATGAATGTCATGGTGAAAAGATGCGAGTGTTTGATAAATGGACGGACGGATGGGCAGACGTACAGACAGACAGGCAGACAGACAGACGACGGTTGGACAGACAAATGGACGGGGGGACGCAAGGACGAAAGCACGGACGGACAGAAGCACAGACATACCGACGGACGCGCGGTCGAACGCTTGAACAGACACACGGACTGAATGACGGACTCACGGATGGACGGACGCAACGACGGACGCTTTGCCCAACTCATCATTATTCAGTCCGTGGATATTCTGCGATTTCTTTCAAGAATAGACCACCTGATTCAGCGACGGTTTGTGGGCGTGCGATGAACAGGCGCACAGGTTCACTGAGGTGCTTTTTTTTTTTTGCTTCTTGGAAATCCTTCGTCTCAGTGTGCCTGGTTGAGCTCTCCCCTCCCTCCCTCCTCCTAGATCGTCTTTTTTTAAAATATTTCATATTATTCCTAATAATCAACTAAGAAGGTCTAATACTCGCCAAGAAAGTACGCCGTGGACTCATTGTTGATTCCCATTTCAATGAAATAATTTTCAACAAGCATACACGACAGCGCCGATAACAAGCGCGACCACGAGCGCGTGACGCACCAGCCTGACATCGATATCGTGCAACGCGAAACCCGGATGAACGTTCCGTGCGAGATGCGCGGCAGTTTCCGATTCCAGGCGTACTTCGCGCGCGCAAGTACTCGCAGTCTCGCGATGTACGTGAGGCTGCGCGCATCGAGAAAGCGCGTTTTCCTCCACTGGCACGTCACTGCACGATTACACTGCTCTGCCACATGACGTCAACCTGGCGTCGATGCATCCGCAGTCTCCTCAAGAGTCACGGTGCTCTATGACCAGTGGTGCCGAATCACGTGACTAGCACTGTTTGTGCGCTAAACTTTCGTTTCATACGGCCATCAAGAATATATATCGAAAATGCCGATCAATGTATATATAAATATATATTCCCTGACAAATCCAGGCCCCACTGCTGGAACGTTGGAAGAATTATATTCACACACTTGTCTATCATTTCTAAACGCATACAACGCACTGGATCCGCAGAAACGTTTTCGCGTGTATATATATAATTACTACAACAATACGTCTGTTAATCAAAGATGAGAGAAATGATGGACTAGTGTTGCGAGATGCGAGATACGAACGGACGCATGTACGGACAGACGAACGGCCGGGCGCATGGATGGACGCGCGGACAATTCAATGGACGGATGGAAGCAAGAACGAACGGACGAAAGCACGGACGGACTGATGGACGATTCGCCCTCTTCACCATTATTTACTCTGTGGATATGCTGTGTTTTTTTCGCCTACGAGCAAGAATCACCGCCAGAATTTTTTTTGCTCCAATTTACGAAGAAAACCATGGCAACGGCTGTATTTTTTAGATATATACCATTGTAAGGAGCTATGATTTCTTCTGTGAAAGTATTACTTTTTTTTTGCATTTCGGTGCGTTTTATCTCAAAACTAAATACCTCAATTTGAGAAATATACAGGCATTCTAGCATTCCTCCTTTCTGGAAGCGTGCATTGGGGAAAACTGGGTTAATTATCATCGTTGAATCACATTGCCCTCATATTGCGACACATAGTTTGAATATTCTATCGTGCACGTAGGTGGTCAACCGAAGCACAATAGCGCTCTAAATAAATGAGTGCCCTAGTAGACAGTTATAGTGTACCATTAACGTGATAGCGGAGGATAAGGTAATGGCGTTACCGTGCAGCAAACTTTCGTTGACGACAGCGTTTTACAGTTTAGCGGGATAGTGTTTGCATGGTTTACGAGCCCCAGCTCAGCCGGTGGCACCACCTATCGGATGGTTAATAAGCTAAAGAACAGTGAAAAAGGAAATAAAACGAGAATGTTTGCCTATTCCACAGCGCGAATCATTGTTGGAAGTTTATTTAGGTAACAACAAAAATAAATAAATATAAACCACGCACCAAGCGCAATGTTGCTGATTTGTTTAGGGCTGTTTCACATGCCGCGATTGCAGCGAAAAAAAAAAAAACAAATCGTTCCGTTCGCTCCATTCGCTCTGTTCGCAACTGCCGCTAATGGCGGTTTTGTTTCACATGGACCGTGAACGGTCCCTGATTTTCGCTCTGCGACTGAAGCGGCGAGTTCTTGCCACCCTTTCTTCTGGCAGACACCGCAGAATATTTCGAAGGCAATGTAATGATTTGTGCATTAATATATCATTAAGTTTCTATAAACGCTAACGAAGGGTCCGCGTGTTTTGACGTTTAATAACACTTCTTAATGTAAAATAATTTTAAAGTGCACAGCATCGGCCATTACGTCTACGCTATTTCGACGGCATAGCCGGCCCGGCCCTATTTCGAAGGGTCTCGACCGAGAATCGCTCCCGCCGTTGCGACCTGAGCGAAAATTTCCAGCATGTTGGAAGCTCTCCGCGGACCGCGGCGGCGTGAGCGAACTGGCCTTTTTTTCGCTGCGAGCGAATTCGCGCACTGAAAATCGCTACTTTTTGTGTCATGTGAAACGGCCTTCACATCGATCTTGTAGTTAGGCCTAGACGTGTTCGAAATGGGAAGCTATCTCAAAAACTACGCCAACTTATCCGCGATACTCGGTCATCGAAGCTAACTGAAGGCAAGCGAAGCCACTTTAAACAGTCATTTGTTGCGAACAAGGTGAATCTTTCAACAAGTACGCCAAAATCACTTCGAAGCGGGCGTCCGAAAGCGCCGCCATGTTTACGTACACTACGTACACCTACGCTACCATGGTAACGTTAAATCTGAAAAATACCGCACGTATGGTATAAGCGGTACGGTTGACGTCCGTATCTGCACATGCGCACTTCAATTCTGCTATCACGGTGCACCCGGTATTCCGGTAAGCCCGGTATACGATAACCACAGAACACCGACCAGTTTTTTCTAAACTTGATCTTGTATCCGCATACCACCAAGTTGAGTTAGCAGAGGAGAGTCGTGACCTTACTACAATTTTTGTAACGCATCAAGGGCTTTACAGATTTCGCAGAGTGAACTTCGGACTGGCATCTGCGCCAGCTATTTTCAAAAAAAAAAAAATGATGAGCGATGTACTGAAGGGGTGCCCAGGTGTTGTCTGCTACTTAGACGACATTTTAGTTTGGGACCGTAATCAAGAAGAGCATTATGTGCACTTGAAAGGTGTCTTGCCTTAAATAGATTCATGTGGCATGACGCTTAATGACAAGTGTGTATTTGCTGCTACTGAAATTCCATTCTTAGGTCATAACATATGTGCCCGCAGATTATCGCCGGTTGAGTCTAAGGTCGCTGACATTTTTGATGCCCCTGTTCCTACTGATGTTAAAGCACTTCAATCCTTTTGGGGGTTAGTTAAATATTATGCAAAGTTCCTACCGCATTAGGCTGATGTTATTGAGCCTCTGCGCCGCATGCCCCGGCAAGGTCAGCAGTTTCAACCATGTTAAAGAACTACTTGCTGACCACCCGGTCATGAATATTTTTGATAACAATCTTCCGGTGGTAGTTACCACCGATGCATCCAATGTCGGCATAGGAGCAGTGCTTCAACAACAGAGAGAAGATCAGCAGCTAACTGTTGTTTTCGCATCTAGAAAATTGTCCCCGGCGGAACGCCGGTATTAAGCAGGAGAAGGCGAAGCTCTTGCTTGTTTGTGGGCCGTAGAAAAATGGCATGTGTATCTTTGGGGTCGGCATTTTACATTACGGACTGACCACCAGGCTTTAGCTATGGAGAAACATAGATAAAGAGCGGACACTCCCATAGGGCCCTGCGGCCCAGCTACTGCGCTGCTTTCAGCGCCACGAGTGGTTGGTCAGACCCGATGTCTTCAGCATAAATAAAATAACATTTCTTTTTCTTTTTCGACGCTGGGATTTGAACCCGCAACCTTCTGCTCCGAAGGCGAGTGTCATTGCCACTGGGCTATACACCCATGCTTGCGCGAAAGGAATACATATACAGCACATCTAAACCACATGAATGTGCCTCTGTGCAAAACAAATGCAGAAAGATAACACTTTCTAATCATGTTTTACTGTTTCTTGTTGTAAGGCATTAAATGTATTCAGCGGGGCAAGATTTAGAGCGGGTATAGAAATTTGCACAAATTAATAAAATTTCTTCTTTGCAAAAAAAATTGATGCAAAGCTTGGGTATTCTTTGTGCTCCTGAAAAGACTATTACATGTCTTAAAAACAAAGGGGGGGGGCGTAAAAGCGCGCATCGGTACGCTATCTAGCGGTTGGTCAGACTCTTTCTTGGTGGGCCGCGAAAAGGCTCCAGTGGTCACTCATATTTCGCTTTGCTTTGACTGCTCTGCTGTCAGCTGGCGCGGTGGGGCGACGCCCCGTGCAAATTTTTCGATGGTGCACCCGGCTATTATAACTTGTCTGTACAATAATGCAAAGGTGCCGATAATGTCGTAGCGGACGCATTATCTCGGCTGCCAGTCAAGCTACCGCCAGCACAGGCTAATTCTTTAGTTGCCGCATGCTTAAATAAGGACGAGTTACAGGCAGCCACTGCTAATGATGGTACTTTCCAGCAGCTTATTCAATACATTGCCAAGGGTTGGCCTCCAAAAAAGCATTTGACTTCAGTACTTCTACCTTTCTTTGAAGTGAAAGACGAACTGACTTATGCCGATGGGCTCGTTTTCCGTGGGGAACGTGTTACAGTTCCGGAAACTTGCAGCAGGCAATTAATTCTGTTAGCCCATGAGAGTCTACTAGGCATAACTCGTACAAAGCAGCTGCTTCGTGACAGGTATTGATGGCCGTATCTTGGCAAACAAGTGGAAAGTGCGGTTCGGAACTGTTACATCTGTCAAGCTGCCGACAAATCGGCAAAACCTGTCTTTGCACCCCTACAACCACTTTCTTTTCCTGAGAAACCGTGGGAGAAGTTAGGCATGGACATTATTGGTCCTCTTTCAAGTGTTCCCTCAGATTGTCGCTTTGCAGTCACTTTGATTGATTATTATTCCAAATGGCCCGAGCTTTGTTTCGTTCGAGACGTTACGTCTGATGCAGTCATCACCTTCTTGACCTCCGTCTTCTGCCGGGAAAGTTTTCCAACGTGCTTAGTAACAGACAACGGTCCGCAGTTTAAGTCTCGTCAGCTTAAAACTTTTCCTTCCGAACCAAGTATTCAACATCTCTGTTCTTCCAACTACTATCCTCAAGCCAGTGGGCAGGTTGAGCGGTTCAACAGAGTCCTGAAGGAGTACTTTCAACAAGCCCAACTAGAACAACGTCCTCTAAAGAAGGCAATTACGGAGTACTTGGGTACTTACCGTTTTCCTGCTCAGGCAACTACGGGATCGTCTGCCGCAATGTTGCTTCATAAGCGTCAACCTCGCACAGCGGTTGACATAACTGATCTGCCGTTGCCTTCTAATTTTCAGTCATTTTCGGACAATACGATAAAGACGCGAGTTTTTCATAGGCAGAAGTAGATGAAGAATTATGTAGATCAGAAGCGAGGAGCCAAACCTTCAGTCATTCAGGTTGGCCAAAAAGTCAAAGTACGCGTTTCAGGAAAAAAAAAACAAGCTTAGAGGTCCGTTTACTGTTACGTCGGTGGTGGGATCCCAGTCATTTAAGCTCAGTTATGGATCGGTTTGGAATGCTTCTAAACTTGTGATGGTCCATTCCGAACGGGAGCCACCTTCACGCTTGCACTCTTCAATACCCTTGAAGAACCAGTCGCAATACTCTGCCTCGGTTCCACGATTGGTTTCTATCCCTATTCCTGCAGCATCACCTATCTTTCCCGGGGGAAAATGGTATTTAAGCACCGGTTGCAAGTCCAGCTGTGGTGCTCAGCCACCAGGAAGTTTTACCGTGCACCGAGCACGCGTCCTCGGACTCTTCTCAGGCTCCATCTCAATACTTGACGGACGAGCCCAGTTCCCATTCCAGTATCCTTCCTAACACTAATGGACATGCTTCCAAACCTTTAGGTTCCCGTGTTTCGCGTCAGGGTTCTCCGTCCTCAGCCGCAACTGAGGGACGCTTGAGCGAGTCGTCGGACTCCAGTTATTCCTGTACGCTCTCAGCTGTGCCTGTGCAGCGCGTAAGCGAGCCAGTAGGCTCATCCTCACTTACTGAACTTGCTGCTCCGTAAGAAAGCACTTCAGAACGCAATGACCTTCGGCGTTCTAAGCGTTCGCGTAAGAAACCGTCCAGGTCTAACGACTTCGTGTCCTAAAGTTTTCTTTCTTATTCGTATGTTGCAATCTGTACAATACGTGTGCATTGTTGTGTGTATGCTGTACATTTATTGTATAAGGGTATAAAAGGATACACTGGTATGTTGTGATTTTTCGTTGTACGTTGTTTGCATAAGTGCATTCAAACATAGTGCGCTGTGTACATAGCTATGTTTGTTTTCTCCTTCTCACGCTGGTTCTCTCTTCTTCAATTGGCTACTTTACGACTAAAGGAGGTAGTAGCCAATTGCAGTAGTTTGAGGTTGTACAAGTTACGTATGTGCCAATATAATTCTAATAATAATTCAAAATAAGGACAACAGCCTGCATTAATCATTATATAAGGACCTTAGAACTACATGTTCTTTTCTTTCAAGGGGTGGAGGTGATGTGGTGTGTTTCGGTTTCAGGAAAAGCTAGTTTCGGTTTCATGTGAAGTATTTTCGCCCTTAGTGGCGCCACCCTGTGTATATATGCGCGGCACTGTATATAATAAAGGAGTTGATTTTTGCGGTTTAACGTCCCAAAACCACCATTTGATTATGAGAGACGCCGTAGTGGAGGGCTCCGGAAATTTGACCACCTGGGGTTCTTTAACGTGCACCCAAATCTGAGTACACTGGCCTACAACATTTCCGCCTCCATCGGAAATGCAGCCGCCGCAGCCGGGAATCGAACCCGCCACCTGCGGGTCAGCAGCCGAGTACCTTAGCCACTAGACCACCACGGAGGGGCTATAATAAAGGAGTCCTGCTTGGCTACCGGCTGCTGCGTACTTCTTGTTGGCCGGGGCTTCAGCGCCGTGCCCTGTGTTCTTCGCGTGGCGCGTCCGCCGCACGATACTTCAATCAGTACGTTTTTAGCAACGACCTAGGAACCATCAGGCACGAGAAGGCAACTCTCATTTTCAAAGGGGACAAGACGCCCAATTTTTTGAAAACTCGCAGCGTGCCATTTTCTCTCAAAGCGCCAGTGGAGCTGTCGAGACGGGTACAGATGGGCGTGCCAGTGACAAGTACGGTAGTGTCAGTCTGGAAGCGCGACGGGTATGCGGGGATCACAAGCTCACGCTGAACGCCATACTATAGACGCAGGGCATTGCCCGTTGCCTAAGCCCAACGAGTTGTTCGCAGACAATTTTCGAAAATTGGTTTCAACAGGGCTTACCAACAAGTGCAAATGGACGTATACTGTCAAAACAATACCTCACGCTCAACACACACAAGGGACGCCGTAAATCATCTCCCTTTCGGGGTCGTGTCTGCACCTGCAGTTTTCTAGAAGATCATGGATAACATTTTGAAGGGGCCGAGCTCCGTGTTTTGCTATATCGACGACATCTTGATTACAGGCCGCTTCAAGGAAAATCATCTGCAGAACCTCGAAGCAGTTCTAAAAAGGCTGTCGGAACGTGACGTGCGCCTAAAGCCAGAGAAGTGCGAATTTTTTCGCGACGAGCTGACATATTTGGGCCATGTAATCAACAGTCACGGCATCCATCCAACAGACGAAAGACTGGCCGCGATCGCCAAGGCAGCGCGGCCAGCCAATAAACATCAGCTGCAGTCACTGCTTGATCCTATTAATTACTATGAAAAGTTTGTTCCCAAATGATCTACTGTTCCTTCTCCCCTAAACAGGCTCCTGCAAAAAGACGTAGCCTGGGAATTGAATGAAGATTGCAATCGCGCCTTTCAGTGCAGCTGCTCCCATCTTGCCGCACTGTGCCTACCCGTACAGTTGTGACACCTCGGCTTACAAGGTAGGTTGTCACATGCCTGCCGCAACGGTCAGATCACGCCTACGCTTCACGTACCTCGAGCCGCCCTGAGAAGCCAGCTAGAAAAAAAAAGTGCTCGTATTTGGTGTGATAAAGTTTCACCTGGCACTTTGTTTTGCTACATTGGCTACAATTTTCAGTCATAAGACAGGAATACCGCCATTCGCCACCACAATACTACAACGATGGGCAGTTGGCTTGTCCGCCTGATTCCTTTTCATTAAACTTCCGGCCGCAGCAGGTTGACGCAGATTGTTTGTCGAGGCTGCCTGCTGGGCAACCGACTGTCGAAGATCAGGACGAATAATTTTATTATGTTTGTTTTGACACTATGCCAGTCAACAGCCAGGAGATAGCTCACAAAACTTCACGTGACGCTACACTGCGTAACGCAATACATTCTGTCAGGTTGGCCGCGCAGTGTACAGGAGGAAATTAAGCCTTTTTGTTTTCATAGGCGCCTGGAACTGTGGATATATTATGATTCATCGTGGATATATTATAATTGGAATGCGCGTACTCATTCACAAAAAATTCCGCACGTTCATCTTAGATGAGTTAAACCAATGTCACCCAGGTGTTGTGCGCACCAAAGAGTTGGCAAGGAGCTATGTTTGGTGGCCTATCATCGACAATGATATTGAGCGCTTCCCTGCATCTTGTGCAGCAAGCCCATCCTGTCGCAACTTGCCACCTAAAGCGCCTTTGAATCCTTGGGCCTGGCCGACTCACCCCTGGCCGCGACTGCATGTGGACTTTACCGGCCCAACGAGCGGCCTGATGTACCTCGTAGTGGTGGATGCTCATTCGAAATGGCCAGAAGTGTTTCCGATGTAGACAACCAGCACTGAAGCAAGCATTTCGTGATTACATGAATTATTTTGCAGATTCGGATTTCCCGAAACTTTGGTGTCAGACAATGAAACTCAGTTTACTAGCAGATTTCCAGGAGTGCCTGCAGCGAGTAGGAACCCGAAACGTGCGTACGGCTCCCTGCCGCCCGAGCGGCAACGGTCTGGCGGAACGTCCAGACTCTGAAGGCCGCACTTCGGAAGTCCAGTCGTTCCCGATCTCCGTCAGATCTCACAGACTTCCCCCTGGCGTCCTCAACAATCCGCAAGCAACTACGGCTGAGGCACCCTCTCTTTTGGGGAGGCGTCTCAGAACAAGGCTGGACCTCGTCAGGCCTTCTGGGGAAGTTGCCCACAAGCACGTCCGCGAAAGCAGGGACGTCGCGAGAGCACGTTCTACGAAAGAGACCTCGTGCGTGTTCGTAACTTAGACCGAGATGGTTCAGTTCTATCGTGCTTGCTCGCACGAGCCCACTGTACTATCGTGTGATTGTGACTCCCAATGTGTGCGTCCCCGTAATCATATATTGCATGCTCCAGACTCCGATGACCTGGTGATTACAGACACCGACTCTCGGGTGGCGGCACCGGCACGACCGAACTGGTATAACAACCATTGGCTGCCAGTCAGGCGGCTGAACAAGGTCGCCGATATCCAGCACGCAAACGACGAGTGCCCGATCACTACGGCACATAAGCCAACCTCAGGACTAGAGGAAGGGAGATGATATGTCGTGTGCCTGAGGCTCGGCCTCGTGTGCTGCGTCGCGGCCACGGTTGTTTTATCGCCCATGGCAGCACTGTACCTAGCGCAGGCATTTCTTGCTGTTACATTGTCGTCGTCGTTAAGTTCCTGGCAGAATGAACCCGACACCTAGTCATGTCACTGAAATGAGGTGATAAGTAATTTTTGCTTTATTTTGGGGCCTACCTACATTTACCCCCAACGTCTTTCGCAGAAAAAGTGCCCCAGTTGTCATCGTGTGTGTTTTTTTTTGCTTCATCTGTATTTTGATTATGCTTTGGTAGCACAGTGACAATATCAGTATCGACTGCATTTACTGTACTCTCGACTGTATACAAATCAAAGAGTCGCACATGAAAGGCGTCTTTCTGAAACTGCGTATTCGTTAAGACAGGCTATAGTGAAGAAAGAAAAAGTGCAACTCACAGTGTTTCATACCAGATACACCAAACTCTGCACGCATGCTACGTTCTTCTTGAACAAGCAAACTATCTTCGTTCCCACAATAAACACCGTAAACTCACAGCGCGAATGAGCGACTGTTCGCAGTGTGACAACTTTGTCACTTTGATCACATTAGCACGTCTGCGAGGATGCACAATATGGCGTTGCAATGGAAAACAGCGCTAATTTAGAAAAAGGAAAGGAAACCAGTCAATCGATCGAGCATAACCCGCAAGCGTAGAACGCGGCACTCTTCCGACTTCGCTTGCAGATCATTTCTTTCTTCTTCGCCAGTGCCCCGAGTACAGCCCACAAACTTTGAAGTTTACAGCACGTGCGGATATCTTCCAGAGGCATCACACTTCCAAGTACGGCACAAATCTACAACAGGAAAAGCCCATTTGAGAATACATGCACCCAACCATTGACTTTGCCTCTCCTACACCTTGGCCCGACATTCCCAAATAAGCGCGAAGCTTTATGAAAGCACAAAAACATTTTTTTTCCCCGCATGCAAGCTTCGCCAACAGCGCGGCTACCTTTTCGACAAAACGAAGGAGAGCCGTGGTGCGGAGAAAGGAGCGGGCTACGCCCACCTCTGGAAACGCTCTCCGTGCGCTTGGGACGGCCGGGGAGAAACCCGCCGCGCGCCCACCATCTTGGAGGCCATGCCTGCAGCTATAGAACTTTGAAGGCATCGAACAGCATTTCCCTGTTTTTTAAATTATTTTGGACAAATTTCTTGAAACACCTGGAATGTGTGTGTCTGTGTGCGCCAACACAAAGGGCGCTTTTGTACCTCGAAACAAACATTATTAGCACGATTAAGAGCTCGTTTAGCAGAACCTTCAGGCGTAACTGACGAAATCTTTGAAGTGAAATATTTGCGTTATCATTGAGCGAAAATTCGAAGTAGACGGAAATAAAGAAGCGAGAAAACACTTAGTTCAAGGGGGATCGGGGATTCGAGCTTGCGACCTCTCGCTCCGTAACACGATGCCATCAGACGCTCGGCCACCAAGTATACACTCTCAAGCATCCTCTGTGGCACATTAACGGTGAGCTATTTATATATACTTTGCGCTGTTGGTATGCGCACATCTCGGATGTTCTTGAGCGGCTTGACAGAAATCCCGCATGGTGGCGCGAAACACCCACGAGAGGGCAAAATAGACTTTAAGCGGGTAGACTTAACTAAAAAAAGGTTATCTGATTGGTGGCTAAAGGCAATGCACGAGTGAAAATTAAATCTTTCACTTCAAAGTACCAGTCCTCAACCTCACTACTTAAAGGGAAAAAAAGGTGAATCTATTGGTTAGTTAACTAAGTATTAAGCCCAAACTCCATAAGCGCGAAAATGCACGCGACAGCGACAAGCGACGCTATGAGCGACGAAACAGGGCGGTCGCGCGACGTGTCGCGTGCTCGTTCTCGCGCGATCGCTCGGTTCTCCAGATTTGGAAACCGTCGCTCATCGCCCGGAAGTGCTGGGCTCAAGCAGCCAATAGCGAAAAACCGGAAAAGACGAAGACTACATAGGTGCACGTGACCCTGCCCGAGTCACGTATGCGCAACAAGAAATAACGCAATGTTTATTACGCATGCGCATATAAAAATGCTGCAAGGCAATAATAAACACTTTCCGTTCCATTACACAACAATATATCTTATTTTTAAATTGGAAACCGCTCGCTACGCGGTTTTCTTGGTGCGAGTTGACGGCCTCATGCCAGCAACAGTGGAATTCGCTCGCCGAAGCCGTCGCGTGAATGAGGTTTGCCTGCGCTAGCGACTGATCGCGCGACGCCGATCTACGTCGCGTCGCTCGTCGCTGTCGCGTGCATTTTCGCGCTTATGGAGTTTGGGCTTTACGGCTAGGTGGCGTTAGCCGCCGCCCAATCTAAAGGGTAGAGCCACATCTATCCATCCATCCATCCATACTGGACTTCAGAGTGGCACGGTGAATGGACGTGTTTTCTGAGCGCTCCCGATGGACTGCGCAGGTAAGAGGTTTTGCGTGTTTCGAACCTGCTTTTACAATTGAAAAGGCAGCAGTTTAAACCTTTGTAGCAGTTTTTACGTTGTACGGTTTTTTCGGGGGTCACTCACCAGGTATTTACTTGTTTGTGTGTGTGTTTGTTTGTGTTTTTTTTCTCTTGCCACCCCATGGGAGAGGTGCACTACACCGAACACACAAAGTTTTGTAGTAGAGCTGATTTTTTCGTAGGGCAGGATTCATCGTACACCGTGTTTTGTAATTATCGAGTGAAACAACTTATTAGGACAATTGGTGTCAAAAAGACATGGTTAAAAAAGCTATAAAATGTTTAGCATGCGGAGTGGGTTTAAAAATGAATGTATGTGTAGACGCTAATGAAGAGGAGGCTGACGCCTAGTGTAGGCAATGTGAGGTCGAGGAAGAAATGGAGAAAATGATGGTTGCCCGGAGTCAACTGCTGATGAGAATCACCGAGCTGGAGACTGCATTGATGACAGAGCAAGAAAAAACGAGGGCTGTGGGAGAAAGGCTCAGGCCCGCCGAGGAGGCACTAGCGAAGGTGAACAAAGGAGTGGCCTACAGAGAGAACAGTAGGGCGCCGGCAACCAGAACGGCGGAGATAAAGAGCAAGCAATTTCGGAAAAACAGGTTCAGCCGGTTCAATAGTCGCAAGACTCAGCATCAGCGAAGTAGTGGTGGGGCTGGGAGGGGACAAAGCAGCCGGCGTCACAGGTACAAGTAACCCCCAGGTGCAAGAAGCTCCAGCTGAAAAGTCGAAGTCCGTGATAATCGCCGAGGACTCGAATTTAAGTCGATGCGCAGAAGAAATCAAAGAGAGGGTAAGAGGAGACAAGAGGGTTGCAGTAGGGACGTTCCCAGGACGCTAGCTGGAAGCAGTTATGAGGGAAGCCAGCGCAAAATGGATAACTACAGCTGATGGACAAAACCTCGTGATAATTGTAGGTGGTTTAAACGATGTCTTAAATGAAGATACGGCAGGACTAGCGACGTGCACAGTGGCGAAAGGTGTCAATGACATGCGCGCCACTTCTCCTCAGGTACAGGTAGTGATATGCACGATACCGGAGGTACCGGTGCGTGATAGCAACCTGCAAAGAGCGGTTGCCAACGCAAACCGAGAGATATGGCGGATGAGTCGAGAGAAAGGCCTTGAGGTGGTGGAAATAAACAGAGAGGTGCATAGGTGGAATGGTTTTCAACGAGACAGAATTCACTTCGATGGGCGGCTAGCTCATGAGGTGGGTTGGCGAATTGCAGGACGTGCAGTAGCTTTTTTGGGGGGCAAGCGAGCCCTTCGGGGTGCAGGATAGCTAGTAACGAGGAAAACAACCAGGGGGACTCTTTGACAGGTGGTATGGACAGATACGATTTCAAAGTGGCACCAATATCTAAGACAGGTAGAGTCCCGGGCAGAAATAGACGTAGCCACGAGGCTGAGCCAATTCAGACGTAGGGTATATTAACATGCAGGGTGGCAGGAACAGGCTGAAGTGGGAAGAGATAGAAGAACAGCTAAGGGAGGAGAAGCCGTTTGTATATGGTTTTGTAAAAACACATCTTAGGGACATGAAACATCTTTCTAACAATCCGGACTACGCGTGGGAGTATTGTAATAGAACAGAAGGCAGCAGAAAGGGGGGTGGTATTGGGGCATTCATTCATAAAAGTACAGACTGGCCAAGGGTCAAACAGGAGTGCAAGGAACATTTATGGCTAAAAGGAAAAGTGGCAGGCCAAATGACACTCCTTGGCTTGGTGTACTTGTGGACGGGAGCATATGCCAGAAAGGACAACCAGGCAAGGGTGGAGTGTATATCAAAGGGCATTGAGGAATTAGGAGGAGAGTGCGAGATAATTATATAGGAGATATGAATGCGCACATAGAAGATATATATGGGTATACTGACCCAACTGGCAAATTGATCATAGATATGTGTGAAAGGCATGATTTGATCACTTGAATTAGTACTGGGAATTGTGAAGGGCAAATAACATGGGAGGTAGTAAGGCTGCAGTCGACGATAGATTACGCACTGATGTCACATATGATGTATGATAGGCTCAGAGGAATGCACATAGATGAATGTGGCTACAGAAGTCTGAGTAGTGATCACAAACGTATCAGGCTAAGTTTTGGAAGAGCAGTAAAAGTGGGAAGCAGACAAGATGAGCAACTACAGAGAGATTTTTACTCAGAAAGGCAAACAGAAATAGCTACTAAACAAATATAGAAAGTAATCACTGAGGATAATAAAACAGTGTGGACATACATAATCTAATTCGACTGTTTGAGCTAGAGCTTGGTAAGGCACGTGACAAGTCACCCCGGAAAAGAAGACACAAACCCAAGAGTTGGTGGGATGAGGAAGTTAAGAGAGCCATAGCAAAACGTCACGAAGCCTCTAGGGAACACAGGCATGCTAAGCAGCGGGGTGAACCGACAGATGATGTTGAAAGAAAATGGGACATCATTCTAAGCTCTAGAAGAGAAGAATCCCTCCTGATCAATGAAAAGATCAGAAGAAAGGGGGCTCAGTGGCTGGCAGAAGTACATAAAAAGGATAGAAATACAGCTGCGAAATTTCGTAACCACCTAAACTCCCTAAGAAATAAGACAAACATGAAACAGAGATCTATAACAACAGTTCGAGGGGTCAGTCATACTAGAAGGGGAGAGGCAATGTAATATATAAAAACAATGATGACAACAAAATTTTAACAACAAGAAAACGCTGCATGTACCGTACCAGATGAGGATAGACCAATTAGCTCAGTGGCTCCACTGGGACAACGAGAGTGGGAAAGCGCAGAGAAAAGGACTCTTAACAGTACATCAACAGGCCATGACGGCACCCCTATCATGCTAATAAAAAAACTAGGACCAAACTCTAAGCAAACATTAAGAGAGGCAGTGAGTAGAGCAATAATGAATGGTGAAGCTTCCAATGGATGGAAACTAAGCAGGATGAGCATGATCTATAAAGGAAAGGAGCACAAAGCCGATATAAACGACTACCGTCCTATAACAACGACATCAGTAGTTTACAGGCTAATCATGCCGTTAGTAAAGGAAAGACTACAGACATAGGTGGAGAAGGAGGGGGTGCTGGGAGAACTACAAAATGGGTTCCGTAAACGAAAGAGTTTGAAGGACAATCTGTTTTCATGATGAAGTGTATTAAAATAGCAGAAAAAGAACATAGGCACCTGTGGCTGGCATTTCTAGATATCAAGGGAGCTTACGATAGTGTGATTCAAGAAGACTTGTGGGGAATACTGGTCGCACTAGACGTGGAAGATGGAATAACTAATCTTCTAAAGTATATCTATATAAAAGTAACAAGGAAGTTATCAAATGGGAAGAACATGTATCTGAACCTATAGAGATACAACGCGGGCTTCGACAGGGATGTCCCTTGTCACCTTTGTTATTTATGCTCTATCTCCAGGGACTAGAAGCCAAATTAGAGGCGAGTCGACTCGGCTTTGGCCTCACTTTTGCCAAGCAAGGAAAACACATTAAACCGTCACTACCAGCATTTATGTATGCAGATGATATAGTATTAATAGCCGACAACAAGGAAGACCTGCAGGGATTTATAGACATCTGTGGTAATGAGGGAGATAGGTTAAATTTGAAGTTCAGCTGGGAAAAATCAGCAATCATGATTTTGAAAGATAACAAAGACAGTGAGCATAAGATACAGGAAGTCACGCTAGAAATAGTGAATAAATACAAATACTTTGGCGTATGGATAAATAGCGGGGATGAGTATCTAAGGGAGCATGAAAGATACGTAATGACTTATTTATTTTATTTATTCATTTATTGATACTGCGATCTTTTACAAGATCATAGAAGGGGTGGTACAAAACACCAACATAAACATCAGTGGAAACAGGCAAACAAACAATCAAAAACAAATGTAATACAAACTTATGTAACTGATAGCTGCAGTGATTCTTCGAGACAAGAGAATCAACAAAAAGCAAGGTACAAACATAGATAACAATCATTTCTGCAGTGACTCTTCAAATGCAGACAATGTATTTAGGGTAACAACATCGTTATGTAGATTGTTCCAATCCACGATAGTCCTCGGAAAAAAAGAATATTTGAAACGATTTGTTCGTTGCATCAATGGAGAGATAGTAAAATTGTGTCTCTGTCTTGTTCCGTAACCCAATGAAAAGTGAACGATATGTGATGTGTCAACTGCATAGTGACCTTTTATTAACTGGAAAAGAAATTTTAAGCACAATATTCGATTTTGGTCCGGAATGTTTGGAAATTTGCTTTTCAAGAGAAGTTTTGTAATTGAAGTAGGACCGTACGAGTTATAAATGAACCTAACAACCTTTTTTTGCACCCTTTCAAGTTTTTGGATATCAGTCTGAGTGAACGGGTCCCATATGACCACAGCATACTCCAGTATAGGACGGATAATGGCATTATAAGCGAGGAGACGAATACTTGGTGTGGTTGATCTTAAAGAACGCCTTAGGAACGCCTTAGGGCACCAGGAATGCAGCTGTTTTGAAAAATAGGGCACTGTGGAGCTACAATAGGTATGACGTTGTTAGAGAGATTTGGAAAGGTGTCATGGTCCCGGTTTTGACGTTAGGCAATGCGGTCTTGTGCATGAAATCAGAAGTTCAAGCAAGATTTGAAGTTAAACAATGTGGCATAGGTAGACTTGCTTTGGGAGCACACGGGAATACCCCAAATCAGGGGGTACAGGGTCACATGGGATGGACGTCGTTTGAGTGCAGGAAAGCTAGCAGGAAAATAGAATTTGAGGAGCGATTGAGAAAAATGGGAGGGGAGCATTGGCCTAGGAAAGTTTTCAGTTACTTGTACATGAATAATGTCGATACTAAATGGAGGAAATGAACTCGAAAATTGTCAAGCAAGTATTTAGACAACAGCAGAATACCAAGCCAAAAGGAAACATCGGTTAAGAAGAAGGTGAAGGAAACAGAGAGGGACATGTGGAATATGGGAATGCTTACGAAATCATCACTGGAGACTTACCGAACTTTTGAGCAGGAAATTGCAAGGGAAAAGATCTACTATAACTCTCGGGGTAATTCTCTGCTTTTCGATGCTAGAACGGGAGTATTGCGGACCAAGACGTACCGAGCAAAATACGAAGGCACAGACACGGTATGTAGTGCGTGTGGAGAGGCGAAGGAAACGGCTGAACATTTGATAATGTTCTGTAAAGGGCTCCGCCCTATAGTCGAAGATTATGGAGCTGCAATTTTCAAATTTTTGGGGTTTAGGGACAGTGAAGGCAAAATAGACTTTAAACGGGTAGAAATAACCAGGAGGGTAAGTGATAGGCCGCTACAATCGAGGCGCGAGTGAAATTCAACCTTTAAACACACAGTGATAGTACTTAACTTTATGGCTAGGTGGCGTGAGCCACCACCTAATCTAAGGGGCACAGCCGGATACATTCATCCATCATACTGTATATGCTACTTCTATGTAGGAAGCATACAGTAACTCTACGGGATCCCTTTCCGTCATTCCATATGCATGAATAGAGGAGGGCGTCCACATTTTGGCTTTCCTTGCGGCACGGCTTAAGTGTCCACCGAGAAGTGAAGCGGTCCGACTGCGCTATTATTTATTTGGCATGTGTACATGAAAACACAAAGACATAGGAAATAGGCAGGTAACAGGCTGACAACTGCCACCTAAGGGCACAACGCCTGCCTGCTCTTTCAGGAAAGGGCTCCAATTCAGCCAATCATTGTAAACAGGGTAAATCTAAGCCAGTTCTTAACAAAATCAGGATTTTGGGCAGAAGCCATGAAAAATTGGCACGTGAAATATGGAAGCTTTTCAAATTGCAAAGAATGGTGAAACATGTTGCAGGAAGGAAAAAAACATTCCTGGAATCTTTTTTTAATCTTCAGTGGTTAATATGGCGAAGATTGCATTGAGTGATTGTGTGTCAGTTTATTGTGTAATTCTCTTTGTAAAAGCTTGTAGTACATTAACTACTCGCCTTAAAACTACTCGCATATAAAACATTGGTCAGGCCTAAGCTCAAATATGCATCGCCCATATGGAATCCTCACGAGAACTACCTTAATGACGCCATAGAGTCCGTGCAGAGTCGCGCAGTAAGGTATATTCGTCCAGCATTCTCATAGGACGTCAGTGTTTCATCTTTAAAAGCAGATTCTGGATTGGAATCGATGGCTCATCGCCGTCGTATCGCGAGCTGATCATTTTATCACAAGTTCTACAACAGTTCCCTTCGCCGCGCACCTCACATTTCTCCTCCTTCACGCATTTCATTGCACCATTCGTATAACGTTGCTCGCCCAAGTGCGCGCACTGTCGCTTGCTCGTCATCATTTTTTCATCGCACAGCCAAAGCCTGGAACGGCCTTCCTCACCACATCGCCACCTCAACTGCCTTCGCGCACGCATTAACAAGATTTTTTTTCTGTGTGTGAACAGTCTGTAAATTTTTCCCTGTCTATATTGTATACCTCACCCCTTATGTAACACCCCTGCGGGATCTTTAAGGTCAAATAAATGAATGAACTTGAGCCACGCGTACGTAGAATAAACAGCTGGTAGTCTATCCACTTTCCTGTCTCCTTCTTCGTTTCCTGTGTTCGTTATTTTATTGGCTGGATTTTTTTTCTGAAGCAATGCACCAACTAACCCAACAACGAGTTTTATTAGTGTTTTGTATATTTATTCTCGTTAATAAAACTTTTGCGGTTGCTGTCACCCCCTGTAAGGTCATTCGCACTTTGTACCTCGTGGTGCACACGTTTCTCGCGGATAGGCCACATTTAGCTTCAACAGCCATTGAGCGGGTTATGGTTAGCGCGGTATATATCGCCACTCCACGGCGAGGCAAGTCCGTACAGAAAACATTAGCGAGTATCTTTGGTGTTTGTTGGATGGCGAGACGGACGTCTCCTGCGGTGGGTCCATGGGGACCACATCGTGGGTTGACTGCCATGGATCAATCGAGGTGAGCTGACTGTCAGCGACGCCGCAATCATGGTACGTACCTTGTTGTTATGTTGCATTGGAATGTTGTATAAGGAGTGTGCACTGAAACTCAGCCGCAATGTGGCGCTGAGGTGCACCGGGCCGCGCACCATTTTGGAGGTTTTAACCCAGAAGACTTACCCCTGTATTGGCTTTGTTAAAGGGGCCCTCCAAGACTATATTTAACGCCCCATTTTTTATTCATGGCTTGTGTAGACTGGCTTACCGACACACCAATGCAGCAAGAACGACAGTGATAACTCGCCCGATGACGTCAGATGGCTTACCCAATGAAATGAGCAGAGAGGGCCCGCATAGAGGAAGCTCGCACACCATAATTGCTAGTACTTTCCAAGGTAACGTTCACCAAGTTGCCACAGTAACAGTCGTGGCACCTGACTTGCCAGAACATGAGCTGGCCCTGCGTCTTCGAAACGAGGTACTTTCTGTTGTCCTTTACAACATTCCGAGGAACTTGTGGAACGAGCAGGGCGGTGAAGTATTGCTGACCCTTCGCACGTTGTTCGGAAATCAAGTGAATAAATGTGCAGGCTGTGAGTGTGCAGACCACGCGATCGCATGGCCGGACGTATCGACGCGCTATCTAGCAACGAGACACCTGCCGCGGTGCGCATGCGCGTCCCGCCGTATCAGTTAGCTTCTCATGTCACTCTCTCCGACGAGCTGCTAGCCAAAATGACACCTGGGTGTCGCTGTCTTCGCTCCATCGAATTTGTGCCGTTTCTTTTTTTTTTAATGCGAAGCGCTACATGTCTGACCATTCTTGTATTAAAGACGATAGCCTTTATTGGGGACCTTCGACAGAAAAATTTTGCTCTGTCTGTCCATTTGTCTCTTTGTCCACCCTTAACGATACTCGAAAGTCCAAACGGCACCTTACGATAACCCAAATCGCCGACCCTATCTACAGCGCCCACCAATATTGCTCAAGGTTCAGCGTTAGTACTTGTGCGATTGTCAACTAAAAAGCAATTATTGCGCCTATCTGAGACACTACAACGACACGTCAATAGTCTGTATGTGTGCCTTTTTACTAGAAAAAGCATACATAAGTAATTCTAAGGACAGTAGCGCTGATCACGTTGCACAGACGATGCAACGCTTGCACGAAAAGGCGAGTGTTTCCAACGCCTTGCTAAGACGACACGGTGGTGGCACCTGCCCGTCGCCTTGCATTCTACACCTTATCACCTCCGAGACGGGCGCGCACGCCGCACGCGCTTCGTTTTCCACTGCCAGATAGCGATCATGCCTCACGTGTGACCTAACTTGATGCGCTCGTTGACCTCCACTGCACGCTCGAAGCACTCTGACGCGGCGCCTCCAGAATACCATTAACCCATTTTCTTGCGTAGGACATCAAATAAACGTTTTGTTACCCGTCTCCAGACGCAAGACTATCGTCTTTCGACATTTGCGGTATAATATGCAGATACGGGGCTAGTTTTCTTTCTCTCTCTCTGTATGACATGTCTGGATGTAGCGAAAACCTTCTGAGCTGAGCACATAAATCTGGCGACCGTTCTCGTGCGAGCTGCTATCTTCAAGGCAAATCACTAGGATGTCCACGAGGTGCTGTAACGACAGCATTGACGCTTTCTCCGCCTTGGCTAGCCGCCTCGTTATTGACATGGGTCATTTATGGCTTCGCAGGTTTATAAGGAACCGAATTGATGCTCTTGGAGATGTATGTATCAGCAAGCCTTCAATTCCTTTGTCACCCAAGGAGCTGGGGTTCCTGCGTACGCAGTGATATGTGATTTTATCTGTGATGTTTTTTGTTGTCTTATTTATCGTTTTTTCTTGTAGGTAGATGACATTGTCGTGCATTTATCTGAATACATGTGCTTATAAGCTTGCTCGTGTCAGCGGCACTCGAGTTCGCACAGCTGAATTCTCCGGCAGCGTTTCATTCTCCGGCAGCGTCTCCGTGCTTGCTCGGGAAACGCTGCACTGCGTTAACGTGGACTCCGAGCCCTGAGCGCGTCCACTCGACGCGGTTGCCCATAGGTTCAACGAACATTCAAAAAAACAAAAAGTGAGCCTTCGAGCCGGGACCGCATAGCAACGCATCGCCAGAGAGAGGAGAACGACCGGAGAGCGAGCCGAGACGCGAGTGGCGTCGGACGTATCCTATCGAGCTCCTGCACCGAGTCCAGTTTCCTTTTACATGTAACCACTGCCGATTCACCTGTAACTTAGCACAATACAGTTTTTCTTAAAATTTGAACCTTGCCTTGACTACATTCATTCGGACATCGCTGACACTCGCCTGACGATTATGTCTTAAAAGCGGCTCGGAGGTCGAAAATAAACATGTTTTTGCTAGTAGCGCTCTGTCCTCTCAGTCTATTCCTTCCTGTATCAGTTTTTCGCCTCGCGCTACACACCCCGCCGCGGTGGTCTAGTGGCTAAGGTACTCGGCTGCTGACCCGCAGGTCGCGGGTTCGAATCCCGGCTGCGGCGGCTGCATTTCCGATGGAGGTGGAAATGTCGTAGGCCCGTGTGCTCAGATTTGGGTGCACCTTAAAGAACCCCATGTGGTCAAAATTTCCGGAGTCCTCCACTAGCTACAGCGTCTCTCATAATCATATGGTAGTTTTGGCACGCTAAACCCCATAAATCAATCAATCACCATCAATCAAGCCTCGCGCTACATAAACTTCTTTCAAATGCATCGCCAACAAGCCCACATCGCCACTCTTGTTGCACAATAGTGCTCACGCCTGTACGTTTAGGTTGCCCGACGGCGGCTGCTGTCTCTGTGTCTTCCGAGGGTGTGGCGATGGAGTCCACAAACTTCAGTTGTGAGTGCATGCGCTGCCTGCCTCCTGCTTCTTACATAAGTCTGTATTTCTCGGTGCGCTTTAAGAAAAGATTAAAACAAGAACGTAAATCAACTGGAATCTCGCTCGATACAACCGCCACACAACTTTTATAATGAGCGGTTCTGTCTGGCGTTGCATAACAATCGCCAATTTCCCGGAAGGGGGGCGGGGTGCAGCGGCTATTTCAGCCAACGTTACTGTTCCCTGACGTCAGACGTGACGTTTCGGTTCAGGTCACACGCCCCGAGCTGATGAGCTTACTGCCGCGAAACACCGAACAAGCAACCCCCCTCTCGACTTCAGGAGAATTTCGAATATGCGGCTTCTTTTTCCCTCCTGCAATTTTCACAGTTAAAAGCGGAGCATTTCTCATGGTCGTACGATTTCGCGCTTCGGCGTCGGCGCCGTTCACACTCCCACTGCGCATGCTCGCGTCTCGTGCCGGCCTAGAAAGACACCCGCAAGACTGCCACTCCCCTCCCCCTCTCTCGCTTCGAAAGGCAACACCGGCTGCACGACTGTTCACTGACCGCCTCGTGTATGTATACGCACTAAATTGTGTTCTCGGAATTCAGTCAACGGCGTCTTTACTTGGCTTTCGCTTGACATTGACAGGGCAACGCTTCTTCTTCATTCAATAACTAATGAAGACGAAATAACGATTAAGCGTACCCAAATCGTGCCCAATTACGCAACATTCACGCATTAACCCCACCACTCAGTGCGACGCATTTACTCGAGCGCCCCTAGTGGTAAGATGCGCGCAGCCTTTTTTAAAGGCGATATATTCTTTCTTGGTGTAATTTGACGCAAAATTTTTGGTCTGTCTGTCTGTCTTTTTGTCTGTACATTTTTCTGTTTGTCCGCCAAACCGATACCCCAAAATGACAATATATAACCCCATCCACAGCACCTACCAATATTGCTCAAGTTTCAGCGTTTATAGTTGCGGGATCGTCAATTAAAAAGCAATTATTGCGCATATCTAAGGCACAATAACAAAACGTCAATATTCTGTGTGTCTTTATACTTATAGAGAAGGCATACATAAGTAATTCTGAGGGCCATGGCGTTTGTCACGCGGCGCTGACAATGCGACGCTATGGACAAAAAGCAAGCGTTTCCGACGCTTTGCTAAGACGTACGACACGGTGGTGGCAGCTGCCCGTCGCTTTGCGTTCTACACCTTATCGCCTCTGAGACAGGAGCTCAGGCCTTCCTTCGTTTTCGAAGATGCCTGCCAGATAGCTCTCGTGTCTCACTTGCCTCCATGCGCTCGTTCGCCTTCGCTGCACGGATCGAGGCACACAGACGCAGCACCTCCAGAATACAATTCACCGATTTTCTCGCGCAGAACATCAAATAAACGTTTTGTTCACTCTCTCCAGGCGCAAGACCAGCGTATTTCGACGACATTTGCAGTGAAACATGCAGATACGGGGCCAATTTGGTATTATAGGGCGAAAAATGGACAGATGTATGTAATAATATGTGAGCGTATTATATGAATATATCAAGATGTATGTGTTTTTTTATATGTAATGAAAAGAGCCTCGATGTCTGATTCTGTGTGTCTATGCAGCCTATTTTTTGTACTTATATGACACCTATTTTTGCTTTTATGCTATTTCTGTGTTTCTGTTATTATGCTGCTCCTTGTATTGTGATAATTATTATTCAATGTAGCACTGTTTGCTGAACCTTTTTTCGCGTAGCGAAGCCACGTCAGGCCGAACGGCCTTTAGCTCCGCTTCGTTTATTCTCTCCAGAAATAAAATTTGTTCATTCCATTATAATTTCATTATAAAAAACCAATGAATCTCCGCGCATTCAATAAAGCATAATTTGGAACCACGGCTGCGCATTCCTCATTCACCGCCATTCTGAATTTCGATCCACGCCAGAGCAAGCCTCCTCCTAATCTTGTCGAATTATTCGTGCTCCTTAGAGATTTGACGGCAATAGACTCTCCCAATTGCACGAAACTTCCGTGCTCCTGTGATCCAGCATTTCCGACCGCTGCATGCACGCACGATTTCGTTCAAAGGATTAAAGCATGCGTCGCCTGTTACACACTCGTCAATTACGACACGGGCAGAAAAAAGAAACGATAAAGATAATTAACGGCGTGCAGGGGAGGTGTCTTCTACCTGCGGCTTGCAGGGCACTATTATGCAGCACGGCGCCAGAACCCCCCGCACCACCCTTACTAACCCCCGACTGAACCACGACTTTGTGCGTCTGTCGGTGAGCAACCTTGATGTAGATGCTTGCGAGTTCTAAGCGTTTGCAGCAGCGAAAGTCGCGTGGAAAACGGGTTTTCTTTTCTTTTTAATTTCTTTCTCTTTGCTTGCTTCTGGCGATTCCATTCTTCTGACATACGTATACTGCCAAGAGTGCGCCACGTTAAAAGATGACGTCCGTTGAGTCGATTCTGTGCGTTATCAAACTCTGATCGCAGAGCCTTGCGTCCGCTGGGCATCGAAACCATTTTCAGACGTCATTGTACCTTGCGTTCACTAAGCTTACACCGCACATCTGGAAACAATCAAAGCGCGGCAAAGCACAATGCGGGAAATTCGACGCAATTTACGTCGGCGAAACAGGCAGGAATAGGTGTTACAAGAACACGCTGGAGCCAACAAGGGCACATTCAACTTGAATAACGCGACGAACAAAGGACCTGGAATCACGGAATCGTCGTGACAGATCAGCAACCGTGGGGCGTCGTCACTCGAGGTGACCGCCAAGTGAGAGAAAATACCGCGCTACTAACAGTGGACTTAGCAACTTCCGGTCATTTCGCGTGAATGTGCCACCGGCATGATCGAGTGACAATACGTCATGCGATTTCGCTGAATTTAACTCGCTATATTTAACTCACCTAACTTTTGGAACTTTTTTTTTTAGTTTTGTACACCATTTTGTCCATCGTTGAAGCAACCCCCCATGCGGGCCCCTGCAGAGTGTCTCGGCAAAGCGGCTCGACGGGTTGCCGACCTTTGTCAGGAAGTATTGCGCTTTCTGGTGAAAGCAGCGTCACTCAACGTAAGAGGAACACCGTGCGTGCACTTGAATCGCCTCAGTCGCCGAACGACTGCATTCGCAAGCGAACCAGATGCACGGCAACAGGACCCATCATGCAAGCAGGACCACAGTGGTCCTGGGCGAAACACGGCAAACGCGAAAAGTGGCACAAAAATACAGCCGGACCACGTGTCATCAATGACTTCACGTCACAGACAGATGCAATTTGTGACGTCACGACATGAACGCCATCCTTCAATCACATCGCCCTCGCGTAGTGGAACATCCTGCCATACAATGTTGCCACCGAGCGCAACACCCAGTTGCTTACTCGTCACCTGCCGCAACATTCACAGTGACCTGGCAACATATAAATTACCTTGACAGTGTTGTCAGCAACGTCATCTTCTCCGAGGGGCAATGTTTAACCTTCACCTATGAACGTCCAGCTTTTGGATCTTAGGCGGTATTTTACCACCACCCACGTTTGCTGGTCATGCAACCCAAGGTCGAACAAAAGCCTATTCCCTGCATGAGCGCCCACTCCAAACTCGTTAAACGATAAATCGTCACCTCTAGTGCCTTGACAGCTCTGCAAAAAACCAGTGCACACTCGATTGTCACCAGTTTTTCGTCAGGTTGAAAGCCTGCTGTCCGCCGGCTACCCGGATCACTTAATCCGCAGTGCTTCTGAAAGCATACTTCAGAAAATAAAGTCTACAGGAAATAAACAGCAACCCTTGCGTGAAACATTACCTTTTGTTATGCCATAGTTCCATTATCCGTGCGCGCAGCCATCTAGTGAACGCTCCAAGTGCCGCCACCTCGGATCTTTTCACCACCACCATCCAGCGTACATTCCAAAGACTACACGAGAGGTGGCTACCTACTACTGCATACATCGGGGACACACGACTTCGCCCCTAAAAGAACCACAAGTACACAAAATGCGCGTCAAATGTCATTTATGACTTCACGTGGCCGATCTATATCGGTCTGCTTCAATGAACAAACTATTCATGCGCATTGACTCTTGCATTACAGTGCAACAACTGTTTTCCGCAGCTGGAAAAAAAAAACCAGTTTCATTTCTAAGAACCAGAACAGAAAGAGGGGTCTTAGCACGTGTTTTATTTCACCCACTTTATCACGTACAGAAAAAGATTGCAACGCGCACCTGGTCCCGCCACATTTCTGCAGTGCAAGGTTATTGATTGACTGATTGATTGATTGATTGATTGATATGTGGGGTTTTACATCGCAAAACCGCCTTATGATTATAAGAGACAACGTAGTGGAGGACTCCGCAAATTTCCACCTCTTTACGTTTTTTATCGCGCAACCAAATCTGAGCAGACGGGCCTACAGCGTTTTCGCCTCCATCGAAAATGCATCCGCCGCAGCCGGGATTCGATGGGCCGAGTGCCTTAGCCACTAGACCACCGCGGCGGGGCGCAAGGTTACTGGTGTTTGTAAATGTCATACCTTCGCAAAATAAACACAGTTGAAAGTGTCCTTTGTGATCGCTCTATGTGTCCAACGTGTTTTCCTCTGCGCACAGTTTAAAATATGTCTTCAAAATCTATTAGAGAAATAACCCTCCTAAATGCATTGCCTTGCACCGTTCTTCTCAATCAAGTTGTGGCTTTTCGTTTTAAGCCTTCCGTTCCTCTGCGCGTCGACGCTCCGACTGGATCTTTTTTGTCGGCTTTATACTTCCTATGTAAACCCCTTCGGCATTTTGCCATAATGTTGTTAAGTATATTCTGTCTTTCGGCGAACCATATTTAACTGGGATGGCCTAGATGCACTTACCATGGAAACTGACAGCATAGAAATGTTTGAATCTTTGCTTGATTATCTGAAGCTACTTGCTTTGTATTTCATGTCTTGTGCCTCGTGTTTTTCACACCGAGACAGTTGTGGTTGTTCTCTGCTTTAGCTTGTCATCATGCGCCTTATGCTACCGTTTTTTTAATAATTACGTTCAACTGTGTTATACATTAGTGTAACCCACTCTGCAACGTCACCGTTAGGATATAGCAGCAGTATTGCTAAATAAATAACTTAATAATAATAAAAACCAGACAAAGGTCTATAAAGAAAAAAATAAATGATGATGATCATGATCGTTGTGGTGCGGACGGAGACGGAAGGGGCTTGGCGCGATTGCACTGCACAAGGAACGTATACTGCTGTGCTACTTATTCAAATAGCATAAGAAACTAATCACATGGAAATATACTGAACAGTGTGGAATCACATTTACCTCCAACCTCTGTGACACGGGGGGAACGAATTTTTTTTTTTTTTTGCTGTGCTCATCACACGTTAATTAATAAGCGCTTGTTTAAACGCATCTTTTTTTTTAACCTCCCGAGACTTCGTGTCGTGGAATGCGGCGCCGGTCGCGACGTCAACACGCGTGGGATGGCCGTCGTTCGTGACCTCCCGGGAGGTCACCGGGTCACCGGCGGTCGGCCACTTCCGGCTAGCCAGCCATGTAAATACCGGCTTCGGCGAGGGAAGCCACAAAAGAGCGTTTGTGCGGAGGAGGGCAGCGCGTTCGACGATAGCGCCCATGCGGTAGATGCATTTTGGCGCGAGCTTCGGCCATATTTGCATTGACTGTGGTTTCAACCTACCCTGCTTTGTTGGGGTGGGGTGTATATTCAAGAATGCTTCATCCTTACGTATGGAAGAGTAGCATGTGCAAATCTTCCGCTAGAGCACCCGAGGACGCTGCAGTTATTAGGGACGCCGTGGGAAATGTCCGCGAAATAAAAGTGTAAAAAAATGGCGATAAATACGACATTGTTGTGTATATAGAATCATTATAGGTTTCGAATTATCCCTGCACCCTCCATCTGAGAAGCGAATCGCTCTACATAGTTCAAACAGCCACCATTTTGGGTGAGACAGCAGTGAAAACCAGTGAAGTGAACAATCCTAATTCAATGGTACAATTCGAATTTTGTCCAATTCGATCCTGTACTCGAATCGAGACTGCCTATTTCACTGCATATATCTGTAGATTGCAACCATATTTCTGCAGCTCAAATGGTCTGCAGACATCAGCATTTTTCTTTTTCTAAAAGAGCTAATTTTTTAAAATTATCTCGGGCGCTACAATCGTTCAGTCCCCATGAGAATGATGGGTACTGACCGTATATGGCTAAATAGACAGCTAGGTAGACGGCGGCCATCTTAAGTCTGGTTATAATTCTCACGTAGGCGGCAAATAGAGAGCTTCGAAAAGACCGCAACATAGGCAAATGCGATGCAGGCTATACTTATTGCTGTCCAAACAAGATGGTGGCTCAGCGAACTGCTCAAAAAGTTCGTATTGTCGGCTCATTCGAAGCTCGTAAAGAGAGGCATTGCTAATCGTTGTTTGAGAGATGCCCTCCGAAAGTCTGCGGCCACTCGTTGACCAGCAGCTTCGTTGAGCAGGCTTCCCGCCTGATCAGCGCTCATGTGCTAGTTTCGGTGGCGGAAAAGTTGCTTAGGACAATCAAACAGGGACGAGAAGCACCCGTCAACTGCGTGGCTAGTAGCTCAAAGCACGTGGCTGTGATTCCCTATCTGCATAGGATTTCGCAAAATTTGAAAAAAAAAAATAGGTGACAAGATAGATGTGAAGGTTGTTTTATCTGCCCCACAAAAGCTTTCAGCGCTCTGCAAACTGGTGAATGCGCAGTCCGCACGAAGGAGCTGCTGCACAATCAAACATCGAAGGCCATTCGTAGCATGTGTGATAGCCGTCGTTTATTTGCTCCCGTTGTCATGCGGCAAAACATGTATGTGGGGCAAACGGGCCGGTGCCCGAATGAGCATTTAAAGGAGCATCATTACCATGTATACTCCGCTGCAGTGCAAGGTCATTTGGGTATCCATTGCAGAGATTGTCGTTGCAGAACGGAATTCGAAAAGTGCACTGTTGTAGCCAAACACCGTCAGCAGCTAACTCGAGAGATTATGGAGGCCAATGAAATGCAAATGCTGGGTGATCGATGTATCAGCATGCCTTGGCTTGCTCTGACTAAAAAAGAAATTGAGTTTCTAGCTTCGACACAATATATTGTGAATTCGCGCTGAGGTGTGGTGTTGTAACCATATAATGAGATGATGATTGTCTTGCTTTGATGCAATAGGTTGCGCGGTGATGTTCTGCCACGAGTATATATCGCCAGCGTTTTCGCTAGTAAAATTTCAGTCAGCGCTCTTTCTCTTCTTCTGTAGTTACGTCGTAACTACTCGTAGTGTTGCGCTGTGCAAATATGTTGATTCCCTATCACCAAGCGTCTGTCTGATTTTCCAGTTTGTCGTCTGCATTCGAGCATACGCTTCTCCAGACACTCGTGTTAGTAACGTTTGATTTTGTTTTTGTTTTTTTAGAATTGAACACGAAGTAAGCTAAAAAAAATAACAGTTACGTTTGTTTCTCTTCTCGACGCCAGGTGGCTCGTTGTCACGTAAATTCCGTCCAGGTGTGTTTCCTTTCTCAGAAAACATGGGCTCGATGCTGCCTTCTCAGCTGCCTGCGTAGACTGTGTAAGATGCAGTATGAAATTGGAACACAGCCTTCATGCTTGTGGGCTTCGAACGTACCTGTGAGTTTGTTTATCGCCGTGTTCTGGTTTTGTTTCCAATAAAAGAATGGGCCGTTGGGAACATCGCGAGCCAATTCGAATTGGTGAGCCTAAAAAAGACCAAGGCGGTGAACAACCATAACTGGTAAACCTTTGCTCAAGTTACGCCAAAGTGGATTCACGCCACACTGAGCCGGGAAAACAAAGGTTAGACATACCCGTCATTCCCATGCAGGTTGAAGCGCCGTGCATTGCAGCTCCCGTAGACATTAGCGGCCCATTTCTGAGTATAGCGTACTTATAGAAGACTTACCACCACCACTCGGCGAAGCACGCCACTGCGGTCAATCTATTCCCGTTACTAAAATAGATATTCTAGTAACGTTGCCCATCCGCTCGACACCGCCTGAAACTCTTCGCGCTGTGCTGAGGAACACTTCAGAGCTCGCGCCACGCCGTCCGAAACGGTGATTCACGTTGCGTCTCACCATAATAATATCGACACACGCACCAAACTCCGGCATCGGAGCATTCGACTGAAAAAAGTTATTCCACCACTGGGCGGGAACGCCCTCGTCTGGCGAAATGGCGTCGTGCGGACGTTGTGCACGCGAGCATCGATGCGCCGTACCAAGCGACCACATCACGTTCGCCTGCGAGCCCTGCTTCCGTCTATCCTCCACTTGGTGCCTTCGTGACACGCGCTCGGTTATCGTCGTCGCACAAAAGTCTCTCTACGAGATGCCGGTTTTCCTGCGGGCTCTCTCGTTCTACCGTGGCTCCCGTCTTAACCCTTATCGCGCTACGCGGAGCACAATCGAGTCCTGTATCGGGTGACACCTGTCATGCCCCTGTGAGAATCCATCGACTGCAACAACCAGAACAGACGTTTGTCGCCTCAAGCCTTACAATGGTGACACACCCGTTTAACAGGCAATACTTTGTACGGCGTCAGGCAGATCTGCCGAATATAACTTCCCCGCAATAGTGTTGCCGGACGCTACCGATTGAGCAAACAAGCGAATAATCACCACGAACTTTTGCGAGGAAGCACAAAAGAAGCGGGACTTTTAGGGGTAAACCACATTTAATTTGCCCTGCCTATCACACTACGATAGGAATGTTTTGACAGACAAGAACACCTAGTGTCTTGGTTTCAAAACGCAGAGGTGTTTTGCTTTGTCGAGGCACGGCAAAACTGGTTTACTGAGTATGTAACCTGTGTAAACAGGTTTTTAGCAGAGAAGTTCCATCATACATTTCAAAAAAAAAAAAAACTTGCGTTCTAAGTAAGAACGCTTGTGGCTTCATTCACCTTGTACGAATTTGACTTTGTCTAGCTTGCTTCCTGTACCAAATTTCAGACTGGGGCACGAAATGAAATGTAGCTTGTCTCAAAAACAGTATGCGTACGCTCACAACGACCGACACACTCCAAAAGTTGTGCCTGGTTTCCAGGTGACGTGCTCATGCGCACGACCCTCTTCACGCCCCCCTTTGCCACCTCCTGCGTTCGCTTCTAACCCCCGTATTCTAGAACCTGCCTTCACTCAACGCTTCGCCTTCACTTGATAAAGCCGATGGGAGCGCCATCTCTAGGCACGGCAAGTCACTGCATATCAGCGATAGTTTGGTGCGATTCTTCAGTAGCGCAGCGTCATTTTCATCCGAGTGGTGGTGCAGTGCTCAACTCTGTCAAGTGAAGGGTGGCAGTCGAGTCGAGGAGCGTTTGTGAATACGGGTGTAAGAGTTTTTCTGGAGCACTCCACTACGGCGTCTCTCATAATCACATGGTGGTTATCGGACGTTAAACCCCACACACTAATCAATCTTTTAAGAGTTATTAAACAGTTTCCCGCTAGCCGCCGTCTCATGAGGTCTCTGCGCCGCGGAGCTCCGATGTCCCGACATAACACAGTGCGAACATGAAATTTGGCAAGCGTGTTTAACGTCATAGTGGTATTAATTCAGACTTTTGGAATCGGGCTCCTACATTTATCTCACAAGAAAAAAATATTGCCCTCACTTGTCGCGTGGCTAGAGGGGCGGTTTACAATTAATATTGTTTAGATGCGAAGCAGCTTTCAAAGGCATGATGCCTTTCATGCCTTGAAAAAGACGGCACTCTCGTCGAAACGTCGGCTCAATAAACAAGTTGTTATGTGAAAGCGCATCTACTTATACACTTATAACCTTGCGGCAACCGAAGGTATTCTTCTGCATATCATTCTTCTGCATTGTCAAGCACGATAAAAAAAGCAAAATAAAACAAGAAAAGAAATCACGAGGGCAGTGACCGCAAAGCCATAATCATGCTTTGGTTTAGCCAGAGAAATCGATCAGTAGAATAATATTTCTAGATTGGCGTTTTTTTTTATTTCAGCTTTTAGATGTTATTACGGCAACCAGTCATATTAAATGGCGCAAAACTTGCTTTTCTGGATGGTTTTGTGTGGGTAGTCTCACTGTTTCGCCCTATTTTGTTTTATTATTTTTTTATTTATAATTGACGCTCGCTTTGAACCATATATGCGTAGATCAGTGACGCCACCGAGGTCTTCTGATACGGAGCAAATTTTGGAGCAGCGAAATTTTCCACTTCGGAGCAATCTGGAGTCGCTAACTTCACATCCTGGAGGAGAAGCAAGCTGCTTTACATTCAAGGGCATGAATAATCATTTCGGGGCTCTTGTCTCCTGTGATGAGCTAGAAATATTTCCATTAATTTCAAATCTCGTGAAGCCAATCATTCAGTTCAGTTCAGTTTATTACCTTAAAGGCCCCCCTTTCTAGGAGGGGCATTACATAAGGGTGGGGTTTTATTTAAGTTAACAATAAGCAGTAAAAGTTGTTTTAGCATTGAAGATGATCAATAATGCGGTCTTGAAAGGCAGATGATGAGGCGATGTTGGCGATGTCCCGGGGGAGGCCGTTCCAGTCCGTGGCTGCTCGAAAAAAGAACGAGGCAGAAAAAGCAGTGTTGCGCGAAGATGGGCGGGAAACCTGAAATGGATGACTGGTTCGATGAGATATGCGTGCTGCGGCTACTATATAAGGTGGCTGATTGAGGGAAGAATGAAATAATTTGTGATAAATCACGAGAGTTGCAGTGTGGCGGCGCAAAGAAAGGGGTGGCAGTCCAGATTTCGCTTTCAAAGATGAACTACTGATATCGTATGAGTAAGATCAGTGAATGAATCTGGCAGCACGGTTTTGTACCGCTTCTAATGCTTTGATTAAATACGCTTGATGTGGGCTCCATATGGCAGATGCATATTTTAATTTCGGTCTGATTAAAGATTTGTACGCAAGTAATTTTACATGTAGGGGGGCTAGGCGGAGATGGCGTTGGAGAAAACCAAGTGCTTTATTAGATGCTGAAACTACATTAGCGATGTGGGTTAGCCATGATAAATCATAAGACAAGGTTATTCCAAGATATTTATAAGATGGTACTGATTCAATTGCGGTGTTAACGATGAAATACTGGAAGCGATATGGGCTGTGGTGACGAGAAAAGGACATGAGTTTACATTTAGAAGGATTAGGGGTCATTAACCATGTGTTACACCAATTAAGCACGTTGTTAAGATTGGTTTGGAGATACAGGTGATCACGCTGGTTACTGACAGTGTGATAAATGACACAGTCGTCCGCGAACATGCGAATGCTGCAGGATACATGATCGGGCAAGTCGTTAATATATATTAGGAATAGAAGGGGACCAAGGACAGATCCTTGGGGAACGCCTGATGTGACTGGGAGAGAGTTAGATAGGTGGCCATTAACAAAGACTGACTGAGAACGGTTAGTAAGAAACTGTTCAATCCAACGAAGAATGTTAGGGTCTAGGTGCAGGTGCGAAAGTTTTAGCAAAAGGTGGCGGTGAGGAACTTTATCGAAAGCTTTCGCATAGTCTAGAAAAATTACATCAGTCTGCATGTTACGGTCTATGTTAGTGTGCAAGTCGTGAAGAAAGAGCGCTAATTGTGTTTCGCAGAAGAGACCTTTACGAAATCCGTGTTGTGATCGATGAAAAAAATTACATGAGTCCAAGAAACTTGCGATTTGAGAGTAAATTACGTGTTCCATGATTTTACAGGGTGCACTTGTTAATGAAATGGGGCGGTAGTTCAAGGGTGAGTCTCTGTTACCTGATTTGTACACTGGAACGACCTTCCCCGTTTTCCAGTCATCTGGAATGATTCCTGAGGCGAGTGACTGTGAAAAAATCAAAGATAAATAGGCGGCACAAATGGATTTACCATTCTTTAGTAGCTTAGAATTAATTGAGTCCATACCGGCTGATGATGAAAGCTTCATGTTGTCGATTACGGACGCAATGAAAAACGAGATAGTTGGCATGAATGCTTCGATGTTAACTGATGGTGACTGTGAAGGTGCGTCAAGATCTTGAGTAAAGACAGATGCGAATGCGGTGTTAAATATTTCCCCACATTCATGGTCTGTCACTGGTTCATGCGCGTCGTTAGTCAGTGTGATGTCGTGAGTCTGCTTTGGATTTAAAAGTTGCCAAAATTTTCTGGAGTTGCTGGTTAGTAGCTTTAGTAAGTCATCGTGATAATATGTATGCTTGGCGTTCTGGATCTCAACTAGATATTTTTCAACTTCGAAGTATTTAACCCAGTCACTCCGGGTGTCACGGCGTTTGGCCGAACGGAACAGCCGTTTCTTTATAGGGGCGAAGCTCCATATGGCGTGGCTTGTGCGTCCCTCGTAGTACGTAACCACCAGTGGCACATACCCGAAATAGCGGTCCTTACGATTTTGACCTCCAAGGTGGTTCCGTTGAGAGATTTCTTCTGTGCGTTGTTGAACAATAAAAGATAGTGCTCAATGCACATGTTAATGGCTGCTAAGGGGGAATGAGAGACAGGAGCATTCGGCCTTTAGGTAACGCGCACGCTGCGATCCCTATTAGCAGCTATTGGCATGTACATTGAGCACAATCTGACAAGAAAGGGTTGCTACGTTATACTCGCTGGGCGTAACCTCCTTGGTTTTAGAAAGGTTTAGCGAGCGTTGGGCCGCATAGCCATGAATACAGTGAACTAGTATATACCATAAACTCGAGGTGGTTAAAGGTGGGAAGTAAACCCGAAGCGCAAGCCGTAAGAAAGTGTGCATGTGCCACCTCCCGTTTAGTCCTTGAAATGTCCGCTGGATGGCGGTGCTTCTATATGGAGAATATATGATGAAAAGATGCGAGATGGTGGTACTTGGAGTGCTGAATAGATGGACGAACGGACACACAGACAGATGCATGGATGGACGCATGAACGGACGCAGGCGCGGATGCATGGACGAACGCAGGGACGGACGCAAGAACAGACGCACGCACGGACGGGTGGATGGACGCGTGGACGGTTACACAGACGTACGCAGGAACGGACGGAAGCAAGAACGAATGGACGGACGAATGCTTCGCCCCACTCCCCATCATTCACTCCGTGGATATGCTGCCATTTTTATTTTCCAGCCGTTTTAAACGTACAGAAAACCATGGCTTATTGTGATTATATAGTATGAAAGGTAACCCTCGGAATGAACATGTTATTGAGTACACTTAATTTATTTTTCAATATTGACCAGTTTTCATGTACTGTGCGAGTGGGAAACACTGATTTGTACTCAGAAAAAAAAAGTGTTAAAGTCTTCAGTTATTGCATCGTAGTTTCCCCGGTCGTACAGGCATTTTGTGGATGTGTACTTTGGAGCGGAACTGAATGAGAATAGGGCATGTATGATTTTGTGGTCGCTGATTTCTGGGAGATAACTGATAGATGAAAGGTTCTCAGGACTGTTAGTTAGTATTAGGTCTAGGATGTTTGCTGTTTCTTGCGTAACGCGTGTTGGTTCCGAGACTAACTGACTCAGGTTAAAATTTAAACGCACGTCAATGAAGTTTTTAGCCTCTGCATGACATAATAATGAGGAAATGCCTAGGTTATGCCATTCGATGTTCGGGTAATTGAAGTCACCAAAGAGAAGGACGCGAGCATTGGGTTAAGTAGCAACAAGCTGCCTTAGGCTATTGTTTAGGTGCCTACAGAAGTCTGGATTAGAATGCGGTGGCCTATAACAAACGTCAAGAAGTACTGTTAGGGGAGGAGCGTGACAAATGAGCCATAATGATTCAATGTCGGATGTGACGTGTACAACGGAACATAATATACCTTGGTGAATTGCGACCAGAACATCACCCCCCTCGAGTACACTTTCGGTCGCTACGATACACGCGGAATTCAGGTAAGTCAGTCAGAATTTCAGCGTCCGAAACGTTATCGTTGAGCCAAGTTTTGTTTAGTACCAGTATATTGCTTCCGGATGACAAAACAATGTTCGATAAGAGTTCGCGCTTTGGAAGGAAACTACAGATGTTAGTAAATATCACGGAAAATGAGAGTGGTTTGACAAGTACCGGGCGTTATCGGTTTGTAGGTATACATGGTGACAGGACGATTGCTATACGATTTATTTAACTGTGCTAGACAATTGATCAATAATATAACGTTTCGGACCAATGTGCAGGGTTTTATACCGCAACAAGAACTCAGCAGATTTAGCCTTGGCAAATGCTATTAATTGTTTTCGCGCGTGTCGAACGGAGAGCGAAAAGTCCTCTCCAATGCTAAAGTTAGTATTTCTTAATTCCCGGCCATTTGATAGGATCGAGTCCTTTGTTTTGTAACATGCGAATTTCACGATTATGGGACGATTTCTACCGAGCGAATGACGACCAAGGCGATGAGCTCTTTCGAAGTCATGAGGTCCTACGGTTATTCCTAGATTATTATGGCAGAAATCGATAATTATTTTTTCGGAATCGTTCCATGTTTCGCTGTCAGTGGGGTCGGAGATGCCATAAAAGATGAGGTTATTTCGACGTGATCGATTTTCCGCGTCGTCTAGGCGGTCTTCCAACTCCTCGATCTTGCGAGACATGCTGCTCGTGTCTGCCCGCATCTTTTCGATGTCGTTTCGGATAGGAATAAGGGCCTGGTAGTGTGCTTCTAAGTCGGTCATTCGTTTGCATAAATCCGTTAATGTTCTATCAGTAGTGTTTAGCTGAGATTTGAGGCTCTGTACTTCGGTAATTACTTTGGGTTGGCCTGCGGCTATTTTCTGAAGTTCTGTCAACACGGCATCGCTTCCGCCAGGGCCAGGGTTAGTTTCCACATCTCCTGACAACATCAACAAGGAATGAATAACGGAAATACATTCGGCGGCAATGGAGAATCTTAGGAAGACATCTTAGGAGTCATCTTAGGAGAACTCCCTATTTTAGTTGATGATGCAAAAATATGACATCATTGTGTTGGCCATTCTGAAAAAAAAACAACTTGTTTAGCGATTATGTTCATAGCAAATAAACAGAATACTCGTTGAATAATATTGCACTTCGTAAAAAAACTATCTATACGCCTATGTGGTTATCAGTATATATGGTAGACAAACGCTGTGACATACAACACTACAGAAACACACAGTCGCAACTGCACTTCTCTTAGACGACTCCAGGGGTATAGAAAGGTTCTTTTTTTTTTTCCAACCGTTTTAACATGACGGCATTTAACTAGTCTTATAAAGCAAACCTTCTCTGGCACACATCTTTTTGTGCTGAAACTACACAATTTGACAAACTTTGTTTCACTTTTGCAGTGATGTTGTATGTGGCTATAGGGCGTTCTGTCTATATTCCGAAATACCCCTGTAGTGTTCTGGAAAGCAGTGTATAAAAAAAAGAGAACCTCACAGGGTACCTTATGCACACGCTTAAGACGACTAGAAGGCAGGATCCATTTTGTTTTTATCTCAATGGCGTTACAAGGACATTCTCGACCAGTCTTCGCTATCGCCAAGGGCGTAGCTAAATTTGTTTTATTTTGTTTTGGAGGAGAAGGGGAGTGCTTTTTGATCTGAAGTGGGGGGGGCAGCAAATGGTAATATCGAGCTAAACACAAGCCATAACAAAACAATATCTCAGGTGGGGGAAGGCACGTTCCCGATGTGCGCGTCCCACCACCCGGCTCTGATACTGGCCGTCATGATTTCTGTAATATCCCAACCGATATCATCGCCCCACGCATCGGGTGCTTTACAAGCGGGCAAAAGCGCACGAGCAGGGGTGACGAACGCAGCTAAAGCAGAAATAAAAAAAGTGACAGTTCCACCGCAAGGGTGAAGCAACGAATGCAAGAGCAGCTACTTTAAATGTACGCTGAGAACGGCAAGCCGATCGAAACGTGCAGAGCACTGATCACGCACAAATGACGCACGAAAACAACATACACAGGACGAGCGCAAACTGACAATGTTTACCGCTCAACACTTAACGCACTGTCTAAACGAAAACGACGCACGAAACGTAGTCACAAGTAGCGATGAGCGCAAACTAACAAGTGTCCCTGTTATACTTCGCTGTGTATGAAAAGCGCGCTCTTTTAGGAAACGGGGCTTGTGCAGCCAGCGAAATGACCTTTGTGTTGGGTCCCGCAACTAATGCACTCGTCGCGGTGAAAACTGAAGGCACACGATTTTCCCTACAGAAAGATAAGCGCGCGCACACTAGCGCCCCCCTCCATTCACAGGGCAAAGTACGCGTTGGAGATAAGCGCGCGTCGGCGCTTCGCGACGAGCTGGGCGCCGAGAGCGGCGGCTTTTTTTCTCCTTTCTTGAGTTTTCACATGCATATAGATACGTATACATATACGGTGAATGACGGCGGCAAAACACAAGCCGAGACTAACCATATGATTGCTATCGCAATCAAACAGCCCACCTACCCCCTTTGTACAGAGTGCAGATGCGATATCACCCCGTGTGCCAGGCCTGCCATCGGTCGTTACTAAAGCAGAGAGGAACGTGCCTCCCCTATTCAAAAAGCAATAACTATAGGAACGCAAAAGGATGGCGTTGTTATGAGCTTTGGCTGTGATCACTGGCACTCGCTCTAATTCGGCAGGCATTAAAGACGTCTGTTATGCTCTTCTATCTCGTACTCACCATGTGAACAGACTGTTGCTATCACATTCATTGCTAAGAGCCCAAGACATGGGGACGCATAATTCAGACGAACGCTGGCTAAAGGGGAAATGATCACTCCAATTGCCGAAGCGGTTTTTGCCCTGTCAGTTATCTAAACGGGAATCTGAGTACAGAAAGTTCACGAGAATGTCCCATTAGGCCTCGAGATAGCGCGCTCGCGAATGCACCCTTCAAGCAACGCATATCCCCCCCCCCCCCAAAAAAAAACGAATCAATGAGTTGAGTTTATTTACCACGTACAGTTGTACAGTAAGTGGCTGGGACAGGGGGGAAAAGCTGTGTAAAAACAGCTTGACAGAGCCCCATATCTCCATGGTAACTGACAACAAAACGGCAAAAGCAAAGTAAACCACAGGACAGTTTAAATCAGCAATGCACATGCTTTGCAATCAGAACAAAAAGTTATGGAAACTTATACAAACCTGAGTGCGATGACGTGTTTTTTTTTTATTTTTTAGCCGTCAGCTATTGACCTTGGAAACGAAGAGGCGGACGTGTAACAAAGGCGTAGGCGCTTCACCCGGCAACTGCGACCTTCCGGCCCCAAAGCCTGCCTATTGAAAGCTGCGCGTATTAAAACTGAATTCCGGCTGCACCGAGCAGGAAGCATTCTTTTAATAATGAAATTAACATTAAAACAAAGCACGCGAAAAATTTTGAATACGGACCCTACTAATCTCGAGTTCAAAATGGCAGGGTGTTTTAGGAGTTTTTACCGCAATGTGCCGGTGGAATAAATTACGAAAATGAACTTCTGATGAAGACGGATGAATAAAGCGCATTAAAGAGAAAGTGTCGACGCGTTCTCATTGTACACGTGTTTTTCTGTGGATGCGAAGCGCGGGAAATCAAGAAGTCCACCGGCGAATCACCGCCAGTTTCACGCACTGATTGGACTATATATACGTCACGAGCCCCTGCGGAGAGCTTGTTTCACCGTTAGGCGGACTTGCACGACGGCAGTTGCGTCGGCACCAAACATGGCATCGTGGACTAGGACGCACGCGCGACCACCTGTTAACTCACGGAATAATTCCAGGCGCGCGATTGTGACTTTGATGGCCCCGAGAACAAGTATGCACGTGTTCTGACGCACCAGCGTGGCTCTCCCAAATCCGACTTTGGCGCAGTTTGGCGCAATTTTCGCTGATGTTAGGATAGCGCAGTATAGTATGATTTGGCACACTTTGGCGCAGGAGTGGGATGACTGCGTAGATTCTTTATTGCACGTGCATTGATCGTTGTTATCGGGGTTACAGTAACGACTTTTCTGTCTTCGGCCTTCGGCTGTACTGATAGGCTTTGGAATTACATTGAATAATCCTTCCATCTTTTTTTTTTCTTCACTATTGTGATTGAGTAGCAGATGCTTATACACGTTTGTTGCATCTGTTTATTCATTGACAACGAGTAACAATTTTTCCTGCATTTTTAATTTATATATTGTGATATAGCAAGCATTCGCGCATACATAGGCACAGCATTGTGCAAATAAAATCAATTTGTCAGCACAAGATGCGGTCGCGTGTTTCTTCGTGCTGCTGAAGAAATTATTTCTATGGTGTAGTAAAAATATGTGGACGCACGTGATGTATATTACTTATTATTAAATCTATGCCCAATTTTCTTTTAGATTCGTTCGCACCTCGTTTGCCAACGAGTCCAACCGATCTTGATAACCTCGTATGATCTGCACGTGCAAATAAAAAGTAAGATTACGATGCTGATACATGAATCACAAAGCCAAGTGATTCCACTCATTAGTGATTCACTAAAAAAGCATTCAGTTAGTTCCAATTAGGCCTACTGATAAGCGAAAAAAAAAGAAAATGAAGCATTGTTCCTCTTTGCACAGTGGGGATCGAAAGACGGTAGTGAAGTTGCTGTTATCACTACAGTGGCAAAATAGCATTGAATGGCGTATACATTAGTAGATTTTAAAAACCTTGGATGCTTCCAACAACGCACCCTGTTACTGAAGCGGCTTTGTGGAGGAGCATTCACCCATTCAGTAGCCGCTTAAAGATCACCCACTCTTCGTAAATCAGTCACGATGACAGTAATTTATTTCACAACAGAAAAGTCGCACACGCGGCATAACTTTTATTACGCGATAACAGCCACGCGCAATAGCCGCGCCCTGCCGGCAATATTCAGCTGACATAAGTACTGTATATGATACAGTAACTCGTGACGCTGCGAGCCGCGCCGCCTATCGGCGACATGAAGTGCATAACTCTCCGCCCTTCGGGGAGCACACTGCCCCATTCTAGTGCTATAGTGTACTAGAATATGAGGTAGTGTGTTCAGGCACCCTCTCTCGCCATGCATGGCGTGAAGCAACACACGTGGACAAAAAACCGGTTCTCAAGGCGGCGCTGCGGTAGCATGGGCTGGCAGGATTGTCAGCTCCGCGCCGCTCTGCCTTCTCGCCGGGTCCTGTTCAGTGACCTGTTGCTTGTGTTCGCGCCCGCCTAGTGAAAGTTTTTCTGGCAATGTTTTTGCTGGCCACGTGACACTTAGGCGATGCCGTGTCATCCTCGGCAACGACACTGCTTTGGACCTATAGGTGCAAAACAGGGTACACCATAGGAAAAAAAAAGTGAGCAGCCGTCGCTTTTCGCTGCACCCAAAGACGAAGCACGCAAGAAGGTTTGGGAACGGAATTCACACCGAGAGGATGGGACCTTGAACGAAAGCTGCTCTGTATGTGAGCTACACTTCGAGTTTTCATGTGTTCTCAGAGACTACGTGCACGTTATAAACGGCGAAGAAGTTCGCGTACCACGTAGGAGACCAGAGCTAACGCCAAACGCTGTGCCGGAGATAGTGCCTAACGTTCCAAGCTACTTATCGAAGAAAGCGCCGCATCCAAGATTTCCGAGAAAGCGGAAGAACGCGGCGGTCGAATCTGCAGCACGTTGTGTTGACGGTGAGGCCACTGATTCAGGTTCATCGATGGACGCTCCTGCTGACTACGAACCCGAGGTGGCCAACGCTACAGGGACTGCAGCTTCGATGGAACGCTTAATCAAGCTTCGTTTACCTTGAATTTATATGAGCTCGATCGCACCGCATCTCGTGTAAGGAGAGCGGTAATTTACGTGCTGTCACGGCTTCATTTTTTCGTGAAGGGTATCAACCAGTCTCGAAAGGCAAAACGAAAAAAAAAAAAAAAAAGCTGCACGCGAAAATCAGCCGTTGTTCATAAAGGTGCCACCATGATGAAGCGATCGTGAACTGATAATTCCACTGAATGGCGTCGAATTCGATCGGTGTTACTCCTCAATGCTGTATGCACGCTCGTAAATAAAGGGTTTCTTCTTGCAATGTGACAGTGGTGCCAAGAGATGTTTTCTTTTGACTGTACAGTGCAATATCTCGGCCACAGCAGCAGTATTTCGGCGGGCGCGTAATCGTTTAAAGACCAAAGATTGTCAAAATTATTCCCAAGTCTTCAGCTATGGCGTGCCTCTCAATCAAATGACAGTTTTGTCACCTTAGCAACAAAATTAAAATTGCATGATGCAACTATCGACAAGAACGGTGCCGCGCGCGTAACGAAGGAAGTCGAATCTGTCGCAGAGTGCAGACTACGACTCGATATAGCAGTAATATAACAAGAAACTTTCTGGTTTATAGATGCTCCTTCGATACCTTGATCTTCCTAATTTTTTTATTCGTTCACCAACCAAGCTTTAAAAACTGCAGGCAGTTTCCCTAGGGATGGCTGCTTCGCCGTCGTTTGTTAATACCTGCACTTAAACCGTGTGTTGCGGCTTTGACATTTCGTTTTGTTTTGAATTCAGCACAAACAAACCCATTAGGAAGCTTTTCACGGACGTGTCAGCAATTACGTATGCAAGTGTATATCACGGGATCGAATCCCGGCCGCAGCGGCTGCATTTTCGGCGGAGACGCAAATACTGAGGTGCGTGTACCTTGATTTAGGTGCACGTTAGAGCACCCCAAGTGGTCGAACTTTCGGAGCACTCCTCTACGGCGTCTCTAATAATCGTATGGTGGTTTTGTGACGTTAAACCACTGCTATTACTAATATCAAAGCACAGAACTGCATAAAAGGCAAACCGTGAGGTGACTCGATGGATGGATATAGCTGTACCCTTTAGATCGGGCGGTGGCTAGCGCCCCTAAGCCGTAATACTTAATGAACCAAAAACTAGATTTATGTTTTTTTTTTAAATAGTGAGGTTGAGGATTCGTACTTTGCAGCGAAGGGTTCGATTTTCACTCGTGCCTTGACTTCAGCCACATATCAGATAACCTCCTTCTAGTTAATTCTACCCGCTTAAAGTCTCTTTTGCCATCACTGTCCCTAAACCCCAGTGCTTTGAAAAACTCTGCGCCATCATCCTGAACTATAGGGTGAAGCCCTTTACAGAACATTATCAAGTGTTCGGCAGTTTCTTCTTCCTCTCCACACGCACTGCATACCGTGTCTACCCCTTCGTATTTGGCCCGATATGTCTTGGTTCGCAATGCTCCCGTCCTGGACTCAAACAGTAGAGAACTACCCCTAGTATTATCATATATCCTTTCTTTGGCAATTTCCTGCTTAAAAGTTCGATAGATCTCTAGTGCGGACTTCTTTATCGTGCTAATTCTCTACATGTCAGTCTCCGTTTCCTTCACCTTCTTCTTAACTGATAGTTCTTTTTGGTTTGGCCCCCTGCTGTTTTCTAAGTATTTACCCGTCAATTTTCTGGTTCGCTTCCTCCATTTTGTATCGACATTCTTCATGTACAAGTAGCTGGAAACCTTCCCAGCCCAACGCTCCTACTCCATTTCTCTCAATCGCTTTTCAAATTTTATCTTGGTGCTAGCTTCCCTGTCCTCAATTGATGTCCTTCCTATATCACCTTGTACTCCCTGATTTGGTATATTCTCGTGAGCTCCTAAAGCAAGCCTACCTATTTCACGTTGCTTAATTTCTAATCTTGCTTGAACTTCTGATCTCATGCACAAGACCGCATTGCCGAACGTCACACCCGGAACTATGACCTCTTTCCATATTCCTCTCACAACGTCATACCTGTTGTAATTCTGCAATGCCCTATTTTTCATCACTGCTCCATTCCTGTTACCTTTAGTCGTTACGTATATTTCCTGTTCCCTTAGGTACTCGGTCCCATTGCTTATCCATATGCACAGATATTTGTATTTATCTGTTATCTCTAGCGTGACCTCCTGTATCCTAAGCTTACTACCTTCATTATCATTAAAAATCATGACTGCTGATTTTTCCTTACTAAATCTGAAATCTAACCTATCTCTCTCATTACCGCAGATGTCCATCAATCTTTGCAAATCTTCCTTGTTGTCGGCCATTAGCACTATATCATCTGCGTACATCAATGCTGGTAGTGCCTGTTCAATGAGTTTTCCTTGTTTGATGAGAGAGAGGTTGAAGCCAACTCCACTTCCCTCTAATTTGGCTTATAATCCTTGTAGGTACATCATGAATAACAAGGGTGACAGAGGACACCCCTGCCTAAGCTCCCGTTTTACATCTGTGGGCTTGTATACGTGTCCTTCCCACGTTACCTTGTTACTTTTATAGATATTCTTTAAAAGACCGAATGCCCTACGACAGCGCCACCGCATTTTAGCGACGTATTTGCGGTGGAATTTGTCTATAAGTGGCTTCCCGTGTGACTCGGTGCGAGCCATTGAATGGTAGATGTTCTCTATGGTGTGAGCGCCTGCATGGGGTTTATTTTGCCCTCCATGCATTGTGAGCTCGGCGTGGAATTGAAACATCTCAGCTTTCTTCGGCTTAGCATTGGTGGTGAAAAACACTTATTTATCGAAGTTAGGGGGTGGGCACTCTTTTACGGGAGCCCATTTGCATCGGCCGCGGCGCGATCATGCTCAACCAAGACCCGTTGGATCAGAGCAGCGGAGCAGGGCTGCCTCCCAAACCTCCCGGAAAGGGTTGGATGTAGAGCTGAGGTCTTTTGGTATACAGCCCACACCACGTGGAAAATATCATAGGAATTTTGCTCACAGTGCGGGCGCGTCCCCATCAAAGCGGGGATGAAGTGTTGCTGTTGTAGTGGCTTCGGCGTAGGAGGATGCGCTCCTCTGCCTTTGTGAGACCCTTACATGGTTTTGGATAGATGTGATGGCTGGATTGGTAATATTTTGCGATCTCCTGAAAGGTGGATTGGTTTCGAAGTTCGGATCGGCACGGGATGAGGACGGTGCCGTAGAATGAATGTGCGCGCTGCGGCATCGGCCCCCTCATTACCATCGAGGCTAGTTTTAGCCAAAGCCCATGCGATCGCTCAGTGCGTGGGAACACCATGGTAGTTGCTGTGTTGCAAAATTTTGTAGGCCAGGATCGGAAAGTAGACGTGTTCAATGTTGCGGCAGGCACTCCTTGAGCCGGTGATGAAGACCCTCAAGTCCTGATTTGTGGTAACGATGCTATGTGCACCAAAGGTGAGTTCATTTACTGGGGTGTTTCGGTGGACGACCACGGCCGTGTACCAACCTCCGTGGTGCAGGTCGGAAGCGTTCATGTAGAAAACTCTGAATTTGTGACCGTAGTGGTAAGCCAAGCCTTCTGCCCGCACAAGGCGTCGGCAACTGTAGTCATTTCGACGGTGGTACAGTGGTTATGGCGCTCGATTACTAACTCAAAGGTCGCAGGATCGAATCCTAGCTGCGGCGGCTGCATTTTCGATGGAGACGAAAATGCTGTAGGCCCGTATGCTCATATTTGGATGCCTGTTAAAGAACCCCAGGTGGTCGAAACTTCCGCAGCCCTCCACTACAATGTCTCTTATAATTATATGATGGTTTTGGGACGTCAAATCCCACATATCACTCAATCAAGCCATGTAAGCAGAAAGAGGGCACACATGAAAGGAGTATTTCCGAATTTCAGGAATGTGTACGCGCTTTTCCGTACAGATTGTATGTCTGATGTGCAGTCGGGCAAAGAGGTGTCGACACGACGGTGTCTGGGAGCGTTTGAACGATTTACAGTGCCTCAAACTTAGGTAGAAGACAACGGCTCCGCTTCATGCAGTGCATGACGTCACAGACGCCACGCAGTGATATGACAGTGGCTCCTCACTTTTTGGAGCACACTTTGGAGCAGCCATAAGTGTTTTGGGAGCAAACACAAAATTTGCTATTCACCAATCGGAGTTCAAAAGCGTCATCGAAAAATCTCGTCAATATCAAAATTTATTATTATATATATTTCACAGACACCAATCAATGTAAACTTTTAAAAGTTGCATTTAAAAAAATGGCTGGTTGTCGAAAATGTGCTGCGAAAAAATCTACCTAGTTAAATTGAGCACCACATTTTAGAAGTGACCACGTCTCACATAACTGTTACCAAATAAAAGCGATTCTGCTCATTTGCACATTTCACTACACTGCCTGCATATTTAGCTGGAAAAATAAAAGTTGCCAAACTAGCCATATGCTTAATATGCCAGTTCTTATCGATAATGCTACACATTATAGTAGCATACTGAGATGATAGTATACGAATTATTTTCAGTTTCTTTAACTTACGAGCTGGGCAAACAGTACAAGCTTATCATTATCATTCTCTTAGTGCCATTTCAGAGCAGGGTTGGAGCAATTACTGACAAAATTTACTGTTCAGAGTAGCATTTCTATTTTGGAGCAGTTTGAAACAATTGGAACAGCACTTCCATCACTGGCCATGCTAAAAATGGCAGTCGCCGGCGGCGACATCTAAGGCTTGTTTTGCACTGAGATATTCTATTACGGACAACTTTTTCTATGTGCATAGACTTATAGGAAAACCACGAAAAGCAGGTTGGGCAACCATGTCACGGCGCCTTTAATTGAGAATATGATTTTTGTTCATTTCTTGGTTCGGACTCGGTCATTGGAATTACATATGGCATTCACAGTAAAGTAACCTCCCTCACTGCAACGGCCCCACTGCGAGAACATCCTTCTGTAAGAAAGAGGGGAGGGACGGCATGTGGAGCCACCTTGGTGCGGAGTGTTGAGCACGGTGTGTGGGATGTTTTCATGCGCAGCAATTGGGCCTAATAAGTGTTACGAATGGAGATGGGCAGGGATTCCTGATAATCTGGTGCACATACTTCAGCAACAAACCGACGTGTCAATGATGGCACGGGGTGTGCAAGTGCAACACGTGCACAAATGGTAGCGCGATTTAAACTCCACTTTTAACTCCCTCATCCGCGAGCAAAAATGCCAATTTTTTTTAACAGTAATAGAAAATTTTGTACAGTGACTGATTCATTTAAGCCGTTAGCGCCGGAACACGACAAAAAAAAATATATTTCAGTGCGGACATTCCTGGCGACGACCGTGTGAACGGAAGGTGCAAAACTGTGGTACCACCTCAAGTTCGCTTCCATCCATACGAAGCAGTGAAGGTGCCCGAGGAGAACTCAAAGGTCTTTATGTATGTCCGATCGGGCAAGGAAGAGTCGGTGGAGGTGTTCCTGCGTCAAAAGCACTTGCCGGCAAGTTCCTATACTCAAGCTTGAAGGCGGTTGATGGACTCAAGGTACGAGCACGGCATCAGCATTCAGCGCACAGCATTGCCCAAGTACACAGCAGGTGTCATATCTCTGCACCAAATGCCGGATGCAAGTAGGCGTGCGGCAGTGCAACAAGACCAGTGGCTCGTAGTTCAGGTTGTCGGGATGCCATCATACCAACCACCAGTGAGCAGGCTTCAGACGAAGCATTGTGGGAGAACATGTTACAGATAAAAACAACTTTGGAGCAATAATCATATCAACAGAACAAAAATGAAATAATAAACACAGAATGTGAAATAGATAAAACAAAGCAAGGTCAACAAACAATTGTTTGCTTATCGGCATATAGTAATGGAATAAACATGGCACAAATTCTTACATATATACAAAGCAATACACTTGAGAACTACAGAATTAAAACAAATGGTAGTTAAGTAAGTCAAATTTTACACATATTTTGGTGTCGGTGATACAGCGATGTAATTGGGAAGACCACTTCAAAGAGCAGCCATTCCACTTGCCCAACTTTCGCCAGTTTCGAATGTTTACAACTTGGCATGTGGCTCTGCTCGTGGAAATGGCACTCTTACTTGACACTCTTCAACACACCTCTGTAACTGCAGGTAAAAGCACGTCTTCACAAGAGGTTTCCCTTCTTTCATTACCGTTAGCCTTGTTTGCACTGACTGAGGTGGTGCTACTTTACCAGTCAGCTTAAAGCTTTGCTTCAAGACCAAGAAAGACGGCACTGTAAGACCGTCCAACATATCCTTAGAAACTTCTATTCTCTGATCTTGACAGCCACACAAACTGCAGCTGGTCTCAGCAAGCAAATGATCACCATCAGCTAGAATACACAATGTGACCTGAGCATCGTTACATCCATTTTCATGCTCCAAGTCGCTGCAAACAACTTTTTGCCTGACAACTATTGCATTCCCGCAGGCTAATGCGTTCACTGTAGAGCCGAGAAGTGGACGGCAGGGTCTTTCACCAATCATGCCATCGACAACGCTGCCTATTCCAGGGCTGGAAGGCGTTTCACAGACTTCTGTGGTCGATGCAGAAGAGATCACCAATTGGTCACAAAGATTTTCCTCCACATTAGAAGCCACACTGGCGCTATCGGTAGTTTCCAGAAAAAACTCGCAAACTCTGTCGGAGTCCCTGGCCAAGACGTTCAGAATTTTCTGAAGGCGTTGTGCTATGTTGTTTCTTGTGTCTTTTGACATGTCTGGGATTAAGCTCACATTTTCATCGTATAGAGAACGGATTCCAGGCCCAGAAGGATGCACGACGTCATGAAGCCTCTTAAGGACCTGTGCATGGCAAGAACACAACAAAAAAAAAATGTGGCTGATCCCCCTGTATAGGAATCAGTACGACACGAAAGTGAAACGTGTCTTTACAAAGGTAGTTGAGCTTTTATTGTGCATTGTTTCAGCAACAGCAACCAATTGAAAAGTAACGTTAGGAATGGCAAGCAGCTCGAAACTTGCAGTGCACACCTCAAGCAGAAAGCTCGCACGAAATCGCCATACACAGGACGAGTGTGGGCTAACAACTTTCTGCGTCGTGTGTCAGCAGCACGTTCCTTTTGTAAACGCGGCCATGGCAGTTTGCAAAGTCACCGTCGTCCTCTCCCGAGTTATGAGTCTAATAAGTGCACGTGCAGGAGCAACCACAATTCGTGGGACCAGAGGGCGGCGCTTCGTGGAGGCGGTGACTTTGAGAGCATGTCGAACGCATGACCGCCATTTCGCCACTGATAACGAAAAATGCACTACAGTTTCGAAGCACTGAGGACTGCCAAAAGGTGTGAGGTGTATATAAGTGGCTAGTTGTTAGCACACCAGACAAGGTACCAATTTGTTTAAGTGTATTACATAATTCTGGTACTAGAGGATACAGATATGAAGCCAAGGAAATTAAAGTACTATCCTATGCAGATGACATTGCCTTCTTCCCCGTGGATAAACCAAGTGTTCAGAAAGTAGTAAACACTACTTTGCATTTTTTAGATATTTTCAGAGCTAATATAAGTCTTGATAAAACTAAAGTGATTTTGACTAGTCACGTGGGCACTAACTCCCTCTTGGTGGGCCTCTTGATAACCATCGCAATAGTGACCCTCATTGGACATCCGCCATAACCTCTATTCGTTGAAAGGTATTAACTTACCAAGGACAGGATCTTTCCGTTTTTTTTGAGAGCCAAAGCATGCGACATCATTCTAGCATCAAAGCTTGTCTACATTCTACAAGTATTGGATTGCTCTCACGTACATATCCAGACAATTCACAGGATATTTGCCTGCTTCATTTAGAATTCTTCATGGGAAGTCATGCGAAGAGACAACCTTTTTCTATCGCTTGAGAAGGGGGGGGGGGGGGGGCTCAGTTTTGTGCATTTGTTTGTACGACAACTGGTGAAGCGTTTTTTTTTTTACGTTAAGGATGTGTGTCACCCATTTCTTCTGGCAGTTATCCAGAACCCCCTTGCTTACCCCTTTCCTTTTCTTTTTGTCACAAGAGTAGCTGATAACTCGCAATTGTGGGCTTTCTTGAAAGATATTGTTGAGGCTATGCAGTTTTTAACAGTGTAGACAGAATGACACTCACAGCTGCACTTGTCAGCACCCTTTTCCCTGAACCTGTTTACTGACAGCAATCTCAACCTGGTGGTTATGTGCTATACCGTGTGCATAAAATGTGTACATAGCCAGCAGCGAAAACATTTTTCTTTAATATTCAAAAGAATGGAAATTTATATATTATATATATTTCACATTTTGCCTTATCACTTGATGGTGACAAGTCATCCTCATTGCAGTCCACTGCACGCAAGGTACTACTTTTCTACACGGCGCATGACACTCCCCATTTTTTAAACCGTCACTGAAATAAAACGGCGTGCTATACCAAGCCAAACAACTTTGTCAGCTGATCATTCTTATGTCAGTCTTCAAATTGAATCACTGTTAAACACAGAGTTAAAAAGAATGAAGACAGCAGAAAATTATCAGAAGGAAAGAAAAATGCGTGATGATAAATTAAAAAAAAGTAGGAAAAAATAACACAACAGGCCCAAAATGCTCTAAGAAAAAAGAAAAACCGACAGCTGGTGGCCTACAGCTGTTATTACTCTGAGTGATATAATGGCAAATCCGAGTTATGTTGGGGAAAAAATCGGTGACACACCCTGTGGGATAGACTAGCCCTCTAATATTTTGTCAGGGCAGGAAAATTACTAAACGGGTACCAGTGGGAAGCCGTAATGCCTGGCTTGGACCCGAAAGAACAACCGTGGGCCTCCTAACTGGCTGAAAATGCCTTCAGGATCCGATGGGCTACTTGCCCCCACTTGGCCATGGACCCAAAACAGTTACATTGCTCCCTCTTGTGTGCAGACTCCACGTACACTGCAGGCGGAGGCCAAAAAGTGGATCTTGTGAGAAGTGCAGCACTGGCTTAGCCAAAAAAATTACAGCATATCCATGGCGTGAATGATGATAAGTGGGTTCGTTTATCTGCCATCCTATCAAACTCATCTTCATTCACTCCATGGTAACTTATGCTGTGTGGGTAGCTATGGCAACGCACGACGGACTGAGTGTAAAGAGCTTTACCCCTAAAACATTCGCCAGCTTGGAAGTGATGAGAGTGACTGTTTTGCTTTGGCAACTACGATAAACAGAAGCATAATGACCCTAAAAGGTTTAAATATGCTGGTTAAGGAACTCAAATGATTAAACTACTCTGGAAGTTGAGACTGGAACAGAAGTTCGTCTAGATATAATCTCCCGTCTAATTTACAAGTGGGTGTGGAGTCGTTAAGACATGAAGAGCGAACGACATGAAGTGGCCAAGGTACTTGACTGCCAACCCGCAGGTCGCGGGATCGAATCCAGGCTGTGGTGGCTACATTTTCGATGGAGGCAAAAATGCTGTAGGCTCGTGCTCAGGTTTGGGTGCACGTTAAAAAACCCCCGGTGGTCAAAATTGTCACAGTCTTCCACTACGGCGTCTCTCATAACCATATGGTGGTTTTGGAACATTAAATTATGAAATGGAAGCGCACAACGTAGAAGCAGACGGAAAGACAGGGACAAGCGCTAACTACCAACTGAAAGTTTATTCGGAAAAAATATGAAATATATACTAAAAGATGATACAGTGTCAAGGCACATACGATAACACCAAAGCATAGACCAAAAATGGCAACACCGATAGAATATCTTAGTGCGTCAGCCCTACCTTACCATCGCTTACTGTGCTTTACATTGATTAGTTAACTTCTACGGCATCTGCTAATGTTTAAAAACGCTAGCTCCTTATCGGACAAAGCGATTGATGGTTTGCTGACGCAAGCCCCGTGTTCCGCTATGTGTGCTGCTTCAATTATAAGCCTTGTGCGCTCATCTTTGTGCTTTTGGAGAACTACTGTCTTATCAAATTGTACTTCACAGCCACATCTAGTGACATGCTGGGCAAGATAACCATCATTGCCGCTACGAACATTGCACGCATGCTCACGCAACCTGTCGTTGAGGCATCTTCCAGTTTGCCCAATATAACAGGCACCGCACGAAAGTATGATCATGTAAACTACGTCACTAATGCAGTTGACAAAACGGTTCCTGTGCTTTGTTTTACACCGCTGTTCCCTGTGTCTAGCGCCACATGTCAGTCTAGCCAGCTGAGAAAGCTTGTGTGGTGCAGAGGAAACTACACGCACTCCCATGCGCTGCCCCACCTTTTTCAGGCGGTGGGTAACCTGATGCATGTAAGGGACAACAGCTACTCTTTCTCTTTCTTTTTCGTGGGTCCTGTTGTCACGTCCTACTGCACCATGTCCCTGGCCATCTTTAGCTCTCCGTTTTCTACGGATACTTTCGGCCACGGACACCAAGACCGCCTCAGGATACCCTGCTGACTTAAGCCTAGCCACCTGATTGTGGAAGCTGGCCTCCATTGAATGCATACAGGACCGGTCAAGTGCATTAGTGAAACACGTACTCACTATGCCTCTTTTTACAAGTTTGCTATGAGCCGACGTGTACGGCAGAAGCGGTTTCCCCGCGCGTGGCTGGAATTCCCAGCAGGTATGTTCAGCCCTAAACGTAAGCCTGAGATCCAAAAACCTGATTGACGAGTTTTCCGGCATTTCATGGGTCAATACAAGTGGACCAAGGTATTTCTTAAAGAGAGACAACACATTATTGGCATGAGACACAAAACCTCGAGGATCACACTTCATTATGACTAAAAAATCATCAACAAATCGAAACACTTTCTTCGCTGCAGTGCTCACTAATTCTTGATTAACGGCCCTGTCCATTTTCGCCAACAACAAATCACTCAAAATTGGGGCCAGACACGACCCAATCGACACGCCCTGTTTCTGAAGATACACGTTGTCATTCCACTCTACATATGTGGAGTTGAGATACATGCCCAATAAGTCTAAAAAACCACGCGCACTCATTCCTGTGCTGTTCTGAAATGACACTCCACCGAATTGGTCAATGCATTCTTCAATACAAGTGAGCAACGCATCATGAGGTAAAGAATAGTAAAGATCTTTAACATCTATTGAGAATGCCATGAGACCTGTGTTAAACTCTTGTCGGAAAAATTCGATAACTTCATCCGACTTCTTAATTAAAAATGGGTCATTAATGGTGAAAAGCTTCATCTTATCTTGCAAAAACACGCCTACATTCTTTTGCCAGGAACCACACTCAGATACTATAACTCTAAAAGGTACATCAGGCTTATGTGTCTTAGCTGAAAAGAATAAGTTCAACGAAAGTTTATCGCACCTATCGAACTTTTTCACTAAGCCTTCTAAATTGAGTTCTCGGCACAGGTCCTTTGCTCTTGCCTTCACTTTTCGCAAATCGATGCCGGTGAACGTATCGAACACGGTACTAATGGCGGACTGCGCTTTTTCAAAATACTGCCTTTTTGTAAGCACTGCGAAACCTCCCTCCTTGTCTGAAGGCACCGCACAAAGATCATTGTCAATTAGAAAGTTGATTGTCCGGCTTAAAGGCAGGTGACTGCTGACGGGCTTACCGCGTTGAAGTATGTCCAGTCCTTCCGAGATGCACCGGCCAGAGTCTTCTTGAGGAACCTGACTAGATACACTTCTAACAATGGCTAACAGGTCCGGGGGGTTTCGCTTCTTCACAAAGGCGAATTTTGGGCCTAGGCCTAACGTCCTCTGCACAAAGTCGGGAAGCACCACTTTACCAACCAAATGCACTGTTCTTTCACTCTGTTGTTTTCTTCTGACTTCAGAACGCAGCTTCCGAAGCTCTTGAACCCATAAGGAAGCAGAGCTGTCTTCAATCCTTGCTGCGAATTCTTCAAGCCTTCTTTTCCTCTTGTGCGAACGATGTTCTTGAAGAACTTGTAGCTTGAGCGACTCCCGGTATAGTCGAGCCTGCCGATTCCACTCAGAACGCAGGATTTTGCAAACCCTGATTCCGTGACCGGTCGAAGGGCTGAACCCACCAAATAGTGCTTTCACATCTTGTGGTATGTGCCTCTTACGAATGCAGAACGCTAAAGCTCTGGCTCGGCAGGTAGCTAAAGCGATGAGAGTGATTAAAATAGTGGGATGAAGGAACACAGACGAAGGAATGCCCGAAGAACTAGAAACGTAATTTGTCAAAATGGTTGATTGGGCGAGTTGGTGATACATGACTAATTATGAAATGGAAGCGCACAACGTAGAAGCAGACGGAAAGACAGGGACAAGCGCTAACTACCAACTGAAAGTTTATTCGGAAAAAATATGAAATATATACTAAAAGATGATACAGTGTCAAGGCACATACGATAACACCAAAGCATAGACCAAAAATGGCAACACCGATAGAATATCTTAGTGCGTCAGCCCTACCTTACCATCGCTTACTGTGCTTTACATTGATTAGTTAACTTCTACGGCATCTGCTAATGTTTAAAAACGCTAGCTCCTTATCGGACAAAGCGATTGATGGTTTGCTGACGCAAGCCCCGTGTTCCGCTATGTGTGCTGCTTCAATTATAAGCCTTGTGCGCTCATCTTTGTGCTTTTGGAGAACTACTGTCTTATCAAATTGTACTTCACAGCCACATCTAGTGACATGCTGGGCAAGATAACCATCATTGCCGCTACGAACATTGCACGCATGCTCACGCAACCTGTCGTTGAGGCATCTTCCAGTTTGCCCAATATAACAGGCACCGCACGAAAGTATGATCATGTAAACTACGTCACTAATGCAGTTGACAAAACGGTTCCTGAGGCGGTCTTGGTGTCCGTGGCCGAAAGTATCCGTAGAAAACGGAGAGCTAAAGATGGCCAGGGACATGGTGCAGTAGGACGTGACAACAGGACCCACGAAAAAGAAAGAGAAAGAGTAGCTGTTGTCCCTTACATGCATCAGGTTACCCACCGCCTGAAAAAGGTGGGGCAGCGCATGGGAGTGCGTGTAGTTTCCTCTGCACCACACAAGCTTTCTCAGCTGGCTAGACTGACATGTGGCGCTAGACACAGGGAACAGCGGTGTAAAACAAAGCACAGGAACCGTTTTGTCAACTGCATTAGTGACGTAGTTTACATGATCATACTTTCGTGCGGTGCCTGTTATATTGGGCAAACTGGAAGATGCCTCAACGACAGGTTGCGTGAGCATGCGTGCAATGTTCGTAGCGGCAATGATGGTTATCTTGCCCAGCATGTCACTAGATGTGGCTGTGAAGTACAATTTGATAAGACAGTAGTTCTCCAAAAGCACAAAGATGAGCGCACAAGGCTTATAATTGAAGCAGCACACATAGCGGAACACGGGGCTTGCGTCAGCAAACCATCAATCGCTTTGTCCGATAAGGAGCTAGCGTTTTTAAACATTAGCAGATGCCGTAGAAGTTAACTAATCAATGTAAAGCACAGTAAGCGATGGTAAGGTAGGGCTGACGCACTAAGATATTCTATCGGTGTTGCCATTTTTGGTCTATGCTTTGGTGTTATCGTATGTGCCTTGACACTGTATCATCTTTTAGTATATATTTCATATTTTTTCCGAATAAACTTTCAGTTGGTAGTTAGCGCTTGTCCCTGTCTTTCCGTCTGCTTCTACGTTGTGCGCTTCCATTTCATAATTAGTCATGTATCACCAACTCGCCCAATCAACCATTTTGGAACATTAAACACCACATATCAATCAACAAATTCATATGCAGTTATAGTTGGTCTACCTGCAGCATGCATCTTATTTCTAAATGGATTGCTGATATAAAATCCGCAGGGTGTTACATTTTGGTGTATTATTACAATCGAGAAACATGTCAACATTGTGGAATCAATGCACACAGCATTTTCACATTTCCTTTAAAATGGTTGTAGATTGGATGGTAATAAATGCCACTCGAGGAATTAATGATGCAAGCGAGGGCCACTCTAGCATTTTTCTGTTGTGACCAAAGTCATAGCACAATGATAACAGCACGGCGCATTGTGCAAATTTCTTTTCACCCTGCCTGTACACACACTGTTTGACAGTCATCATCATTATCATCAGCCTGACTACGTCCACTGCAGGACAAAGGCCTCTCCCATTACCCGCCAGTCAACTCGGTCCTGTGCTTGCTGCTGCCACGTTACACCCGCAAACTTCCTAATCTCATCAGCCCACCCAACTTTCTGGAATCCAGTCAGTTGCCCTAATGAGCAGCGGTTATCCTGCCTACGTGCTATGAGCACTGCCCATTTCCGTTTCTTCTTCATGATTGCAACTATGATATCTTTCACACCCGTTTGTTCGCTGACTAGCTCAGCTCTCTTCTCATCCCCTCTCATTTTTCTTAACATCGCTCGCTGTGTCGTACTCACTCTTTGTAAGCCTCCAGGTTTCCAGGTAAGATACAGCTGTTGTACACTTTCTTTTTGAAAATTAGTGGTAAACAAACATTCATAGTTTGAGAATGCTAGCCGAATGCTTAGTGTTACAAACCCATAAAAATTGCGGCCATAATTCATTCAAGCAAATGCTTCCGCTAATGGTGAAACAGACAATTTTCAGATGCTCCTACTTTTGGTGCCTTGATATGTCCTGGCAGACAATTTGACTTAACACATCTCTGATGTACACATTGCAAGGGCGCAGCCAGGATTTTATTCGAGAAGGGAATTTTATGTGCATGAGTTCTATGTACACTCATGCATGTATGTACGATGCCTGGTCACACAGCTCTAATTTTGGGATTTTGCAATGCAGGGTGAGGCCCAGCTAGATAAAGTGATTATTAAATTGAACATGAATTATATATATATAAAGAAGACCTTTTTGTCAAAAAAACACACAAATCCACTTACATCATTCAATACTGTCCACCGGTTTTTGTTCTGCCAGTACACAGTGCTCCGGTGTTCCAGCCTGTGACGCATCACCACAGTCTTCACAGAGTAGGAGGCTAGCGCCCACTTGTGCTTGTCCCTCAGAGCCTGCAATAGAAAAAAACTAGTCTTACAATTTAACTGAGGTACGCAAAGTACAAAAGAAAGACACCTAAAGAACTTACTAAAACATACAGACATATATAAGCTGTTACGTATAGAAGAAATGATTAGATGAGAAGATTAATGAAAGCCACATTATTGGCAAGTGACATGGGGAAAGGTATCGCGATGTAAGAATCACTTGGTTTGTTGATAAAATACACTTCCTCGACTTCCCGCACTACCTTATCCTTGAATTTAGATTTCACTGCCGTATCACCAAGTCTGTCCCATCGGGAGCTGCTATTGCAAAAACACTAAACTTGGTTCCATCCAAAGAATTGGTTCCTGCTGGCAGCAAGTAGTCATCCACTTGACTTTCTTCACATCTAAATTGCTACAAAGAACTGCACCCTCTGATGGTTGTTCACCAGATGCAACCCGCCACGATCTGTTTTATAGATTATCGCTGACTCAAATTCCGTAGGTTAATCTATTTCAGAAAAAAAAAAACAAATTTGATTTTTTTTTTGGGTGACCGCCAAGTGAAAGAATATTGTTTGTGTTACTACAAACACATGGTTTAATCTTAAGTAATGCTAAGATAAACTCCAGGAAAAAATTGATGATACAATGGTTATAAAACTAAAAGTTGCATTAAAAGTTGCATTGTTGAAATAGCAGTCCAGAAACCTCATAGTGCTAGTTCTGTGCCAAAGAAGTGCTTATTCTGAAAATCATGTTTTCATGATCCGCATCACGTTACCGCACTTCAAATCACCCGCGCTTGGATGCGGTCCTTCAAACGCCACTGTTATCAGGCCCGACGTTGCCCGCCTTTACTATGTGGCTGCTGACACCAGTAGTAAAGCAGAGCGAAATAGCGGGAGTAACAGTAATAACAACGGTCACTGAACAATTTTCTGCAATCTCGGAGGCCATGATGCTGCTTGCTTGCAACTGGGCCCCACTAGATGGCACCGCCTATCCAGTCTAACCAACCAAAAACTGAACTTTTGAACCACTCGTGCCATTCCCCAAGGTAACACCAGGCAGTTATTTTTCTATAAATCATAAAGAAACAGAGAATCTGCATTTTATTATGTCTTACAGAAAGTTATTTTGTTACTGCAGCTGGTTTGATTACTAGTAATTAATTGTAGGTGGACACTCTCAGACCATCGGGATCAATTCGCATATGTCCCACTCGAGGTGCACGTCGTGTGATACATTTAGCTTAATTTCTTGGTAAGTAAAGCACCGCTGTTGATAATACAGTCGAACCCCTTCATAAGAGACAAATTGGTATAAGAGACACCAATGCGCCTACAGCAAAATACGGGTTGATAGGAAAATGCATACATGGTACCCTGCTTATAAGGGACATCTCATGTTTTAAAAGACGAGAATCGCTGCCCAGACCATGCCTCTTATAAAGGAGTTCAACAGTATTGTCATTTTGGATCATACAGTTTTATACAATAACACATAGAGGGAAATCTGGCGCTAGTGTCTACGCGGGCCTCTTCAGTGGCACTTGTACTACAGTGTACAGAAATATACTGCCTAGTGTGTGCTGAACGCGGGCTAGGAGATGGCCCCGCAACTGATGACTGCCGGCAGCGCCCGCATGGTTTGCTGCTGTGCGAGTGGGTGCATTTGCGTTCAATCCTTACGCTCCGCAAGCGCTGCGAAGCCTGCAGGAACCCGAGCCGTGCGAGGCCAACTATTATTTTCCTGCATTTTCGGAGTGTTTTTTTAGATAATGCTTTATTGTATAAGAACTACTTGATTGCTTTCACAGTACTGGCGCTTTGCAATACCAAATGAAGATCATTTCGTAGCATACATTTCACCAACCGCTACTGCCCGCTATAAAAAAAAAAAGACGCAGATCCCACGTAACTTGGGAATCAATTCTATGCAAGGTGACTCCGTTGTAATTTTTTATAAGGTGAAACATTATGAAGTGGTGCTAAATATATGAAAGAAATTGAATAGTCATTGAAATGCCGAGATGTTGGCTCAATTTCTGGTTATAATTTTTTGCGCATCTCTTTCAACCGCAATTGTACCTCCTGACTGGAAAATAGCCCGCTTGGTACCCGTCTTCAAAAAAGGTGACCCTGCATGCCCTTGTAATTACAAGCCAATTTCAATGACATCATCGTGTTGCAAACTTCTTGAGCATATCATAGCTAACTACATTCACAAATTTTTACATGACCGTAATTTGCTTTCTTCTGTTCAACATGGTTTTAGAAAAGGTTTCTCTACAGTAACGCAATTAACATCGGTTGTTCACAGTTTTGCCGCCATTCTTGACAAGTCGGGCCAAGTAGATGCTATTTTTCTAGATTTCTCCAAAGCTTTTGATGTTGTTTCCCATGTTCACCTTATCAATAAATTACAATCTACTGGTCTTCCTGCATTTATAGTTAACAGGATATCTTCGTACCTGAGTAACCGCAAGCAATTCGTTCGCATTGATAATGACTGTTCACAATCCCTCCCCGTGTCATCTGGTGTCCCGCAAGGAAGTGTCTTAGGTCCTTTGTTGTTTCTCATATATGTTAACGATATTGTGGATGTAATTACTGGCCCTGTTCAAATAAGGCTGTTTGCAGATGATTGTGTATTATTTAATGAAATAACATGCCGTGAAGACCAATCAGTATTGAATTCCAATCTTTGTAATATATATGACTGGTGTACAAAGTGGAATATGAACCTAAATGCCGACAAATCAGTTTTTATGAAAATAACCAATAAGAAAAATTCTCTATCCTTCCCTTACAACCTTTCAGGACAACCTTTGAACGAAGTTACAGAATATAAGTACCTGGGTCTTACCATAACTAACACTTTAAGTTGGAACAAGCACATTTCAGACATTTGTGCGTCATCCTTTCGTAAACTGAGCCTTTTAAGACATAAGCTCAAACATGCTCCTGCAAGTGTTAGAATGCTAGCCTATACATCTATTATAAGACCGAAATTGGAGTATGCATGTATAATCTGGGACTCTTACACAAAAACTAACATTCATGCACTTGAGATGATTCAGCATAAAGCAGTTCGGTTCGTTTACTCTAAACACCGTTCGAGCGATTCCCCAACCCAACTCATGAGAGACCATAACATACCAACCTTAGAACTAAGACGTAAAATCCAAAGATTAAAATTTCTTTATCTTCTCAAGAATAACAAATTGTCAATGAGACCAGAACAATACATCCAACCACTCACCACTCGCAGAACAAGACACCGGCATGCCGACTCTCTAACGCCTTTCAATGCTAGAACTAACATTTTCAAATTTTCCTTTTTCCCGCGCACTGTAACCGAATGGAATCAATTACCAGCATTATTCATAAATAGCATAGACTCAATTGAACATATTGTATCTTGACCTGTATTGTTAAAGTGTTAAATGTCTTTCTTATTCATTGTTTGAGTTATGTCCTTATTCTTCGCGCTTTTCATGTTCTTGATCTTCTGTTGTCCTTATTATGAGCTTTGTATATACGTCCATCCTGCTTGGGCCCTTCACTGGGCCTGCATGATTATGTAAATAAATAAAAATAAATAAATAAAACACTGGAACCAGCACTGGCATTTCACGAACATTTGGCTCTTCTTGCAAAGTATTTCGAAGACCCTAAGTTAAGGGAGTGATCGTGAGGACACCCAGACGTAGGCGATTCGACCGACCGACCCCCCGACCGGCAGGCAGGCAGGCCGCCGGACCACCGCGCGGGCAGGCAGGCTGACAAATAGACGGACGGACAGACAGACGAATGGACAGACAGACGGACGAATAGAGACACGGATGGACAGACAGACAGACAGACAGACGGACTGATGGACGGACGGATGGACAGACGGACGGACGGATGGATGGATGCATGCTCAAAGTGGTTGCAGTACGCAAAGAAATTAATTTTAAAAACCATTGACAGTATAACCACCAGAGTTATTTTTTAAAATGTGCTTTGTTCTTGAGAGCAAGAATTATCAAAGAAGACCCTAAAACCTTTACCTCTTAGCCTGCATTCCATTAGGATTCGAGTGAAAACAAAGAATGATAACATGCCAATGAACAATCTGACACTCGCCGCATATGACACTCAAAACGTTGTTGGAAAGGGAATCCTACGATGACATGGGATAAAAACTGTGTGAATGAAATTCGAAAGGGTATTTTCAATTTTTTAGATAAATATTAATATTTGAAATTTCGCCTAAACGGCTATTTAATTCTCGACACCGTTCACCCTAATTCGAAAAGATAGTTCGATGGAGTCACTCTCAGAATGTTTTTCTCACATGACAGCCTTCGGATTCAGCCTTCTGTATGCCCTCTTTATCCTACTTTTTCATTCAGTAAACCATGCTGGATCCGTTAGTGCGGGGAACAATGCATCTTTTCCTTGTTCGACCGATAACTTCGTTGACACAGCGGCACAATACATGCCCTTTCTTTGCATTGCCGCTTAGCTTTTAACATCTCAGGGTGTTGCAGTGTACATATGGCGCCATCGAACTTCACGGTAATTGAGACGGCAGCTGTCACGCACTGATTTTAAACGTGGCGAGGCTCCGGCAGCAACAGGACGAGATGAATTTCGCGCGTTCGTGCACCCTCTCGACACGCAGCGCCGCTTGTGGCATCTGAGTGCAGTCATCACATGCGGGGCCACCCATCTCTCGTACAGAATGCGCGTGCTCAGCACACTAGGCAGTATATTTCTAGACACTGTAGTATCAGTCGTTTTTTGTTGCAAATATTTCCCGCTACCTTGCGGATTATAACGAAGTCAACCCGTCACAATTCCGGCGGCGCGCTGCAAAGCGTGTATTGGCACTGAAAACTAGTGTTTTCAATTCACTTCGTAGTATATCAGCTTTGAAGCTTAGAAGATAGAGAATAAAGCGATTTGCCATGAGCTTGACACCAAAACAATGTCCGTGCAGTTTTCAAATTTGATGCCGCAGTGTTTTCCGTGAAGTCTCAATGCACGTAAAGGCATCCGCAACCGTTATTTTTGGGACTTGTACAATCAAGGTATAATTTTACAAGCAAGACATTTATTTTCTCGAAAGCGAAAAACAATATAAAAAATAAACGCAATATATGCATTAAGGTTGAAGATAACTGCAAGTTATATGAAACTCAGCTAAAGCGAGTGAATAAGGTAACTAAAGAGAACAGTAAGTATATGATGATACAATGGGCATACATACACTACGACATTTAGATTTCATTGGCAAACACAGATACAGTCACAAACCAGTTCCCGAAAACATTGATTTCTACATATGTGAAACACAGCCAGACAGTGACATCACAGTTGTTAATGGGAGATTTATAGCAATGTGAACAAGACAATAGTAAAATTACAAGAAACGACAGAGTGTGACATAAAATGAGACCTTATTCGCTGAGTTAACACTATGACAATTAGGTCATACGTCTCCACTTCAAGAACTTCATTTTTTCTCTCTCTTTTTTGATTGGTCGCATTTTCTCAAGCAATGAGAAAATGCATTCCGGTCAGTGTAAAGAATCTAATTGTCTGATTTGTCACTTCCTGCTTGTTGTGTCCACAGCCGACCATATTTAACCTCTTCACAGACAAGAAAGAGATAAGGTCTGTTATGCTGTCACTTTTCAACTTGTTGAAACTGAAGTATTGGGTGAATGCATCTTCCTTAGAGCTTTGACCAGGTCTCGTCCCGCTGCGGTGGTCTAGTGGCTAAGCTAGGTACTCGGCTGCTGACCCGCAGGTCGCGGGATCAAATCCCGGCTGTGGCGACTGCATTTTCGATGCAGGCGGAAATGTTGTAGGCCCATGTGCTCAGATTTGGGTGCGCGTTGAAGAACCCCAGGTGGTCGAAATATTCGGAGCCCTCCACTACGGCGACCCTCATAATCGTTAAACACCAAAAATCAATCAATCAAGTCTGTTGAGGACTCGGATGGGTACACAATGCATGATTCTGCCGGAAGCAAGCTGGAATTTTCAGAGTGAAGCAACAACCTGCTACATTCGTTGCACTTGGTCTTTTTTACCATCTTCCGGGCCACATAGCCGCTGACGTAATAAGTGATCCGGGAGCCACTTTTGTGTCCAATGAGATCAGTGTGGTCAGGGAGAGCTTCACAAGCAACTATAATTTCACGAATCTCATTGAGGCGCCCCACATATAGCAGCTCATCCAGCTTATTTTGCAATGTTATTGAATTATTGTGGATGCCCGGACATAAAAGGCTACTCGGAACTCCAGAACGTATGTTTCCACTGGAGGGTGACTGTGCCAAACTGTAAAAACAAAGGCAATTCGCATAGATTGAAAATTGTGTCGGTGAAGGGTGATAATGCGAGCCAGACATTTGCTTCAGAATTCGTCTTGGCAGAGGCGAGACGTCATCAAGTATTTATGGCCCAAGGTTTTCGTGACATAGTGCCGAATAGAAAGGTTAGAGTGAAGCGGAGCCCTTCGGCAGTTGATTCACTCAGGAACCCACACTCCTTAGGCACAGCTTTTTCCCAAGTTGCTAAGAACCCGTTGATAACATGCTTGTAGCAACGAACGATGAATATTTCGTCGAAATGAGCTTCGCACACAACAAAGTTCCCTCCCAGTGGTTTGTTAGCGCGAGGAATCGTACGCTCCCAGGACTTGAGATGTTCATCGTCGGCGGGAGCAGATAAAAGAGATGCTTTCTTCTTTTGTTTGCGGGCCAAAGCATATCCCGCATTGCATCCAGGTGCAAAGCAGTGTGTCTGCTGTTTACTCAGCACTGTTGCGTGGTCACATTGGCACGTATTGATCCCGAACAAGTCCAAATAGGCAAAGAGCAGACGTTGCGACTTGCGAGCACACGAGCAAGCGACCAAAAGTGCCGCGCTAGCGGCTGGCAAGCGCTATCAACCGCTCACGGTAGCGACTTGCGCGCCGCTTCGCGGCGGCATGAAACACCAGCACGTCTCCTTTCAAGGCACGGCTGTGCGATGCTGACACCTCTCCTTCTAGCCACCATACCCATGGCAATTATGGTATAGTGTACTAGAATATAGGGTAGTGTGTTCAGGGAGAAGTTATGGCTGACGCAGTTGGTATCGACAGCCGCGAGATGGCGCCACCTTAGCATGGGCTGTCACCTCACGCGTTGTCTTTTATGCACTTCTGTGCTTTAACGCCCCAAAACCACCCTTCGATTATTAGAGACGCCGTAGAGGAGTGTTCCGAAAATTCGACCATTTAGGGTGCTCTAATGTGCACCTAAATCAAGGTACACGCACCTCAGTATTTGCGTCTCCGCCGAAAATGCAGCCGCTGCGGCCGGAATTCGATCCCGTGATAATTGCTGACACGTTCGCGAAAAGCTTCCTCATGGGTTTGTTTGTATTGCATTCAAAACAAAACGAAATGTCAAAGCCGCAACACACGGTCCAAATGCAGGTATTAACAAACAACGGCGAAGCAGCCATCCCTGGGGAAACTGCCTGCAATTTTTGAAGCTCGGTTGGTGAACGAATAAAAAATAAGGAAGATTGAGGTATCGAAGGAGCAGCTATAAATCTGAACATTTCTTGTTATATTACTGCTATATCGAGTCGTAGTCTGCACTCTGCGACAGCTTTGACTTCTTTCGTAACACGCGCGGCGACGTTCTTGTCGATAGTTGCATCATGCGATTTTAATTATGTTGCTAAGGTGACAAAACTGCCATTTGATTGAGCGGCACGCCATAGCTAAATACTTGGGAATAATTTTGACAATCTTGGATCTTTAAACGATTACGCGTCCGCCGAAATACTGCTGCTGTGGCCGAGATATTGCACTGTACAGTCAAAAGAAAACATCTCTTGGCACCACTGTCACATTGCAAGAAGAAACCCTTTATTTACGAGCGTGCATACTGCATTGAGCAGTAACACCGATCGAATTCGACGCCATTCAGTGGAATTATCAGTTCACGATCGCTTCATCATGGTGGCACCTTTATGAACACCGAATGATTTTCGCGTGCAGCTTTTCTTTTTCGTTTTGCCTCTCGAGACTGGTCGATACCCTTCACGAAAAAATGAAGCCGTGACAGCACGTAAATTACCGCTCTCCTTACACGAGATGCGGTGCGATCGAGCTCATATAAATTCAAGGTAAACGAAGCTTGATTAAGCGTTCCATCGAAGCTGCAGTCCCTGTAGCGTTGGCCACCTCGGGTTCGTAGTCAGCAGGAGCGTCCATCGATGAACCTGAATCAGTGGCCTCACCGTCAACACAACGTGCTGCAGATTCGACCGCCGCGTTCTTCCGCTTTCTCGGAAATCTTGGATGCGGCGCTTTCTTCGATAAGTAGCTTGGAACGTTAGGCACTATCTTCGGCACAGCGTTTGGCGTTAGCTCTGGTCTCCTACGTGGTACGCGAACTTTTTCGCCGTTTATAACGTGCACGTAGTCTCTGAGAACACATGAAAACTCGAAGTGTAGCTCACATACAGAGCAGCTTTCGTTCAAGGTCCCATCCTCTCGGTGTGAATTCCGTTCCCAAACCTTCTTGCGTGCTTCGTCTTTGGGTGCAGCGAAAAGCGACGGCTGCTCACTTTTTTTTCCTATGGTGTACCCTGTTTTGCACCTATAGGTCCAAAGCAGTGTCGTTGCCGAGGATGACACGGCATCGCCTCACTGTCGTGTGGCCAGCAAAAACATTGCCAGAAAAACTTTCGTTAAGCGGGCGCGAACACAAGCAACAGGTCACTGAACAGGACCCGACGAGAAGGCAGAGCGGCGCGGAGCTGACAATCCTGCCAGCCCATGCTATGGCAGCGCCGCCTTGAAAACCGGTTTTTTGTCCACGTGTGCTGCTGCACGCCATGCATGGCGAGAGAGGGTGCCTGAACACACTACCCCATATTCTAGTACACTATAGGTCCGTTCGATTCACCTGCACCACGTGAACCGGTTCACGAGGTGCTGCACCTTGCCATTCGTTTCAGCGGTGCAGCATTGACGACCGCTGAACCCTGCCATTCGTTTCGAGAGGTGCAGCACCGGTTCATGATTTTCCTGCACCTCCTTCGCTGACGGTGCCGGCTTGGTGCAGGCGCGCGTGCAGCTGAGCAGACGACGCAGCACTTAGACGTAGGTGGCTTAGGTGCCGTACCCGCCTCTACAAATGCGGTGTGTTATGCCAAGATGTTCGCGCCTCATAAACTGTCCGCATGTGCGTTTCGCCATAGGTCAGTGTTTGCTGAACGGTGTAAATTAACCGAAAAGAAATAAGGCCAACACCTGGTTGGCACATCGTCATTTGTTTCGGGTGTCGTGCTGTGCCTGCACCGCTGAACTCACGCTGCACAATTTCTGAACTTCGCGTGCACAGCCGTGAACCGGTTCCGACCGGTGCAGGTGAATCGAACGGACCTATTAATTATGGGAAGTACAGGCTTCGGATCCGCTTCGAATGGATTACTTTTTTGAGATTCGTGACGCTTCTTTTACGAGTGTAAAACAAAATGATATGAGCTTATATTTAATTAAAAGTTGCTTCATTTGTTTGTACGCAAACTTTATTGCAAAAAGTTTTGTGACAAGGCGGCAAAAGTGAAACTTACGCAAATTTAACCACTAGGATTTGCATTGCTCTGCCTTTGCACTCCAGACTTGGCATCAAAATTTAATGAATTACTTTTTACAACACTTCAAAACAAACATGCTTGTTTTTCTCTCGACAATACACATTATACATTTATGAAAATAGCTGTACAAAATTGACGCAAGGGACGCAGGCACAAAAGCAGGGCATTAACTTTCATGACCAAAGGCCAAAAGCACGAACACCAGAGCACGTGCCCACAGAACTACTTCGTTATGCTCCTCAGAGGTTGGCCACTATAGTTGCCAGCCTGCCTTCCGTCAGTTCCCCCCTTTCAAGAGCGACCATCCCGGTCGATTGACTAAGATGCTAGAGATGGTCATAAAAAAAGATGGCCACATCAACGAAAAAAAAAAAACACATAAGCCCACGCTGTTGTGGATAATGAAAAAAGTTAGAACAGTTCATAAATTACGGGCGTGGTACACTTTTATCCGTACTACATTAACTACTTTTGGACGTGGACGTCTTTGGTTCAAACTGGTATCCGAGCTTTGAAGAACTACCTCGTAATTCACATCACTATATTATGTGAGAAATACTTAAGATTTCGTCGTCTGCTATGCTAGGTGCGTCCGTCCAAGTGGTCTGCCCCCAACGCACCTCTGGTTTGTTGTGAAGTAGAGTCAGGGGAGCGTGACGGTGCATCTACTTAGCTTCGTCATCGTTTTGCAGTCGATTTAAGACGAGTTTAGGCAAGGCGCACATGTGGAAAAAAAAAAGAAAACACGAACTCGATGCAATATCCTGCACTAGCATGAGACGCTACATCTATGCACAGCGGTGAGTGGACAACGCTTCGTTCAGACAGTCAAATACGACACGCCAAGCTCCAACGTCGCAGCAAACTTAAGACCTAGCGGTCTTCAGCTTCTTTAAACAACAAAGGCGCTGCTTCAGTGCTTTTCAATGCACTCCACTACCCACACTGCGCAAAGAGCGAAACTGAAACTGTAGAGAAATGTCTGTTGACAGTTTGCTAGCTAACCTTATCCAATTCGAAGCCTGTACGTCCCATAATTCCCATGAAGGTACAAGATTGCAGCGCCAGATTCCTTTCTAGGTATTATTGTATGAAACACTATAATTTAGATATTCTCATACATCGAGCTTTCACTCATTTGCCTATAGTGTCCCTTTAAGTTCAAACATCAAGGGACAATAGTGACCTTTGATCAAGTCAGCACTACCTCGCCGCACACGCTTTTCAAATGTCTCTCACTCCTCAACATTTAAGTCTGAACTCATACTCTTTGTGCGACGGGCCGGCATCCAATCAATCGGATTCTGATTTATTAGTCCAGCGGCAATTGGAATCGCCACTACACCCACTTGCAGCACAGAAACCGGCTCACAGGTCTTAGCACAAGCAAACTGCGCCAGTGAGCACACTGAAGAAAACTGTACAGCTGACATGCGTCCAGACAGCTAGTCAGAAAACTATAATAATCTATCTCCTCACTGCCAACGAGACCAATTTTGCAAGTCCCCAAAAAAGGAAACACAAACACAGCAGCACTGTTTGTGTCAGTCAACACCTACTTAAAGACAGATGTAACTATGCTCCCAAGACAACAACAAAATGGTCGCCCTTCAAGATTTTCTAAACCAGATAGGCGTCAGTTTTACGCCGCAAAAAGCCTGAACGGTTCAAAAGACGAAACAAAACTAGCTAGCACATCACTGTAGTAAAGCATTAAAAATAAACGGAGGAATATCAGCGCAAGACAAAATTCCACGTGTTCCCACAATGCGCATGCCAAGCTAGAGGAATGATCGAAAAAGGCACATTTTCAGAATGATGATGTAAAGTATGTCTGTGACCATTTTGAAGGACAAGAGGTGTTCACATAGATGGCTGTGTTAAAGGGACAGTCAGCAAGCTCAGACTTTTTTTTACACCCCCCAAAGAAGCTCAGCAATTCATAAAGTAAATCACATTTTCCAAGTATTAGAGCGCTGCAGTTGCACACACTTCTCACGCTCTTTTTCTATGCCTGACTTATACTCCTTTCATGCACAGTGAATCAAAGTTGCCGATCAGAGACTTGATGTAGCACGCAGCTCGTCAATTAGGCTTAACCAGTGACGACAACGGGCTACACCTTCCCCTCCCTATGAAGAAGAAGGGCGGCGAAACCGTGCAAAACTTTGAATCGAACTAAAACTGATGTTCTAACCCCTGTAACTTCCTTTGATATAGCACATATTTGCAAAATTTTTGCGCCAGCATGTTCACAAAGCAAAAGTGCACATATTTCTCTCTATAACAATTTTTGGTGTTGCTTACTGGCCCTTTAACGCCCCCCTTGTACCATAGCCATTATGTTAATATAAATGGTTATGTCACTACAGGTGTGTCGCTATAACTTCGATAGTTCTTTCAAAACTATTGATAGTGTAAAGAAACTATCAATAGTACTACTATCAATAACCTATCAGTAGTATTGTTGTTAACACTATCGATAGCACCATCAGGAGTACTACTACGGCCTAGAACACTGCAAGGGCCAATTTTTCTGGCCCGAAAACATCATGCTCCCGAACCCGGCTCGGTGTCTTCAAATACAGCCCGTACCCGACAGGTTTGGGCCCGGTCCGTTTTCGCCAGTTATGCCTAGACCATAAACAAAGCACTGTTTACTATCGAGTAATTGTGAAGATACCTGGCTCACACAAGATAAATTCTAGTGAGTGCTTTGGAGCTCCTTTCAGTGTCACGACTTTCACTGGTATACTCCGTATATTGTTGGGTAATTAACTCTTTTTGTGAAATGCTTACAGGGTAATATAAAATATATTTGGAGTGAGAGCTGACTGAATCACGTGTACAGTGATAACCACACAATCTTTTTTTTTTGCATTTCAAAGAATGAGTACAAAATATACTATCCCCATAAAGTGGTAAAGATGGCAAACATCTATAGTTTGAGTCTACATAAATTGCATATACGCCGGGGCTGTTGAATAAAAACAACAACTCTCTTGAAAACGTAATTTACTACATCATGCAATAATAAAAAAAAACACCCTAGCTACTTCTCGGAGGAATACACCAGGCTGGGCACCATTACACAAATTAAAGCTGTCATGTCGGCTCTTCAGCTGTCTCCACCGTACTGCTTTCACGCTCAAAACAAGGAGGTTATTTGCCCTACATTTCTTCCCCAAGTCGCCGCCACCGCAGTTCCATATATCTGTCAAAGCGAGCCAGACCAATTAGCAAGCAAGCCCCCGTCTTTGTTGTTCCCTGACGATGTCTATCTTATCGTCTTTGTGTGACGGCCTTCGATCTTTGAAAAAGTAATGTCCTAAAGCAAGATCAGACTCAAGGTTTCCAAACAACTGTCAATTAAAGCACTGAAGTAGACCGACCGGCAGCTTTTTTAGCACTACTAGTCAAACGCAGCATATCGATTGTCCGGAGCACGATCCCTCACAGGTAGCGAAAACGGGAGAGTAGGTTGCCTAATCGCCGACGGCCGAAGGACTCGGGGCTAACAGGAGAACGAAGATCGGCTGTGGTTGCAGGCTTTCATTTCGCCGCAGCGAAAATGTAAAGGGTATGAATAGCACAAAGGAAAAAGCGGCGACTATCGTGGGGAAGAAAAGGTCAAGAGTAAACAAGAAGCCGCATGTCAACCAGAAACACTTTGACGAGCCAAGCGACAGGCATTCTTGGAATTTTTAACAAACATAAGGTGCGCAGTGCATGGGGCCCCATCAGGTACCTAATGAAGCAACTACGCAACTCCAGCACGTTGGTACTCTAAGACACCAAGGAAAGATAAGCTATAAGCGCGCGCAACCTGGGCATGTTAATTTTTTTTAAGGTTAAGGGCTCATGTCTCCAGTTTTGATGTGTGCTAATTATTAGTTAATATATAAAATGACAGAAACTTGGGGACGAAGTGTGAAGGGATAAAAATTCCTGAACTAGGGCTGCCCCAGGAGCTGTCGGACATTTATGCGGTAAAAGATGCAAATACGCACGTGCCTATACACCCGCCCCCCTCCTCCCCCTTTTGTTTCAGAGCGTACAGCAGCAAAGGATACTTGCGCTTCGAGTCTTCAACAAATGAAAACGCTTATGAATTGCTCTCGAAATGCGAAAAACATGGAGGTGGTCGTAAAAATAACCAAAAAAACGTGGCTGATCCCTCTTTCTAGAAATTTGTATACTAACACCAAAGTGTCTCCACAGAGGTAGTTGAGCGTTATTGTGCATTGCTTTGCCACAGGGGTGAAGGAATGGTTAATACAGCAACAAATTGCAAGGTCACACAAAAAACGGTATATGACCCGAAACTTGCAGCGCGCACCTGAAGCAGAAAGCATGCACGAAACGAGCATACAGAGGACAAGTGTGCACTAACAACCGTTGCAGCTCGATATCTAAGTGCATTGTTCTAACAGAAAGATGCACTAATCCAACGCACAAATATACGCAGGAGAAGCGTAAACAACTGTCACAACTCTCATTTCATGTATGAGTAGCGTGCTTTTTTTGTAAGCGGAGCCGCCGCTGCAAGAAAAGTGACCTTTGTGATCTCCCGAATGACCAGTCTGATAAGCATGAGCAAAAGAGGGACCATGCTTTGTGGAGGAAGTGAACACGAGAGGCAATGATCTTTTAAGCACGCCGAACGCTTCAAGCATCACGCGCACTTCACGCGATCTCGCTTCTGACAACGAAAACACGCTGATGTAGTGGAGCTCCGAGGGCCGCCAAGTGGTATATTGTGTATATAAATGGCTTGCAACGCCCGTTTCATGGCATAGTGGTTAGTACCGCACGCTGCTGATCTAGATGTCGCTTCTTTACAAAAATATATTAGACAGTACCGTCTTAATTTATCTTTAGACAATCTATAAACTGTCTAAATATATTTTTTGAAGGGTTGGTTCGACTCTCCACAACACATATACTTTGTTTTTTTTTTCTTTGCCTTCTGTTAGTATGTATTGTACAATGCCATATCCGTGACGAAAATACTTGAGCGGAGCTGTGGTGAACCCTTGGCATAAAACACTTTCGTGTTGAAATTTTTTCTATATTATTGGCACTCCAGTTAAGTGCTAAATATTTTTTGCTAATTGCCAAGTTCTAAATATTTGCTAGCAAAAAACATTGGCAACATTAGCATCGATTGGTGCGCCTGTGATATGAGTCACTCGGCATTTCGTATTTAAAATGCCCCAATTAACAACAGCTCCGGAAATACTCGTGACTAGAGACCAGATTATAGGCAGTGCCTATTTTGGTTCTTGCGTTCTTATCGTGCCACTTTGACATATGCCTACTTTGTTTCTTGTGTTCCTATCGTGCCACTTTGACATATGAGCGAAAATTCGAGGTTAAGAATAGCTTTCATTGCGTTTTTATAGTAACTATAAATGTCTATTTTGGATGGTTATGCCTAAATTCCTATAAGTGCCTATAAATACCTACTTTTAAAATCAGTGCCTATATTAACGCTATTTAACCTCGAATTTCAGTTTGAGACCGGTATTCATGTTACCAGGCAAAACTGAGTTTGCGGAACTCTGTGAGATGCAATCTATACACCATTTCATAAGTACCTTTCAAAACTTTCAATGCTACAAGGCCTCTTAGCGAATAGGAAGGTTGATTAGCTTCTACAGGAGTATTCATCCGCATCACGTTGTCCGCTCGGCACCTCCCTGGCGCCTGCTCGCATGGGTAGGGGCCAGGATGTGCTTCGGTGCAGCCGCAGGACGATGGAGATGAAAGTGAAATCGTGGAGCATCATCACGGGAAAGTACAGTTTAGATGTAAAGAAAAAGGAGTCCACGTGGTTTTTATTTTCTTTGTCATTTACTTCTTAAACGGTGATTTACTAGGTCACATGAGAAATTTTACTTATACATACACTGCAAGTTATCGTGTACCCAATGAAAAGCTTTGCACCATCATTTTTTAATTGGTTCATTACAAGGTGCCAAAATCATGATGCGAGGAGGTGAGCTTGAAAATCTTGCCCCTCGCCAGGTGTATACCTTGCAATCCGAATTCCTTGCTTGCCCTCTTCGGTATCAGAGCAACTCAAAGCCAGAAGATCAGACGATGCAGACGCATCAACACGTCACGCGCATGCAAAGTTACATTTGCATGATATGCCCATACCAGGTTGTGCACGCAAACGGTGTTTTGTCGTTTCGACATTCACTGCATTGTGCAGCCTGTTTCTGTGGAATGGATCCCTATATGCGTGCATGTTTTGAGAGGCTAGCATGGACCATGTACCCTTACCGCGATACACAGCACCGCACCGCAGAAACTGCTCTAAAGAACGGTGCACCAAAAACACACCAAGCGTCGCTTTTGAATGCTGGCGCCAGCACGATGCTGCGAGGACAGCAAGAACACCAAGGCAGCTTAGTCTCGAATCTCGCTCGATTCGTCGAAGTTTTAAAAAAATTACACTTGATTATAGATTCTAATTGTATGTTTTAGTATTTCTGTCAACCTTCATACTACTATTCAGGTAACAAACTTCACAAATTACACACGTGGTCTCGAATAATTCTCACAGTGTCACATACTAATTTGAATACGCAGAACTGTTCAATGTCGTATACGTTACACTCACCATGTTGGGGCACGCACCCGTGATATGAAGGTCAAGTGGCGTTCAGTCTGACATTTCACCTTTTTTAAGGGGCACGTATTATTGCAAATCTTAGCAGATGAGATCATGAGCGCCTGGTTCATGCATTCCTCTTGCCTGTTCAAAATCTGAAACCTGGTGAAGAGCCCTTCAAGGTGTTCAAACACGGAAGAGAAATTCCTCCTGTGCTGTTTGACCAAGTTTATACGAGGCAATAAGGCTCTTCTGGCCTATTAGCACCCAAACTATTTGCTCCTGTGCTGCCCATCTCTGTCATGCTGAAAAGAAAGAGACCCAGGAGCGCGTTTATTCGATGATGCACACACATCTCATCATGCTGGACTAGAAAAGAAAAGATTGTATTGTGCAAACCCTGCGGGGAAAAAAAATGCATGAGTATGCTATACCATCGGCGCCTTTGTATCATCATAAAGTAAAACACTTCTGCTTGCTTTTGTGTCGTAGACACAGATCCCACATGTATTTCTTTGAAAATTTCAATTTTGTCAATGTTTATCGAGCCTATATTTACGATTTTGGGGGCCTAAAACAGTGTTTTGCCCGCCTATTTTTGGCATAAAAAACCCAGCTTTTTAGTGCCTATAAATCCGGCCTCTACTCATGACTCACAAGTCCTGTTTACGAGTCGACGGAGCACGCAAGCAGAGAAGGGTGTGGCGGGCACTCGCAATTGTTCCCTAGACAGAAGTGCGGAGGAGGAGTTCAGGAGTTCTGCGATCAAGGAGTCACATCGAGGGGCCTGGTGGAAGGCGTCGTCACACGAAGAAGTGGCCGCTGTGTTCGGAAGGTGCACGATGCTTTGGGCTACGCGGCGGGCTTTAGCTTGTTCGAGACGTCGGCATTCTTTAAGGATTGTGTCGATGCTCGAAACGTTGTTAAAAACCAGCAGGTTGAAAGCATCGTCAGCAATGCCCTTCAAGACGTGGTTAACCTTTCCGTCTTCCGACATGGACTGGTCAACCTTGGAACAAAGGGCCAAGACGTCAAGAATGTAAGAGACGTACGATTCGGTAGAAGACTGGGCTCGTGTGGCAAGATTCTTCTTTGCAGCGAGCTGACGACCAGATGAATCGCCAAACAGGTCACGTATCTTTTCTTTGAAGAGATCCCAGCTTGTTATGTCGGCTTCGTGGCCTTCAAACCATGTTCGGGAAGTGCCGTCCAGGTAGAAAAGCACGTTGGCGAGCATGAGCGTGGGACCCCATCGGTGAGTAGCACTGACGCGCTCGTACCGCTTCAGCCAAGTGTCGAGATCGATCGTACCATCACCGGAGAAAGTGCCGGGATCCCGGAGGTGCGGTAGTGTGACGTCGGTGGTGGCTTGGACTGATGAGGGCGGCGTAGAGAAAGTACCAGCAGTCGAAGCAGTCGAAAGGTCGCCGATGGTGCGACCGCTGCGCATCTCCATCGAGGTACGGGGGTCGTCCACCTCCATCAATAATGTTACGAGTAACTTGTTTAATGATCTATTCACAGCGCACAGAACCTGATGAGCAAGATGGCGTCAGACCAGCATCCAACGGAAAACCCACTTCGTCCTCCTCTTTCATGCAGCCGTGCTTAGCGGCTGTTTTGTATCAATATCGAGGAATCTATTATATGGAGGTTTGTTATAAGCAAGTTTAACTGTTTTAACAGTATCTATAGTGCTATCAATAGTTCTGCATCACTGGTGCCAAGGCCTTTATAGGGTCAAACCTCCGTGCAACTAATCTCAAGGGAACCTTGAAAAATATTCATTATTTTGAAAACTCAACGTAGTGGAAGATAGAAAATTAACAGTAAGAAAATGGTAAATGCAACCAAAGGAGTCACCTACCTTTACTGGGTATTGGGCGCGAGGACATACCATGGCACCACCATGCGGAGGCATCTTTGTGACGTACGTGGTTGGATTGCTTCCCCGCCCTCTCGCGCACTGCCCGCAGCTGCTCTTGCGTCTCCTCTTTTTCATTATCATCATTCTTCTACTTCACTTAACCAAATCAGTAAAATACTGCTGCAGCTTTTTTCCTGAATGCCCCGGTGTTAGGCTTCTCGCAATGCCTGACTGCCGACGTTGTCTGCTATGGCCACCTAAATGAAAGCCACAGGGGCCAAGCGCGCTGCCTTTATAATAAGTAACGATCCACTCCGTGTCACATTGAAGCATCAAATGGGTACTAACATATAGTTCTACGAAGCACAACAAAAGCAGAATTCCCACTTCGTGGGAAAAACACAGCATCCTTACAGCCACAACCTTTCTGTTATTTCGGCGGGCAAACCTAAAAATCAAGCATGTGCGTGTCTCTGTCAGAGTTTTAACTTTTCCCTGCGGCACAATCCTACATTTACTACACAAAATTTCTTCAATGGTCACATGTTGCACATTCAATCGCCATCGAGCTACACAACATTATGAATGATTGGTTTAGTTCCAGAGCCTCTACAAAGGGTAAATCGTGATAAAAAATACTATCAGTCAGTCATATCATTTTGCTCCTTTGAATGAGCATGCTGTAAGGGCTTGCATCTTATGGTGTAAACGGCAATGTCAGGTTTCAGTAAAATTGCCAGTGTCCAGTTACTTTTTATTTTTTATGGCTTCATTCATAAGCTGTGTTATATTTCACGGAAGCTCTTAGAAGATGAATAACTTTTTGAAGCTGACCTCGTTTTTGCCTGTAGATCAAAGACATTGAGAGAAAGTGACAGTGGTTACGGGCCAATTCTACAGACATAATCTATAAGCAAGGAACCGTGTGAGCTAAAGTCGTGAACGACAAGGGCATTGGCCGAAACTTTTTTCGGAGGGAGCACCACTTTGATTAGAATTGTGTCCGGGTAAGCAGATGTGGTAGAACGTCATTTTGTGCATTAAATATCATGGGCATAAAGTAAGGGGGGGGTGCACGGGCTTGGTGTACTACCATCTAACTATGCCTCTAGCAGAAGAAAGCCCATGTTGTCGGGTATGCACATGGGAACGGACACGCGGCCGGAGAAGAGGATGATGGCAGCAAAGACTGCGGGAAAACCTTGGCGAGAGAAAGTGCGATAAAATTCAATATGTTATACTGAAACGTACGATATTCTGAAACTCACAGTAGTGAAATATTCTGTGCATCAAACTAATGAACTTTTGGAGGGATATTTAAAATGATTATTAATTCAAAAAAAATTTTATCTGAGGTTTGTTATCATGGTATTCGGTAGTCTACAGCTCTGGTGATGTACGTACATGTCATAAACGTATAATCGTCTTTGCGCAGAACACTTTCAAGTTATAACAATGTCTGCCTTGCTTTCTACCACAAGTCGGATATGTTTAGTGCAAACCAGAGCAGGAATGCTGATGGCCATTTCCCAATACCCGACTCACTTTTATCAGCCTAATTGTAGGCTTAATGCATTCCAAATCCTTCATTAACTTTCGCTCGGCATATGGGAAGTGAATGCGCCAGAGGTGGTCGTCGTCTTTGGGAGGCTTCGGAACCATGAGCCACCTTTTCTCACCCTGTCAGAAAAGAGGACGAAGCAGTACAATTACATATAGGCATTTACAAATGCAAAGAGACGTCAGCTTGTGTTTTATGTATGCAGTACAAAGGCCTCAAACAAAGTGGTTTTATTGTGGCCTTGAAAACTTATTCATTTCACCATGCCACACAACTTGACACAGTTCATGATTGCGTTTGGTTTTAACTCTGAGTTATTCATTGATATGAGTTGCGAAACTCCCTATAGGCTCCATGTATCAAAATTAGGACACGCAATCAGCCCAGATGTCAGGAATGTGCAGATTGATGTGCCATCTGTCGATCAGCACACCAGCATTTAAACACATTATTTGTTTCGAGTCACTGTTCACAGATGGCGCGACAGACAGCTAACTTCGGCAAATTTGGGCCTATTGCGTGTCTGGGTATGGGAACGCGGTTTCGCTGCTGGTATGATCGAATAACTCTGGCTTTGACTGACCTTAATGTTTTTGTTCCTCGATTACATGGCCCACTCAGGTCTATTTCTAGCCCTAACTGTGGACTAAACAATTAGCAGCACTTGTATGTTTCGTTATCTATTCAGTTGTTTCTCGATTTTCTGTTCCATTGCATTATGCATTAACCTTGAAGGGGTCATCAACTTTTCCAAGTAATTGCTTTACTATCTGAAGTTTTTTTGCCTAACGAATCAATTGTCACAAATGTTTCTCCCACTCATCAAAAATTACAAGAGTCACAGGAGTTTGTCGCGTGTTAGCACTTTTTCTCTCATCCCGACAAGAATGCTAAGACACAACCTAATAGTGTCTAACGAAAAGAAATGAGCCCTCATTCTTCCGTAATGTCATTCTAGCAGATTTGATGCCTTATACAAAGACTTATTGTTGCCGGGCTACAACACACCATTTCGCATGAAAAAGAGTGTTCCACACTCAGTGTCACAGCTATGAGCAACATGGGCTCGTAGATTACACAGACCCAACAAAGTCGATCTGAAAGCGACCGCCACAGCAGCTCATTGGTGGAGCACGGAGTGTGTTACACAAAGGTCGTAGGTTTGATCCTTCTGAGCTTTTTGGTAGGGTTGGGGCTAGCAGAACAGCAAACTTTGCTTTGGAGAGCTCGCGTGGTGGCTTGAACTAATGACGTTCTAGACTGGAAATGTAGACCAGCCCAGTGAGGATAAGGGCTATCTAGCATAACCCGCTTAAAAAAATTATGGACCATCTCCTCGAAGGAAACCATGCTAGGATGCAAAGCAGCAGGGCCGCACCCACCGTTGACCTGGTTGAAATGAGTGTCAATGTTGGTGCTGAAAGAAGGATTTGAAGCGAAACTTTGTGTAGTCTTTACTCGAGTAAGCATCTCTTTGAAACGCAAGGACACTGGAGGCGGGCTGGGTCTCGTGTAAATTTGATCACAGACAAACTAGCCGAAAGAGTGTTTCCGCTCAATGTGTCGTCAAGCGTTGCAGGCGGTCGAGATGGTGAAGTGAGAGAGAAGTGCATTGCAAGCGGGCAGAAGAGCAACACCACCTAGGTGTGTTGGGAGGAGCCGGCAGCTGCTGCGGGTGAGGGAGAAAGTGACATCAACGTGCAGCTGCGACTTGACCTACTTGGCATCGTTCCAACAATTGTGGCGAAGGAAACGCAGCGCGGCGCGTTGGCCCAGAGACATGGATGGCTAGCGTTACACAGTCTCGTCAAAGAGCTGCTTCGCATCTAATAAAATTTTGTGCTGCTGCTGCTTCTCTTGTTGCAGAAAAGTGATTTTTTTATCCATTTAAGCTCCTTCTCATTTATGCCATAATTACTATATGTACTAAAGTTATAAGATACTAGTAATCTACCTTACACCTTTCTTGGCCTCATAGTCAGTTGGTTTCGTTACGTTGATTAAATCAAGTGCTTCTCTAATCCTGTTCAAAACTGCCAGTGCAAATATCTTTTATAAAGCCAGAAAGGAAGATGACGCTCACATGGAGTGGAACAAAAAGCACACACACCTTTCTCAGAAGTTCATTAAACCACCCATGACGAGGCACCTCAGCAGGCAGCTGCTTGAAGATGTACTCCAATACAGGCACCAAGTCTATGTTTATGCGGCTATGGTCTGGAAGGTACACAAACAGTGTCCTGGCAGGCCCACTTGCCCGTTGATGCACCTGCCAAGAAATGTGTGCACACAGACTTCTATGCACCGCTCTGAGGGTTGCTCTAACATGTGGAGGAATCACAGAGGTAGTACATCCCCTTCGGCAGCGGTGTGTACATTTGTACGTATTGAATTCGGAGAAATGTCACGCACAGTATGTTTCTTCGAACGCCTTGAAAACAAGTGTGCACATTTGTGGAGGCTTCGTGAATGGACAAACAGTAGTCACCTGACTTCATTGCGTAGTGTATTTGCTACAGATGGTCACTTTACTGGAGACAGTACAGTGTTCAACGGTCGTTCAATATGGCTCGTCTCGCAAACAAAGTAAAAAGTCCATTTTTTTTTGTTCCAATTGAGTGCAACCAAACATCGAACTCTGCATGAATTATGGGCCTAATATTTCATTCTTTTAATGCAAGTACTGAAGGAGACTTAATACAGAATGAGATACTTATTTAAATGCAAATTACGATTAATTACTCAAAATCCCAGAAAGGAACACATTCCTTCATTTTCTTTCCTGAAGTGTAATATTCAGTGCCTTGGAATCATGCTATGCAAACTTGATGCATTTTCCGACAGTGAATCATAATCCGTGCTTGAAGGGGATAAATGATATTGCTACATTCCTTTCCTCAAGTTCTGTTATTGCCCTGTTACACTATGTTCAGCGCAAACCGTGCCTATGGTGTTCAAAAAGCTTTGAGACTGTAGTAGATCGTTTTGTTAAGATCACACCTACTTCATGAATATTAGAGATTATTCTGGAACCTACGTAGCTCCTAGCGATAACGCTAAAATATTTGACGGCACATATATATAAATGCCGACACGCTTCATTGCTAGTCGGTGGATCGACGGCTGACGCTCTGTTCACCGCTATCAGTGCCAGTGTCTTGCTGTAATCTGATTTTCCTTTTACATGGCCACAAGTTCGGCCCAAATCAACAGTTTATTATTCGACCTGCAGTATGCTCCCTTCATCCCCGTCATGACCCTGTAACATCTGCAGGAGGTACCACAAGGTCTGATACCGGAGTATGTACGTTTACCCGACAATACTCGGAAGACCAAGACGTTGACACTGACCACGGTGACAATGACAACGCCTGTGCCACCTACACCACTCCTGCTCCGGCAACCCAAAGAGCTGCCAACTTTCCGCGGTTCACAACTGGAAGACCCAGAAAGCTACCTTGAAAGGTCTGATTGCGTCGCCATCTTCAATGACTGGACCGACAATAACAAGCTTCAGCATGTGTACTTATTTCGCCTTAAAAGATGCCGCTCGGACCTGGTTTGAGAATCAAGAGCTAAGCCTCACAACGCTGGGACGTCTTTCGCACCAGGTTCTTCACCGCTTTTGCAAGTGTGGTCCACAAGGAGAAGACTGCAGCTCTCCTCAAAACCCGTATGCAGATGCTAAATGAAAACGTGGCGCTATTTACGGAAGATATGATTAAAACTTTCCGTCACGCTGACCCGGGCATGTCCCAGGAGAAGAAGGTCCATCTACTCATGAAAGGAGTCAAACAAGAACTCTTCACCGGGCTGATCAGGAACCCACCAAGGACCGTCGCTGAATTCATTTCAAAAACGTCTATGATAGAGAAGACACTCGAGATGTGGACGCAGCAATACAACCGTAGATTCTCATCTACAAGCTAGGCCGACATTCAAGCGCTAAGAACTGCCAATTTGCGTGAGACGATCGTGCAAGGAGAGCTGTGAGTATAGCTTCCTTCAGTGCAGCCTCACATGGACTCTATTGCGGATGTCGTACGCAAGGATATCAAGCAATCGCTGGGCGTTCCTCGGCCTCCAGAGCTGCACCTGCAAGTCATGAGCTATGCTGCTGCAATCCGCCATCGCGCCCCTCCTCCAAGCCCATGCCAAGATATGCCACTCCATCGCACTTCTGTCGCCAGACGCCACCGTCGCCACCTCCACCACCGACGTCCTACCGCTCACCAGCGGGACAGGGCAGCCCGCCAAGGAAAGCCGATGCTTGGCGTGCACCTGACAACCGCCCATTCTGCTACCACTGCGGTGAGCCCGGGCACTCTTACTGCTGTTGCCAGTAACGACAAATGGGTCTTCGGGGCTTCGATAGCATCACGCCGTGTCCACAACAGGGTGAACTACCGCATGACAATGCCGACTTTCTCGTGGAAGCGCAGTCAACACCCAGCGCAGTCAACACCCCGAAGACCTTATCGTTCTCCTTCGCCAGGCCGCTACGCCTCACCGCACCGCTGGCAGTACACTGGCCCTCCTCAAGGCCCATCTTCGAGCCCTTACTCGGAAAACTAAGGGCAGAAACTGATGAAAGTGCGGTTGCTGTACGCCAAACTACGAAAGATCTTGACGTCGAACATTCACAGCCTGAAGAAGACATCACGACGCAACGTGGAAGCAGCGGAGCAAATAAACGTAGCCATGATCCCACTCCACGACCCAACCGCAACACACGACGAAGAAACAGCGACCTCGACGTAATATTCGACGGCCACCTCGTCACTGCTCTCATCGATACTGGAGCTGACTATAGCATCGTCAGTGGGCCTCTCGTGACGAAGTTGAAAAAAGCGAGGACTCCATGGCAAGGCACCGACATTCGGACTGCTGGAGGTCCCTTAATAATGCCGACTGGAGTCTTCACAGCAAGAGTCACCATCAATAACAAGACTTATCCAAAGGGCCCGGTCGCTCGAGCAAGGGCAAGCGTTCGCTCGCGTGGGCTTCCGAGAGGTACGGGCTGGCGTCGTATGACAACACACTAGGACACCGCACTGCTCTTCGACCTAGCGTTCAAAATGGGGGCGACAAAAGGTAAGCATTCGCCGCGGGCGCAAGGTGCCATTGGCGAAGTCCGAACGAGCCCCAAACAAAGGAAGCATGGATGAAAAAGAAATGCGTGCTTACCCCATGTCGTCCCGGAGAGGTTCTCTCTTGCTCCCAACGTGCGCACAAAACGTCCTGAGAGACTCTGCGCACGGCGCCACAGTCGACATCCGCTACCGGGTGAGAGAGGTTGTCACTCCCCTCTCCCCCAGCGCGGCATACCGTGGAGGAGGGGAGTCATGTCGGAACATGAGAACGCAGAAAGAGGCAGCAAAGCCCATGCAAAGGCAGCGGGCTAGCTTCGATTACCAGAAGGGTAACAGCACGACTGTTCCGAATGGTTTCAAGAGAGGACTAGTGTCATTCTTTTTGCGAAACGGAGTTCTCTTAAGCAAATTCTTGCCCCATAAAGCCGACCACATTCTGGTGGTTTCTTCAGCAGTGAGACCAGAAGTACTCGAGACCCTACAGGACGTACCGACGGCTAAACACCTCTGTGTTTCCCATACGATCGCAAGAATACAGGAAAAGTACTACTCGCTATGATTTGCCGCCAACGTCACTCGTTACGTCAGGACCTACCGCGACTGTCAGCGAAGAAAGACACCGCCGACTGGGCCAGCCGGACTTCTCCTGCCCATTGAGCCACCTCGCCGGTCGTTCCAGCAAATCGGCATGGACTTACTGGGGCCATTGATTGATTGATTTGTGGGGTTTAACGTCCCAAAACCATTATATGATTATGAGAGACGCCGTAGTGGAGGGCTCCGGAAATTTCGACCACCTGGGGTTTTTTAACGTGCACACAAATCTGAGCACACGGGCCTACAACATTTCCGCCTCCATCGGAAATGCAGCCGCCGCAGCCGGGATTCGAACCCGCGACCTGCGGGTCAGCAGCCGAGTACCATAGCCACTAGACCACCACGGCGGGGCTACTGGGGCCATTCCCAACGTCGAATTTTGGAAACAAATGGCTCATCATAGCTATTCACTACTTCACACACTATGCCGAGACAAAGGCCCAGCCCAAAGGCAGTGCCTCTGAGGTTGCAAGGCTGTTCGTCAAAAACATTGGCCGAAGCTCTTAGCTCCTCACGAAGCTCTTAGCTCCTCATTACAGACAGAGGTACAGCCTTTACAGCGGACCTAACTCAGGCGATCCTGATGTACAGCCAGACAAGTCACCACCGGACCACTGCCTACCATCCACAGACCAAAGGCCTCACCGAACGTCTTAATAAGACCTTCGCTGATATGCTGGCCATGTACGTTGACGTCGAACACAAGACGTGGGGTGCAATACTTCCGTATGTGACCTTCGCATACAACACTGCTGTGCAAAAAACGACGCAAATGATGCCGTACAACTTGGAATATGGAAGGAGGCCAGTCACGACGCCTGACGCGATGTTACCTATCGTCAGCGACGTAGAAAACATCGACGCACAGAAGAAACCCGGCAACTCACCCGCCTCCGTATTAAGAACTAACAGGCGACTCCCCCCTCCCCTCCCCGACAGCCGCTGTTACAATTTTCGACGACGCTTCGTGGAATACCAGCCCGATGAACGTGTTTAGACGCTAATACACCAAGATGAACTCAGTGAAAAAATTCGACAGTGCTTTGGACCATACAGAGTAATTAGACGTCTCAGCCCACACTAGATTAAGAGGTTGTCCCCGACGGCATCATGAACTCTCAACGACGCGATCGCAACCTGAAGTCGTAAATGTCGTGCGCCTCAAGCTATTTCATGTGCGTTAACGAACTGAAACAGTGTATGTTGTTGTTGCTATCGCTGTATCGCAATTTATCGCTTGTATTTTCTTGCATTTTTTTTACAGAAGGGAACAGGGGCGATGCCACGTTCCTTTCCTCAAGTTTTGTTATCGCCCCGTTACACTATGTTCAGCCCAAACCGCGCCTACGGTGTCCGAGAAGCTTCTAGGCTGTAGTAGATCGTTTTGTCAAAATTACGCACACTTCGCAAACATCAGAGATTATTCTGGAATCTACAAAGCTGCTAGCAATAATGCTAGAATATTCGACAGCACATATATATAAATGCTGACGCGCTCCATGGCTAGTCAGTGGATCGGCAGCCGATGCTCTGCTCGCCGCTATCAGTGCCAGTGTCTTGCGGACTTTCCTTTTATGTGGCCACAAGTCTGGCCCAAATAAACAGCTTATTATTCGACCTGCAGTCTGCTGCCTTTGTCCACGCCACGACCCTGTGACAATATCACATCTTAGATAAATGAAAAATAAACTAAAATAGCAAATCATAAATAACAAATATGCATTATTTTGTTCTCGGTACTTCCCTAACTACATCTCAACACGAATTATAATGACAACCCATAATTAAGACAACTTTATGTAATTTTATGCCAAGGCTCTAAAGCCCCAAATTAAAGCAAGTGTTAGAATAAATTACAGTGTATCTTTACAACAATTCATTACAATCAATCATATTGTAACTAACCATCTTACTAATATATCAGGCATGGCACCTTTCTTCATAAAACAAACTCAACTCACCGAAAATACATGAAATAGGTTTCTGGTGGCAGCAAACGTTAGTAAAAAGAAATACGGGGAGTTTTTAATTCACGCAAAGCTTGACACAGCGAACCACAGACCCATTGCCACTTGCTTGGCAACCTACTTCTCTATATCTCTAAAGAGGTCGGTAGCCTTCCTTGTTTCTTTTATAGTTTTCTCTTTCTTCCTCAATTTAGACGTTCAACCCCAACAATTATTATTATATATCATCTCTCTTTTCTCTCTTCTATATTTTCCTTCCTGTTTTTTTTGTCTATTTCTATTTCTCTTTTTCTCTTCTTTTATTTTTTTATTAGTCTTTGTTTTATTCTCTGCGCATTTCTCACTTGCTTTTTCTTACTTTTTCTCTCTTTCTCGTTCTTCAAATGCTATGCTTTACCCTCCCCCTTCCTACTCACCCTAACTATAACCCTAACCCCCTAACCGCCTAACTTATAGCCCCTAACCCCCTAACTTATAGCCTTTGCAACCACCTTGTTATACAATGATATGCAAGGCTACGCTACAAGCTTTCAGCGTGCCTGGACAGCTGAGTGATTAAGCCGCTCACCATATGTGGGTACACGGTGTAGTGATAGAGAGACAACGTGGGATGAGGTCCTGAAGGCGGCCGACGGGGCCGTGCAAATCTCGCCACTTTGTTTCTCGGGTAAAGCAGAGCGGCGGCAGCTGTAAGCGTCCGGCATGACAGGCAGGTGAACTCGTTCTGTTGCTCGCGCAGCTCGAGCTAGGCATGAGCTGCACAAAAGGCTCGGTGCGGTGGCTAAGAAATTATGATGAATAACGATGATGATGAGGCTACAGATTGATTACTCCTCTCGCAGACATGAACTCGGAATGAAAATAATGAAAGCGCATGTACAAGTGGGTTAGGTTCGGGAAACGAAAGGGTCCGTAGGCAGTCCAGGTCATCAATATGAAAGGGCACAGGGTTGTCATGATTGTTTCAGTGGTCGACACTTGGCAAAACGCAGCGGACGAAGATAAAAGTGCCCGGTTGCTACGGTCATAAAGGAGCAGATTTCATGATGACTAGGTAAGATCATTCGAGAGTGCACCCGGCGTCTCAAGCAGATGTGGCTGACAAAGGTGTCCGTAGATGTGTCGGTTGGCTTGCTGGCGTCGGCAGTGGGTTGGTGGTGCTCATGTGAGCATCACCGTCGACAGAACACCAACCTCAGCGCCTCATTGCAGCTGGCATTCCGACATGAGTGGTCAAGTCGGCGGACACTAAAACGCCGAGCTTGAAAAAGCGCGCAACGGATAGGGGGTAGGTAAGTGCATGGCAAGTGTTTGGTTAATGTGCCGCGCAAAGGTGATGAAGGGCATGCCTGAAGTTAAGGGCTGCTGGGTCGTGTAGCCTATCAAGGACTCCGGAAGATGGTTATGAAACTCAGAAGGCTTAAGCTTTGCCGGAGAGTCAGATGGCATACTCGGGCTCATTGGGGCAGCGTTGCAGTTGTCCACCTGCCTGGTTGTTACAGGAGGTGCGGGCTGTTCTGCCATTGGCGAAGCTGTCACTTGGTCCTCAGTCATTGTATAAGCATCCCTGAAGTTCCGCAGCAGCATGTCACGAGAGGGAACCTCAGCTGCGGGAGACGTCGTGGTAGATGGTAGTGGCTGCTGGCAAGACTAACAGGTTGTCAAGGTCGATGGAAGGTCGTGTTCAGCATACACATAGTAGACGGCGGTGTCTCCACAATGGTTTGGCCAACAGGAGGTGAAAAGATGTCTGAGCCAGACTCCAAGGCGTGCGGCGCGGTGGCCGCCGCGGCGGCGTATGACTGCACCAAAATGTCGTGTGCCGTCGATGTCACCGAAGACGTGCAGGTGGCATGCGCATGCGACGGACCTTCGTGCGCAGGCTCCGAGGAAACGCATCTCTCGGAGGGCAGGCCAGTCGTTTTCTACCTTTCTACCTATCCATTTTCTACCTAGCACATTTTCTACCTATCCATCGTGGTCGTATGCAGGATAGAATGTTCCTGCAACCGCATCGAATGTAAAAATAGTCGAAGCCGAGCTAGTGAGGTCGGAGCACAGCGGGCCGGTTGACACCTCCTTCTGCGACACAGGGGAAACCTGTAAGTAGCAGGTCAGCGAAACTTGGCGGTAGGTGAGGCAGTAGCAGGCGAGCACCGCACTGCAGAGGGCATCATATGGCAGCAGGATTTTGGTCGATATGGCAGCAACATGGTAAAAATCGACGGGCAGCGCGTCGAGCAAAATACGCATAAGCAGCTGGTCCGTGATGCTATTCATCGCATAAACCATGCCTGTGGTAATGTCGGGTAGAACGGCAGCACTGGCAGACAGAGTCGCGGAAGCATGGTCGCCGGAGGCTCGTCAAAGGACGCGTTCTCCAGGTTACCACTGTAGCAAGAGAGAGGTGAGACGTGGTACGTGATGAAGGCAATGGGGGCCATGCCAATCTCGGCACTTTATACGTCGGGTAAAGCAGAGCGGCAGCGGCTGCCAGCATCTGACATGCCAGGCGAGTAAATTTGGTCTGTTGCTCGCGCAGCTCGAGCTAGCCATGAGCTATGCGAGAGGTGCGAGCGGTGGCTATTAAATTATGATGATGATGAATGACAATGATGAAGCTACACATGGATTCGAGTCTTGCCGCCTCATGAGTAATTTTTTTTTTAGCCAAGATTTGCTCTTTCTGTATATCTTTCTCTTTTTCCTTCTTTGCCCTCTTCACCCTTACATTTGTCCTTTGCTTTGAGCTTCCCCTTTGCTATACACAAGACAAACAAACTGGCACCATGTTGTGGGAGTGAAGCAGAAGAGAAAAAAGATGAAAGGAGAGCATGCTGGTTCAAGATAATAATTTTGGGTCACCACATCGTAAGCTGAGCTAGAACCGCTTCACTGTGAAAAGAATAAAGAGACTAATCAGATATATATATTATACATGCTGGGTCCCAGCTATCTCAAAGGGGCCCTCCAACACTTTTTAACGCCCCATTTTTTATTAGCGGTTTGTGTAGACTGATGTGCAGACACAATAATGCCGCAAGAACGGCAGTGATAACGGCACACAGTTCTAAGTTATTCGATTTAGAAAATTCAAATTGCACAAAAAAAATGCCAATCAACTTGTTTGTCACGGGGCCACCTGCCCACATTTCACTCGCTCGATGACGTCGGATGGCTCACCCAATGAAATGAGCAGGGAGGGCCCGCATAAAAGAAGCTCGCACACCATTGTTGCTTGTTCTTTCCAAAATAACGTTGACTTTGTTGACTTCGTGCGTTGTTCGGTGAGCCGCCCAAACTGCTCTCCTTTAACCGCTCCATGTGTGCAAATAGCTCGCACATTCCCAAAAGCAAGAAGAAGAGGTCTTCCGTATGGACCTCCAACCCGCACAAGCCAAAAATCTAGTAGCTAAACGGCAGCCAGCTTCTCTGTCGTGCTTCATAGTTTTTTTGTTGCGGCCGCATTTGTTCATGGCTCGATGAAAAAGCCTGGAGAAGAAAATGAAAGATTAGTAGCCTCAGCCTTGATCCTACACCACGATGATTTCTAACGTTACATTTATCCAATCATACGGCAGCAACTATCAGGTGTCACTTCTGCCCACAATGTTCTGGCGAGCGCCACTTTGTGCTGGTAGGGTCAGCAGCAAATTATTTCATACCGGTGCTTTGACCTTTGCTAAGATTATCTCCAGGTATCAGTCTACGCAAACCACAAATAAAAAATCGGTACTTCAAAGGTGTTGGAGGGCCTTTTTAAGAAAAAATTTAAAAATAGAATATTAGAAACAGGTCAGTGAAATCTGTTTCATACTGCCAACAGCTACTTTGTGCACTACAAGTTTTTATTTTGATGTTTTGTTATTAACTAATTTGTCAATTATAAATATTTAACTAAATTCTTAAACACTGAGCTTAGGTAAAAAATGGGATTAAAAGTTTAGGAGTGTCTTTAGCAACTACAATTGCATTAGTATTTCCAATAAAGAAATCCTCACGTGTATCATTTTTTCTAAGCTGCATAGAAAGAGCGCAAAATACAAGAAAAAATGCACATGACAAAATAAGTCTGGCAACACTGGCACACTTGCAAGCCATAATGTAACAAGCTTCTTGCTGTGCGAGCTTCAGCATTCCAGCGAACGATTTTGTTTTACCCTCTCTTTCTATTTTTTGCTAAAAAGCGCAAATCCTTGGGCAACCATGTTATGACTCCTTTAAAAAGACACTAAAGGCAAATATCAAATCTATGTTGATTGCTGAAATAGCAGTCCAAAAACCTCGTAGTGCTAGTTCTGTACCAAGGAAGTGCTTATTTTGAAATAAAATCATGTTTCAGTGGTCTGAATTGTGTTACCACACTTTAAATTACCCACCTGAAAGTGGCCATCTCACGTCACCGTTGCTGTGCATAACGTTGCCTGGCTTTACTGTGTGGCCGCTGACGCTAGTAGCAGCAGAGCAAAAGTAGCAGGAGCCACAGCAGGAGCAACAGCGATTGAACAATTTTCTACCACGGCCTCTGATATGGCCGGCGTGTTCGGTTCAACTGGGCTCCGCTAAATGACACGACCTGTCCAGTTCAACCAGGCGAAAATTGAACTTTTGAACCACCCCCACCATTCCCCATAGTAACGTGCAGAGGTTCTTTTTTCCATGAATCAAACAGATACGAACAAGGAGCATTTCATTACGTCTCTTGATGCATGAAAAGTTCTTTATTTAGTGCAGCTAGTTCAATTACTAGTGATTAATTGTTGGCAGTAACTCTGAGGTCATTGGGATCATTTTGCAAATTTCCTACTCATGGAACACGCATTCTCATGTATTTACCTCAATTTCTCGAGAAGTAGGGCACTGCTGTTGATAATATTGTCGTTTTACACGTTGTCATATATTGAGCTTTCACTCTGACGAAAATTGTTATTACACTTTTGTCATCATCATCATAATAATCCTCAGCAGCAGCAGCAGCAGCCTGAATGCACCCACTGCAGAGCAAAGACCTCGCCCATGTTCCACCAGTCAAGTCGATCCTGTGCTTGCTGCTGTCGCTTCATACCCGCAATCATCCTAATCTCATCTGCTCACCGTCTCGCCTTCACGTGCTTGCCTTCTCTTGGAATCCAGTTTGTGATGACCACCTTGCATTCGTGCTACATGCCCTGCCTATGAGCATTTCTTCTTTTTAAGTTTGGCTATGATGTCGTTAACACCTGTTTGTTTCCTGACCCACTCTGCTCTCTTCTTGTCCCTTAGAGTTACACCTATCATTTTTCTTTCCATTGCTCGCTGCGTCGTCCTCAACTTAAGTTAGACCCGCTTAGTAAAGTTCCAGGTTTCTGCTCCGTAGGTAAGCACCGGTAAGATGCAGCTGTAATATACAGTCGAACTCGGGTATATCTAACTCGCCAAAAAGTGTTTATTAGTTCGATATATAGCACAATTTGATATAGGCCCACTATAAGATTTGATTATGCAAAGGCACATAAGAAAGGTACTTTATTAATACGGTGGCTTACTTGGTGCCCTACTTTGGAACAAAATTGCCCTGGATTTTCTTATGTTCAGTGACTTCACTCCCTGCGACAGCACGCACACCTCCACATTATCCAACGAGTCGGAGCAGCTGAGGCCGCAACCTTTTATATTCACCCGTCAGCCCAACGCAAGTGCACTAATCACTTCAGAGGCAACGGGCCATCGTCAATTTCCTTATTGCAGTCGCATTTACTTGTGGTCGGCACGACCTATGCAACGTAGTCTTGATCTTGTAGCTGGCCCGTGATGATACATCATCATCCACATTGACGAACTCATCGAATGTCAATTCGTCGATAGCACCCAGGAACTCTGCCAGCTTAAGGCATGCGGAAACCGGCATGCCTAAAGCATTTCTGCATTGTCTCTTCCATGACATCTGTCCACAATCTACTCAGCATAGAAAGAGCTCCGAGCAAGTCGATCTTCAGCTCCCTGCCAACACGAAGGTTCTGCAGCAGCCTCTCCACCAGGCACTTCCGATAGCCAGATTTTAGTGCACATATGATGCCTTGATCCAGTGGTTGCAAGACAGACGTAGTGTTTGGGGGCGAAAAACACAGCTGGATGTTGCAGGAGGTCGTAGAAGCGACGTCGGACTTTTCACCCCGCTCGATTCGATTTATAATTTTGAGTTTCGTTGCGAACGGCATATTCTGCCTCTTTGCACAAGCTATGATGACAGTGCGCCAAGAACAGAGCACCAACAGGCAACACCACGAGCACGGACTACGCTGGATGAGAATTCGAGAGGCAGCAGCAGGCACACAAACATAAAGAAAGAAAAAATGGTGCTGACTTGTACCACATCTGCGCTTTGGAGAAAGCACGACGGCCTCTGATTAGCTGTAAGTGCTGCAAGCAGGCCAGGATAATTTTTTGCAGGGGGGCGTTTATGTACAGCTGAGTCTAAACCTTTTTTCTAGGGTGGCACCACCAGTTTTCACCGCCACCATGAGGGAAAGCCAACTTGCTGGGGCACTTTTGAGGCGCATGGAGTTTGATGTATCGCTTGTCGTTGCTATTTCTGTTCGATGTAACAGTAACTTTTGCTATATATTGTTACGTCTATGTGAGGGGTTTATTCAAAGCCGACGTACCGATCAACTGGACGGTATACAGCAGTGAACGCGCACCAGCGAGCTCTTTCCATCAACCGAACGTCCTCTTCTGCCAGCACCCTGTTCCCCGCTACACAGGTGCACATACATAAATTGCATATGTGGTAACATTTCCCTCCGCGGAGACGAAGCCCACTGGGCGAGTCAAACAGTCTCTCGAGGAATAAAACGCTTCAAACGTGCAACATGAGCAAGTTCATTTTTTGCATCCCTTCGGTCGTTCGAACAGAGACGCGCTATGCGGTAAATTAAATCACTGATACGGTCTAGAACGAGATGAGGCCCCGCATAGTGCGCTAGCAGTTTCTCGCTCAAACCGCGTTTTCTAGTTGGTGTCCACAGCAACACTAGGTCGCCGCGATTGTACGTCACGTGTCGGCGTCGGTGGTCAAAATGTGCCTTCGAGCGGTCTTGCGAAGCAAGAGTGCACAAATAAGCAAGCCGTCTAGCTTCTTCTGCCCGACAGATGATCTCGAATATGCAGGGATCGTGATGGTCTAAACATGGGAAGATTGTATTCAGGGTATGACGAGGTGGTCGAGCATATAGAAGAAAGAAAGGACTGTAGCCGGTAGTTTCATGCTGTGCGGTGTTGAATGTATATGTGATAAAAGGTAGAATACTGTCCCAGTCCTTGTGATCTGATGCGACATACATAGACAGCATGTTCGAGAGAGTTCTGTTCGTTCATTCAGTTAGACCGTTGGTTTGGGGAGCATCTGGTGTAGAGTGCTGGAACCTTGAGGCACAGACACGAAGCATCTCTTTCACTACGTCTTCTGTGAATTGTCGGCCACGGTCACTGATTACAATTTTGGGAGGTCCATGTCGAAGAATTACCAAACGTAGCATGAAGAGAGACACATCGGCTGCAGTTGCCAATGATATGGCAGCTGTCTCACAGTATCGTGTTAAATGGTCGGTGCAGACGACTATTTAGCGATTTCCATCAGAAGACCAGGGAAAGAGCGCAAGGAGGTCAATCCCGACTTGCTCGAATGGAGTTCTAGTGGTTGGCACCGGATGTAATCGCCCTGGAGGAGCACTTGTTGGGTGCTTATGACCTTGACACTCGTTACAGCTAGACACGTATTGTTCCGTCGTCTGGCGCATTTTGGGCCAGTAGAATCTTTCTTGGAGACAGCAAAAAGTTTTTGCTATGCCTAGATGACCGGATGTTGAGTCATCATGCATAGCCTGTAAGACATAAACGCGAAGACTCTTCAGAACCACCAGAAGATATTGTGATGACGCGAGATTGACGAGCACACAAAGCGCCTCAAACAAATACGATTTATCGATCGCAGGAAACAGACTGCAATGACTTCTACGTCTTTTGCCCTCGACCAAAGACACTCGCGCTGCTTCGTTGTCCTCACCACTGGCACATACGCGCATGATTATTCCCCCTTTAAAAAAACATCGACCCGATGTTAAACGTTTGAGAAGCAAGGCGAAACCAAAACTGCACAGTTAGTCACTGAAAGTAAGGCTTCAGCCGAAGCACGTGGACAATTTCTGGTGAATGTCTGCGCCGCTTTGAAAACTGCACGCCGTCCGGAACAACCTCGTAGTTGACGTCACTAATGCGTCGCAGAACCTTGTAGGGTTCGAAGTATCTTTGTAACAGCTTTTCGGAAAGCCCATGCTGACGAACAGGTGTCCAGACCCATACTTTGTCGTCCACGTTGTATATGACGGGTCTGTGCCGGAGGTTGTAATACTTGGCATCGTCGTCTTGCTGTTTGGTGATTCGCAACCTGGCAAGTTGTCTGGCTTCTTCTGCTAGCTGGGTAAACTCTTCGGCGTCTGTCTCATTGCCATCATTTTCATGAAGGAGCATTGCGTCTAACGCTGTTGTAACCTCGCGTCCGTAAAGGAGACTAAAGGGTGTCTTCCGAGTGGTCTCTTGACGAGCCGTGTTGTACGCGAACGTGACGTAGGGCAAAATGATGTCCCAGTTCTTGTGCTCTACATCCACGTACATGCTTATCATGTCAGCCAGGGTCTTGTTGAGGCGTTCGGTGAGCCCGTTGGTCTGGGGATGATACGCCGTTGTCTTCCTGTGAGCTGTTCCACTTAGTCGGAAAATGGTGTCCAAAAGCTCGGCCATGAACGCAGTACCTCTGTCGGTGATGACTATTGCGGGGGCACCGTGTCTTAAGACGATGGCTTCGATGAAAAATCGCGCCGCTTCAGCTGCCGTTGCCCGTGGCAGAGCGCCTGTCTCCGCGTATCGGGTCAGGTAATCCGCGGCGACGATCCAGTGGCAGACTTTGGGAAGGGGCCCAGAAAATCCATGCCAATTTGTGCAAACGGTGTCGCCGGCACTCGAACAGGCTGCAGCAGGCCAGCTGGTTTGATGGATGGTGGCTTGCGGCGCTGGCAATCTAGACATGCCTGCACGTAAGTTTTGACAACTTCGGCAAGTCTTGGCCAGTAATAGTTCTGCCTTATCCTCGCCAATGTTCTTGCATAACCCAAGTGACCAGCGGTAGGTTCGTCGTGACAGGCTTGCAGTACCTCACGGCGAAGCGAAGAAGGAACGACGAGCAAGTAGCTGCTGCCGATGGGTGAAAAGTTCCTCTTATAAAGAACGTCATTTCGCAAGCAGTACGACGGCAGCCCTCTCGCAAATAACTTCGGAACGCTATTCGCTCGCCCTTGTAGGTAATCTATAAGTGGTAGCAGCTCAGCATCGCCACGCTGCTGTTGAGAATAGGTGGCAGTGTCCACAATTCCGAGAAAGGCCGTGTCATCATCGTCGTTGTTCGGGGATGCCGTCTCAACAGGAGACCGAGAAAGACAGTCGGCATCGGTGTGTCGTTTTCCCGACTTGTAGGCAACAGTGAAGTCAAATTCTTGGAGCCGAAGACTCCATCGTGCAAGGCGGCCAGACGAATCTTTCAAGTTGACTAACCAACAGAGAGAGTGGTGATCGCTGATAACGGTGAATGGGCGGCCGTACAAATAAGCACGAAACTTCAGGACTGCCCATACCATTGCAAGACATTCTTTTTCCGTCGTAGTGTTATTAGCTTCAGCTCGGGACAGCGTCCTGCTGGCGTAGGCGATCACGTTTTCGTTGTTGTCCTTCGACTGTACGAGCACTGCTCCAAGACCCACATTACTAGCGTCTGTATGAAGTATTGTCAGCGCGTCTTCATCGAAGTGGGCCAGCACGGGGGGTGTTTGCATTCACTGACGAAGCTCGTGAAATGCCTGCTGTTGGTCTTCGCCCCATCTGAAGGGGGTATCTTCCCGAGTAAGCTGTGTCAATGGCCATGCGATGCGCGAAAAATTAGCAATAAACCGCCGATAATAGGCACAGAGTCCTAAAAAACGTCGCACTGATTTTTTGTCTGATGGCGTCAGGAAGGTTGCCACGGCGGCAATTTTATCCGGGTCGGGTCAGATTCCTTGGCTGCTCACGACGTGACCGAGGAATCGAAGTTCGTGGAAGCCGAAGTGGCACTTTTCTGGTTTTAGAGTAAGACCGGCTAAGCGTATTGCTTCAAAAACTGCTTCGAGCCTTCGTAAGTGTTCCTCGAAAGTCGCCGAAAAGACAATCACGTCATCGAGGTACACCAAGCAGGTTTGCCACTTAAGTCCCGACAGAACCGTGTCCATGAGACGCTGGAACGTTGCTCGCGCCGAACACAAACCGAAAGGAAGAACCTGAAATTCATAAAGTCTGTCAGGCGTAACAAAGGCGGTCTTCTCACGATCTCTCTCATCCACTTCAATTTGCCAGTAGCCGCTTTTTAAGTCCATAGACGAAAAGTAGTGTGCGTTTCGTAGTCTATCTAATGAATCATCAATACGCGGCAGAGGGTAGACGTCCTTCTTTGTGATCTGATTAAGCTTACGGTAGTCGACGCAGAAACGCAACCTACCGTCCTTCTTTTTGACGAGTACTACAGGTGATGCCCAAGGACTGTTAGACGGCCGAATAACGCCATCTTCTAGCATCGTTTTCACCTGTTTTTGAATTACCTCACGCTCCTTTGGGGCGACTCAATAAGGATTTTGCCGGATGGGTCTAGCATTGGGATCCGTGATGATGCGGTGTTTCGTAAGTGCCGTTTGACCAACTTTTGATGTGGATGAGAAGCAGCCATGGAACTTGTTGATCAGCGTGAGAAGGCGGTCTCACTCAATGGGAGATAACATTGGACCAACGTCTACAGGTGTCGTTGTAGTGATAGTAGGCGCTGCTGCTTCCTCCACTAAATGACAATCTTCTGTTTGCAAGAGTTCGTCAAAATAGGCAATAGCCGTGCCTTTAACTATGTGTCGGCGTTCTCTGCTGAAATTTGTCAATAGCAGTTGAGCGCATCCGTCAATAACAGTGATGACAGCCCTGGCAACAGAAATGCTGCTAGTGAATGCGAGCTCCTTGATGTGTTCAGCGATGCCAGTACGATTTTGTAATTTGTCACAGTGCACGGATACGAGAGAACAACTTCGTGGCGGCAGTATGACGTTGTCATCGGCAATACGGAAGCGAGGTGGCTGGTGTTCCTCATCTGTAGCAGTCTCCGAGCTTACAGTGAGCGTTACGCTTCTGTCACGGATGTCAATCACAGCCCCGTATTCGCGCAAGAAATCCATTCCCAATATGAGCTGTTTGCAGCACTCGTGGAGAATGACGAGGGTGGCAACAAAGGTGGAACCAGCAATGAAGAGTCAGGCCGTGCACTTTCCAACCGGTGTCATCAACTGACCTTCTGCAGTTCTTATATTGGGTCCCTGCCATGGCATTTTCACCTTCCTTAGTCTTTCGGCTAGCTGTAGGCTTATTATAGAAAAGTGGGAGCCAGTGTCCACAAGTGCCGTCACTTGGTGGCCGTCAATGTGAACGACGAGGTCAGCGCTGATAACGTCGGTTACGTCGGCAGTTGTCTCATTCGTCGAATTAGTCGTTGCTGACGTCTTCTTCGGTACCGATGGCTTTGAGCTGTCATTTGTCTGCAATGGGGGCTGTTCGGAATTTCGAATATTGGCAACCCCACCCCCCGAGGTCGCTGCGTCTAGTTTCCCCGTCGCGGGCTAGGGGACCTGCCCCTGGTGACGTCGGCAAAACTGCGACGATTAAGTGAACTGGGCCGCGCAGGAGATGGAGAACGTGATCTGGGCGTTACTGGATTCTGCGGCGGTGTGTTCACAGGGGCGTAGTTGTACATGCGTTGATCGTCGTACGCAATGTAATCAGGGTAGCGAGGAAATCTCGAGTACTGAGCGTCGCGATAACGGCAAACTCTGTAGACGTGCCCAGCTTCGCCACAATGAAAGCATACCGGTCGACGGTCAGCGGTACGCCACAAATCGGTTTTCCGATGCTGGTAGGTAAGTGGAGACTCACTATTGGGCCACGTTGTGGGGCTACGTTGTGGGGCATGTTGGTTATACGGCATTCGTCTTGTCGAAGGAATCGGTGAGGTTGCGAAAGTGGTCGGTGCTGACAGTGGCTGTGTTTGCAGGGTTGGTGGTGGTCCAGTTATTGGGGTCTGCTGTGCTGAAGGAGCGACGACGGGGCATCGGACTGCATCAGCATAAGTAAAATGTCGTCGCACACCATTATAGCCGGATGAAGAGAGAGCATGGCGGACCTCATCCCGGACAACATCAGCGACAAAAGACAATGCCGGCGTCGGTTCAGTTGCTGGAATTAAACCAAGCTGCCGAAGCTCCTCCCTCAAAATCTCCCGGATGACTTCCCGCAGAGGCCTGTCGTTGTCGCAGAGGCTCGCCGCAGTCGTGACAGGGCTACTCGCTCGAACGTTGACCGGGTTCTGCTGGCGGTACCGTTGCTGTAGGGCCCGTTCAATAGCTGTGGCTTCTTTCGTGAACTCAGCTTTTGTTGTTGGCGGATTTCTCACAAGCCCAGCAAACTGTTGCTCCTTCACGCCTCGCATTAGATACCGCAGCTTCCTGTCTTCCGGCATCTCAGGATCCGCCCTGCCGAAAAGATGGGTAATGTCCACGGTGAACATAGCGACGCTCTCGTTTGGTTTTTGAATTCGAGCTTCCAAGAGACGTTGCGCATTCTCCTTTCTGTCAAGACTACTAAAGGTGTCAATCAGCTGGTTGCGGAAGTCATCCCACGTAGCCATGCTTCTTTCCCTGTTGATGTACCACGTCTGGGCGTTGCCTTTCAGGTAGAAGTACACATTCGCGAGCTTGTCTTCTGGGGTGGCCCACTGGTTGTACTTCGCGCAGCGTTCGAACTGGTCCAGCCAGTCTTGTGCATCTTCATAGGTCTCACCATGAAAGCAGTCAGGAATCATGGGATTCTGAAGTGTCATGTGCGATGTAGCTGCAGTGGCCATGGTGGTTGAAGGAGGCAAGCGATTGCTGGCAGTTTCTGGAAAGGGATTGAGCTCGGGAGCTAGGCCTCGCAGACGGCGGCTGGAACGGTGGACTGGTGTGTCGACGGGTGGTAGTGATTCCGGGCTTGAATGTCGGGTCTGCGAAGGGGTGCCAAGCATGAAGACATACCCAGCACTTCCACCAGTGTGACGACGCGAGATTGACGAGCACACAAAGCGCCTCAAACAAATACGATTTATCGATCGCAGGAAACAGACTGCAACGACTTCTTCGTCTTTTGCCCTCGGCCAAAGACACTCGCGCTGCTTCGTTGTCCTCACCACTGGCACATACGCACGTCAATATCGTGAACCGGTGCTGGTGTAGTTCTTTTTGTAAACTAGCCCGTCTCGGATGCAGAAGCGTGTAGGCAATGATTTTGGTTTGGTAGCAAGAAGTTGCTGTATGGTGCTGTCCCTTTGTTGCTCATCCTTAAAGGTCTTGGCATCGGGAAATGGTTGGTCCAGTGACGCGATGTAGGTGTCGAAGTTGTCCGCGTCTCATTCCGCCGTTGGAAGCGCTAGTCGCGAAAGACAATCTGCGTCAGCGTGACGTCGGCCACTTTTATAGGAAACCGTGAAGTCATATTCTTGTAGACGAAATGCCTAGCGCACCAGCTGACCAGATGGGTCACGCAGATTGACCAACCAGCAGAGAGAATGATGGTCTGTCATGACAGTAAAGGGGCGTCCGTACAGGTAGGACCGGAAGCGCTGCACTGCGAAGACTACTGCAAGACATTCTTGCTCTGTGACTGTGTAGTTACCCTCAAACTTGCTGAGTGAGCGACTTGCATACGCTACGACGTGTTCTTGGTTATCCAAGCGTTGAACCAGGACAGCATCTACACCAACACCGCTGGCGTCTGTGTGAAGCTCAGTGGCAGCCAGAGGATTGAAGTGCCGAAGAATCGGATGAAAACTCAAAAGAAACTTGACTCCGAAAAAGCAGACTCACAATCAGGGGTCCAGTTAAACTGCGCACCTTTCTGAAGCAGACACGTGAGCGGGTATGCGGTATTGGCAAAGCCAGGAATGAATCTGTGAAAGTATGAACAAAGGCCCAAAAAGCTGCGCAGTTCTTTCACCGAGTGAGGTTGCTTAAATGCTTCCACTGCGGCCGTCTTGGCGGGATCTGGTCGTATGCCTTTTTTGTCTACTAAGTGTCCAAGAACGAGTGTTTGGCGCTCTCAAAAACGACATTTATTTGAGTCGAGCACCAAGCGAGCTTTGCTTAGGCAGTCCAGCACGAGGCCAAGGCGCGTGCTGTGCTCAAAAAGGTGCGCCCGAAAATTACAACGTCGTCCAAGTAACACATACACACTTCCCACTTCAATCCACGCAGAATGTTGTCCATAAAGCGCTCAAAAGTTGCAGGTGCGTTGCAGAGTCCAAACGGCAGCACATTGAATTCAAATAGTCCATCTGTTGTAACAAATGCCATTTTTTCCTTGTCTTCCTCGTGCATTGGAATCTGCCAGTAGCCTGACCTCAAATCCACAGACGAAAAGTAAGAGGCCAATGATAGACAGTCGATATCATCATCAATCCGCGGGAGTGGGTATACGCCTTTTTTAGTGATGGCTTTGAGACGGCGGTAGTCAACACAAAATCGCCATGTCCCATCCTTCTTCTTCACTAGAATTACTGGAGCGGCCCACGGACTACGTGATTCTTGAATTACATTTTTCTTGAGCATCTCACAAACCTGTTCATTGATCACTGCGCATTCCGAAGGCGATACACGATATGGTTTCTGTCGGAGAGGTCTGTGGTATGTTGTGTCGATTCGGTGCTTTATAGGAGAAGCAGGAAATGATGGTAGATCGTGCTGAGCGAAATCAAAAATACCGGCATGTTTGCACAGAATACTCGCCAGCTCATTACGTTCCTTGGTGCTGAGTGACTTGTCAATCATAGCCATAATAGTGGTGTCCCAGGCGTGCAGATTATCGCAATGGGTCTTATCCGGGCAATCGCTGCTTTCTTCAAGGATGGCAAGCGACAATACTTGGTGTTCACGAATCTCTGCAAGTTTCAGACCCTCCGGCAGCACTGTTGGTTCGTCAGAGCAGTTAATCACCCATAAACCAGTATGCCCTTGCGCAACCGATAGCGTGCAGTAGGGTATTAAAACTGTCTTCTTTATGCAACTGAGATGCACGGGCTCCACAGTTGCGTCAAATGTTTTCTCGCTTGCAGGTGACAAACAACAGGGACACATTTCGCAGACAATGGCGGCACAGTTGTGTCCACGAACACGCAAAGAGCACTTTCCTGACAGAGGTAGTTTTCTATAAACGCAACTCGAATATCGGAATCTACTGTAATTTGTCCTGCGCGACAATCAACAGTGGCACCACATAGCTTCAAGAAATCGAGTCCCAGAATAATGTCATGTGTAGTATGAGGGAGAACAGCAAACTCTGCAACAAAGTTCTGGCACGCCAAACTAACAGTCACAGTGCAGACACCAACAGGTTGTAACACCTCTCCGCTCACTCCCCAAAAGGTATCAGGACGGTCCCAACGAAACATAACTCTTCGTCCAAGGAGACGGGTGAAAACTAAACTCATCACTGACACGGTTGCATCTGTGTCCACCAACGCCATTGTTGGTACCCCATCGATAAGCACTCGAACCTTATTTCTAAACATGGAAGCAAACAGAGATATATATGTTGAAATCGAAGACTGTCCGGCGACCTCACCTCCAACGGGCGGGCCGGCTTGTTTTCTGTAGGAGGCGTGGAGTGGCGGCGCCAAGGAGATGGTGATCAGTTGGCGCGAGGGGCAGGCGGTGGTGTCACACTGCGGTCAGAGGCCGGAGATTGGTTTCGTAGCCGTCCTAAGATTTCGTAAGACGCGCTTCCCGGGAATGTCGGTGCTCGGGTAACGCCCGAATGGTTATATCTCGGTGATCGGTCTTACCTTGGCGGCTGCCAATAGTTGCAATACTTGGCAATGTGGCCTTCATAGCCACAGTTGTAGCAGACTGGTGGAGGACGCTCGCCAAACCAATGCTGAGACCGCTCAGCTGTGGAGGGTCGGTGACGAGCTTGCTGAGCGGGGGCTGCCCACCTCTGTGCGGCGGAGCCGTGACGAAGGCGTTGGCCATAGCGCTGGTCGGCCGCGAATGAGTCACGACGTGGTCACGGAGTTCCAGTTTCGCTGACGTCTCACACATACCGATGGTGGCAAAGGAGCTAATGGCGCCGCCGTGTAGTAGGGCGGATTGATAGGTGGATGAGGAATGGTTTCGTCAACCCCACCACTTTGTCGCTGCAGCTCTTCCCGCGCTATTGCCCGAATAGTAGCGGCAAGGTCGGTGGGTGGGCTCACGTCGACGCTGGCGACCGTTGTCACATTTGCCAGCCTACCGAATTTCGGGGCAATGCGACGAGTCCAGTTTTTCAAACGTGCGGCAGTGATATTGGACGTCGGAGACAGAGGTGAGGTCATCCCTACCTATCAGAAAATTGTAAGCGTCTTCTGCTATGCCTTTCAAGAGGTATCGGACCCTGTCTTCTTCAGACATCTGCGGGTTTATAATCTTGCAAAGCTTAAGAATGTCCTCTATATAAGCAGTGCATGTTTCTCCAGGAGTCTGAGCTCTTCTAGCCATAGTCCGCTCCGCGCTTTTCTTCTTTGAGTCGGAGTCACCAAAACACTTCTTCAGTTCTTGAGAAAAAAGAGCCCTTGTTGTCAAGGACTCCTCGTGGTTTCCATACCACATCAGTACAGTGTCCGTGAGAAACAGTGCTACGTTATCCAGCTGATCGATAGAGTTCCAGTGGTTGTACCGGCTCACCCTTTTGTAGTGCGTTAGCCACGCGTCCACATCTCCTGCCATTCCCGTGAACGGGTGGGGTTCCATGTAGTGATGCCTAGGTGTAGCCAGCTTAGACCTGCGCGAAGTTGAGGGAGTTGATTCCCGACCTTCGCTCTTGGCCATGACAGTTGTTGTCGGTGGCAGACCGGCAAGACGACGGCTCCAGCGAACTCCGAACAGCTGTGGCTTCGTGGTACGTCGACCTGCCGTATCCCACACCTCCACCACTCTGTTACGTCTACGAGAGGGGTTTATTCAGAGCCAACGTAACGGTCAACTGGATGGTATACAGCAGTGAATGTGCACCAGCGAGCTCTTGCCATCAACCGAACGTCTTCTTCTGCCACCACCTTGTTCCACGCTACACAGGTGAACATACCTAAATTACATATTTGGTAACAATATTCTCAATGTAAATATGCCATATTGGAAACTGTTTGTTATACGGGATAATTTCATATAAACGGGTTCGGTATAGTCGGGCTCGACTGTACCTTCTTCATCAAGGATAGTGGCAATCTAATATTCATAATTTGAGAATGCTTGCCGAATGTGCTCGACCCCATTCCTCTAGTTACTTCAATCTTGCGGTTAAGCTCCACGGTTACTACCTGTCCTACGTAATAATTTACTTTAGTACTAAGTCCCTTTAATGAATGAATTCTCCCAGGGCTAGTTTTTCTAATAAAAACAACAAAGCACTCACTGTGAACCGTTGAGAGCCATCCTCGGCACATGGTGGTGTAAAATTTTTCAGGGCTTTGTCCACAACAGATTGAAACCACTCCCGCCACCATGTGGGCATAAACTTGAGATCGGTGGTAAAGAGTTTAAACAAACAATGCATTTCTCGGCCGTCCATGGTCTTCTTAAGACGCTCTTTGCAAGCCATAGTTAGCATATAGCTCACATGACCTGGCCTTTCAGCAACTATCTGGAAAAAACCAGTGAACCAAGCCTTTAGAAACAGTTTGTATGGCCCTGAATCTCGCTAGAATTTTAGCGTTTCACTTCTGCACTATGATAGAAACATATATAATACAAAACAAGTGACAGTTTCGCCACAATGGGTCATCAATGCAACAGCAACAAATTTGAATGCAATACGAAGTAAGACTAACCACCAACTCTTTTAGCATCCAACCTGCAGAATTCACAGGGCGCTGGAGATGACTAGAAGCCATCTTCCTTTTTTTCCTTCTCGGTTGATGTATTGACCTACCCTGCCATCCTTCGAAGGCTTCCTACACAGTGCACTGCCTCCAAGATCAGAGGCCCTTCTCTTGGTTTCGTATTGCCTCTATGATCTGATCACCTTCAAACAAGATATAACGTAATGAGGTGATGTCATCGTATGACATTGCATCACATCACATAGCATCACAGTGACACCATGATGATGCCAGGATTTTCAGTGACATGTGACGGCATCGTGACATCATATGGTGACCTCCCCGTGGTGATGATTTTTCGCAGCACTCCTTCCCAACACCACAGGACACTAGCATAGTGACGTCATAACATGACGGTAATTTTCTGCCCCCCTCGTCTCTTATGCCGTGGGACACCAATGCTGACAGCCAAATTTCGTGTTTGATTAGGCACATATGGCTTTCGCCTTGATAATAACTCAACAAATTGCTGACATAAGGAAATGCAGCTGTATCAGCGAACAAAGCGGAATTCAAGAGAGCAAATGTTTGGGCAGGTTGGTGGTCCATTATACTGACAACGGTGCAAAAATGCACAAGGGATACAAAGAAACACAGACGAGCGCTGAACTTACAACTGAAGTTTATTTCCGAAACAAAGCCCTTCGTTGCAGAACATGTGGCACTCCTGAATGGAAACCTCTATTCAAAAGGTGCCAAGGGGTGGGGAGATGAGGTTCTCAATTAACGCACAAGATAATTGAGGCAGCAGAAATTGGAAGACTTGGCAGTAACAGAAAAAGAAGTGCACTACTTACCTCGCACACATGACCCTCGGAAATGACATAGGCTGATTCCTCATTTTGGTTTTTTACAAATATTGATCTGCAATTTTTCGTCCATGCATTCGTTCTTTTTTTTTGTATTATGCATCATTTCGGAAATAAACTTTAGTTGTAAGTTCAGTATTCATCTGTACGTGTTTCTTCTTATCCCTTGTTTACGGAGCAAGAACTCTTGAGGAGGCGAAACTGCACTCGCTCGGGTGCCCTGAAAACGTCACGAAATCGGGCACAGCACTTATGCCCCCTCTGTCATGAAACTCCGCTAGGGTAGCAGGGAAAGCGCGCATGCCGCTCTCACCACGCCCTAGTTTGAAGCCACTGCTCTCCGATTCGCCGTTTGTGCTTCACGTCCGATTGGGTGTGTGCCTGTGCGTGTCACCGGCTCCAAATTTTAACGCTACAGCCTTAAAGAGCTTGTTTTGCAGAAAGGCTGGCGCATGAGGAAGATGCAGATATCTTCGGCTCTACAGCTAGGAATCGCACCCACGCATTCATCATGGCATGTAGCTATTTGACCACAGAAGTACAACACTGCTGGAAACTGCTTTGAAAAAAAAAAAAAAAAACTATATTGCTACGGGGTGCTACAGATGAACATAACAGGAAAGAGGATGATGTCTAGTGCGAGCTCGTGCAGACTAGGCTCCATATTGTATGCCTGCCTGTTTATCTAAAGTAAATATATTTTTCAGATGCCTTTTTCCCGTAACATTTTGGTGGAGAGTGCGGGTCTTCCCACAGTCAACATCCACGATGATTCTACGCAACGGACGTTCCTTGGCTGCTTCTGCGATGCCTGATCAAGATGAGAACGGCGATTCTTCGAGGACTACCACAACCATGCTTCGTCCAACTACGCAACAACCAACAGCGCCGCATCCAGCTGCTACGAACGGCACCGTCGTCCTCACCCAACCGCGTCACCCAGGCATCTTTTCGGGCAGCGACAGCACTGACGTGGAGGAATGGCTTCAGCTGTATGAACGAGTGAACGCTATGTACAACTGGGATCCGACGCTCATGTTGGCCAATAATATTTTCTACCTTGATGGCACAGTTAAAGTTTCGTTTTCCAACCTCGAGGAAGAGATCACGAGTTGGGACATCTGCAAACAGAAACTCATCAATCTCTTCGGCAAGACCATTGGGCGTCGTCCTGCTGCGCAGAAAAAACTAGCGTGCCAACTCTAGTCCTGCACCGAGTCATATGTTACGTACATACGACATGTGCTCACCCTCTGCCGGAAGGTTGACGACAAGATGCCGGAATCTGAAAAGGTCGCGCACATCCTCAAAGGAATCGCCAATGATGCTTTCACTCTCCTCGTGTTTCATAACTCATCGACCGTCGACGACGTTATTAACGAATGCCGACGCTTCAAAGAAGCGAAAAGTCGTCGTATCACTCCACACTTTCGCGCCTTCCCAACACGGCTTCGACATCTACCTGCAAGGATGCCCGTTTGCCACCAGCCCCTGCTGCTTCCGACAATATTGGGCGCATCATGCGCTGCGAAATCGGGGCAGCATCTCCACTGTCTGACCAAGTCCGGGTCCCCGACGACTTTCATGCCACGATTTCTTTGATCCAGAGTGTTGTGCGCCAGGAACTGGCCAACGCCGGACTTCCGACGCTATGCCTTTTTGACCGACTTTACTAACAACTGCCCCAGTACACCTAATATGTCCCGCGGACCGAACCGCCCATGTTACCGGAACTCGACAGAATGGCAAACTTCCGATGACAAGCCGATTTGCTTCAATTGTGGACGAGTTGGCCATATTTTACGTCATTGCCGCACATCTTGGAATTGGAAGCCATGGTCGCATTATGCCAACTCCCGACACCCACCTGCTGGTTCTCGGATACTGATCCACGTGGAACAAGACGATGCTTCGCCATCCAGGACCGCCCAACCGGACCGCTCCCTGTCACCCTCTGGACGCATGTCCCGCTCAACTAACCGACGTCGCTCTCCCTCACCCTCTTACCGCCAGTCCTCGGGCACAGCAACCTAGGCACAGCAACCTTCACACTGCCTATCTTCAGTGCAAATGGAGTGGAAAGAACATGACATGTACAATGGTATGAATCATCTGCTGATCCCTACCAAGATATGGCATGCACAACTGTGCATGGCTCATCAATGTGCACAGCTACCATACAGCCCTCTTTTTGGCACCAAACCCATGAGCCTCGCACACAACAGAGGATGGCCAGCGTGTTTCACATCTGCTTGAGCCACGGTGATCAACTGCCCTCCCGCACTTTCACTATCATCATGAGCCTGACTACGTTCACTGCAGGACAATCACTATCATCATGAGCCTGACTACGTTCACTGCAGGAGAAAGGCCTCTCCCATGTTCCACCCGTCGACTCGGTCCTGTGCATGCTGCTGCCACTTAACTCGTCCGCTCGCCTAACTTTCCGTCTCCCCATTCACCCACTTATCTTCTCTTGATATCCAGTATGTGATCCTTAATGACCAGTGGTTATCTTGCCTTCGCGCTACGTGCCCTGCCCATGATCATTTCTTCCTGATTTCGACTATAATGTCCTTAACATCCGTTTGTCCCCTGATATCTTGACCCTTAGGGTTGCCGTTTTCCTTTCCATTGCTCGCAGCGTCATTCTCAACTTAAGTTGAACCCTCTTTGTAATCCTCCAGCTTTCTGCTCCGTAGCCGAGCACCAGTAAGATGCAACTGTATATACGTTCGCTATACTCGGCGACAACTTCCCTTGACAGCACTGTGAAAGCAACAGAACCAAAGAGCATGTCTGCTGTCGTGCCAAAATATAGGAGCACATAAGTTTACTAATATTATTATCATTGGCCTTGCTGAAATGAATGCTGCTTTATTCATTATGATACTTGAACAGTTGCAGGAATCCTAGGTAAGATAGTTATGGTTCTCTTTGCAAGAAGGCCTTGCTTTTTATTTATTTTTTTTTTCACTTCTTAGACAGCACCACCTTTTCTGCATACCAGTTTTTTAAAGTAAACATGATGTCCATGATGTAGTCGGTCAGTGTACCAATGGGCCACAAAAATCTGGTGGACATTCGAATTATAGCCTAACATCCACGTCCGAAGCCAGTTATCTAAGGGACGATTTAGGACTATTGCATTTCGGTTGTTATTCATGTCCACTTTATTTTTTGTCCGGAACATCTGAAGAATATCTACAAAATATTTTATGTGGGCGCAATAATTTGGACAGCAGATGGACATCCTCGACACAACCCAAAAACAAACCTTAACGACTTTCAAAACGGCTACAGACGGTTATATATGCCTTGGTCTAAGAGAAGATATAAAACAGACATTTTCAAAAGGAAAAAATAGCACCTAAAATGTGCTTGCTAGCAATTTCTTAATATTTTTTTCAAACAAGTTCATAACGTATACTATCGCGCTCAGTATGAGCTACATCACGCGAGTGCGTGGCCGAGCGCACTGCAATGTTGTACAGAAGCGCTGATCATCACATATTTTCGAGTTATTGGGAGAGAGTTTGATTGATCCTGCAAATGTACATCACCCCAATTCGCTTGCTTTCACACTCACCCTTCTGTATTTGGAAAAACCTTTTGCACTTCGTTTTGCTTGCCGATTCTGTCTTTACTGAAAAAAAAAAAATGTGAGCACAATGCAGAGACTTCACGGCCCACTAGACGTGTCAAGCGAATCTTATCAAAAATTGAGCGTTAACTTTGTGCAAGAATGGATATGAAAGTGCGGTTTTACTTGAATTGGGTACTTTCAGATTGCATCATGCTTCTCGAGAAAATAGAGAGCCAGCGACGACTTGGGCTATGCAGTATTTTCAGTAATGATTTTTTTTAGCAGAGCTGTGCTGCCAATCTCCAACGTGTTGCTGTTAATACCTTTTGGGTGATCGCTAGCAGCATTTATTCTATGGGCGCGGCAGCTGTTACTTTGTTTGTTTAGTACTACGCTGATAATACGTTTTAATAACACTAGTTATGAACATATACCACTCTTCAGTCAGCTTGCCAAAGAAATCCGGAGGCAGGAAGCGTTTTACATAAATACGTCAATGTGAGATTATGTTCAGTGTTCTTGAATAATAAACTTACCTGGCTTTTTGAAATAATTGCGTGGTCATCAAAAGAGAGCAAAACAATGCTAGAATAAAAAAGGTAACTGATATTAAAGTGAGAACAAAAGCTGTGCTGTTTCTTTTTTATTCTTGTCTAATATCCATTAGGTGTTGCTTGAAATGGTGAAGGAAAGTCAATTTCTTGCAGTCAAAAAAATTAAAAACAGAATAATACCACGAGTACTGTAAAAAAGCAGAATTGAGGACAAAAATGAAACAAAATGAAGTTACACTGAGCTTCATCGATTTACCAAGTCCTGAATCACTCGGACGCCTCGGCTCACAGGCGGCTACGTCACATGCACGTGATCTAAAGGTCCCGAGCCAGCCCGAGTGGCCTCAGGCCATCTGCGCGCTTGATGCTGACTGCATCCGCTGTGGCGTCTGCTATGCCAGGCTATGCCGTCTGCTCCCTTCATAGCTGTGACACAAGCCACAACGCTGACCCAATTCCAACCTAAACAGCAGTTAGGTAGTGAGTTATACCTATTTTTGTTGTGATGCAACTTACTGTAAGCAAACTACTCAAGCGCGTGTGCATCGTACACCGGCGCGGTCGTTCTACCGCTGTTTCTCCTATAGCGAGTATAACGTGTGTTTGCCCGACCTTCAGGAATACTAACATGTTCAGCGTGGCTCAGAACACTGATGACAAGAACTGGATGCACAAACAATGCGAAATCCAGAAACATGCGAGAAGCGGACAGAAAAGCAAAGAGAGAGCAAGAGCGCATCGAAAATTTCCCATGTCTAACTTAATATGGCCGCACAGCATGCGCACCGCGCTGTCGTATGCCAGCTGCCTGAAAGAAATTGTTCGGGCGGTCCCGGGCCGCCCGCAGGCCGCCAGGCACGCGAAAACCGAACATGCGTCCGAGCGATCCCGGACCAGTGGGCGGAGCTTCCAGTTGGCCCCCGAGAAAAACGAATGCGGCGCCAGCGTCCAGGGCTGTCCGGAGCCGTCGGGGACGTGTAAATCGATGAAGCTCACTAAGATGCATAAAATAAGAAGCAAGTACATGGGAATTTTTATTCCGGGAAGTAACTTCATCGATGGCGCTTTGGTGCGGACCCAATGCTGAACGGCTGCTGATGAACCGATGAAGTGTCGGCACTGATAGTATTAAGATTCAAGAATGCGACTGACGGGAAATAAAAGCAGATGAAGTGGTTGCCACGCCTTAGTAGCGGGTCATGGCCCCTTGCACGGCAGTCACATCCTGCAATCTGGATGGTAGTGTCTCAAAGAAATTGTCAATGAAACTGTGTTCATTCTGTAGGCGTATTCTTTCTTCTTCGACAGCGCTCCATAGCTTATTGGCGGATGAACTATGTAACCCTCGTTTACACAGCCTGTAAAGTTGTTTGCGCCGTGTGGTGCATGTGTCTCGCCCCAAGGCCGCATTTCGGGTGACGACTGCCAGGCGATAGGTGGCATGTTCGCGTTGAGTACCACTGTTGGTAGAGTAGTAGTGCCGACGGTGACCCCTGGCGGAAGGCAGGCCTTGGTGGCGGGCGAGAGTTGAGCGAACCTCTTCTGCGCGTGGTGGCTGCTGCGAACAGTTGTCTGTAGCGTGGGTTCTCGTCGAGGGGCACCGCGGGCCTGCGCGCCGGGGTGGCCCACATGGCAAGTCAAGCGTTGGCGATGCCGTCTTGGGTGTGTTAGCGTGTTTGTCATTATTGTGTGTTTGTCATGTCTTCGAGTGTATGGAGATTGTGTGTAAGGATGTCTTAGTGGGCTGATTACTATTGATGTATCATTTGGCAGATGATATCGTCGTTATAAATTAGTCAAATAAATGTTGGTTTGTACCGACCGTGTCTGCTGTGTCCGTTCACTCCAAGAGCGTGGCGAGGCGCTCGCCGCGTCGAGACCCCACACTGGCGCCCAACGTGGGGCTCTTGGAGTATCGGACGACAGTTTTTGTGGTTCGGTACAATCTTTTGTTTGAGCTGGGGAGGAGTAGGCCTAGGGGGTACTTCTCATTGCTAGCGTCGGAGTGTGCTTTGTTGAGAAGCGAGGAGATTGGTTTTGTGACGTGTTCAAATTTGTCGGCATGTAGAGTTTTTATTTATTTTTTTTGCTCGCAAGTGTTGTTCTTTTTGTTGTTGTTAGTTCTCAAAAATGTTGAATTAAGACGAGAGCCATGCGGTCTGCATCCTGGAGTGAGCAAGGCCTAGAGCACGTGGTTTGCAGGCCAAACCCGAAGCGAGTGAGTACGGAAGCCTCGTGGGTGGTCCGATTTTCTGTAAATAGCTTCTTCTATCTCTTTGGGCTCAAGGAGCCGGGCGTCGTTGCTGTCTTCTATTGCGGCTCGACGCCGGGGCGTTGTGACACCGCCCGGGGCGGTGGACGCCGATCGCTCGGTAAGCTGCTGTGTGCGGCGAGCGATAGGGCCACGTCACAGAGTGGACGTCTCCTCGCGGCTGCCTCTTCTACGCCTAGGCTGGGTGCTGGGTGGATGCCGGTTGTTGTCAAGCGACTCATTAGGCCTAAGGCTCTGCGCAGCCGCCTGTCGCACGTGGCACAACTAGGTGGATCTTGGCGTTGAGGTGTTGCGCTCTGCTTCCCTCACATTTTTTAATCTTGTGATGCAACGGTTAGGAAAAGTGATATTTGTTTTATTTTAATGGCATCTCGGCTGCCGCCGATGTATTAGCTAGCAGTGCTGGCCATCGTACCACGTGGCTGAAAAGCCTGAAGCTCCTTTCTCTAGGTCCTGCTCCATTGTTCCTTACGTGTTTTTTTTTTGTTGTTGTTGTTGATGTATTCAGCGGGAAGGATGTCATCCACGGCTGGCTGTCTTCTGCACATCGTCAGCGTCGCTGGCCAGGAATGCGGTCGTGAGGTCGGGCGATAGAGATGCCTGGGACCTGCGCAACTGCCTGCAATCCGGCACCCTCGTGAGTGCTGGTCCCAACTGGAAGACGTGTCGGCGCTAGCGATGGCTTCGTCGCACCGACGGCAACGTTGCTGTTGCGGGGCCGGTACTGAGGTGAAGTCGAGCCGAACAGTGCAGCAGTGTCGACCAGCAGCGGTGTCGTGGTGCAAGGACGTTATGGACATGCGATGTCTTTTTTTGTTGTTGTTGTTAAAGCTTGTGTAGCTGATCCTTGTTTTCGGGATATGGTTGGATTTAAGGTTAAAAAAAATGTGGGTGTGCTGACACCCCCTGTAAAGTTGTTTGCGCCGCGTGGCGCTGGTGTCTCGCACAAAAGCCGTATTTCGGGGATGATAACAGCCGGACGTTGTGTTCGCGTAGAGCAACACTGTTGGTAGAGTGGTAGCGCCGGCGGTGACCCCTGGCAGAAGGCAGGCCTTGGTGGCAGGCGAGAGTTGAGCGAGTCTCTTCTGCGCGTGGCGGCTGCCGCGAACGGTTGTCTCTAGCGTGGGGCCTCGACGCAGGGCACACCGGGCCTGCACGTCGGGGGCCCTCGTGCTAAGTCAAGCATTGGCGATGCCGCCTTGGGTGTTTAGTGTGTTTGTCATGTGTGTTTGTCGAGTTATTGTGTAACGATGTCCTAGTGTGTTAATTACGATTGATGTATCAATTCGGCAGACGATATCATCGTTGTAAATTAGTCAAATAAATGTATGTTGTGTTGGTTTGTACCAACCGCGTCTTCTGTGTCCGTTCACTCCAAGAGCCCGGCTCTCGCCTCGTCGAGACCCCACAAGCCTGACTTTCGTTCTGCCCCATAAGACCTCAATGATGTTGAGGTCTGCCCCTATGGGGACCCACTCGGTCACCGCACCCCTCGTATGTTCAGGAGCACTTCAACAAACTTTGCAGTGTGAACAGGTGACAAGTCTTGCTGAAACAAGAAGTCCCCGTGAAGAAAAGGCCCGTCCAACGCGTAAGGTATCATGACATAATCGAGGATGTCACAGTACTTTACCGATTTCCCTCAATGCAGTGCAAAACACCAAGCCCATCACGGTACATAGCGCCCCAAACATTCACAACAGTGCGTCCACTGGATGCTACTTCTTGCATGTAGAGGGGGCCGTAGCGGCATTGACAGGGTGCCACACACGTTGCTTTTGGTCCCAGGTTGTGGTGAACGTGGACTTGCCAGAAAAAAGTACTCTTTTCCAGTCGTCCATGGTTTGCGAAGTTGCACCATACTGTTAGACAAAAAGAGGCCCGGCTTCTGGGTCGCAACGTGGCTCTTCAGTTTGCCTTCTGCTAGCCGTCGTTTCCTTGTCGACGCGCTTGCAGACACTCCAGCGGCCACACCGATTTCTTTGGCAGTACTGAAGAGACTTGCCTTCGCGGCATCGCAGATGTCCACGTCATCCTGAGCAGCAGTCATTGCACGAGGGTGCCGTTTATGTAGAGCGTCGCTGATGTGGCCTTCTTTCTTATAAGCCTGGATGGTGCGATTTACGGTCTTATTAGACCACGTTGTCATATCTGCAGTTTGGCGTTGAGTGTACTGCTTCTGGGACAATTCAACTATCCGCAGGCACTCACTGTTAGGCACTCGGGACATTTTCCAATGTGATGAAGCTTTCCAGTGTTTCACAGTGCACGCTATACACAGCCACTTTCATGGGATACGGTAAGCGGCGCACTAGTCAGGTATTCCCAATTGAATAAAACAAAGCAAACAAAAAGATCAAGGCTAGATATTACGTGTTTTGCGAAGCTCAGCTTCTCGAGCACAAAATTTGGTCTTCAGGACACGGTGGCAGTTATCATTTTTGAAGCTGATATCACCGCAGGGCCAAGCGAGGGCGAGCGTGAAAGCAAATACGGGCCATGTGCATTTGCACCAACGACCAAACTCTCTCCAGATGACTCGAAAGTATATCATGATCGGCGCTACTGTGCAACCTTCCAACGCGCTCGGCCACGTGGTATAGCTCATACTGAGCGTGATAGTACATCAAGAGATTGTTTAGCAACTATAGAGAGCCAGGAGCGTTCAACGTCCACTGCAATGATTCTGAGAAGGTTGTGTCGAGAAAGTGCCAAATGACCAAATGCCATGTCGAAAGAGCGGTGACCATTGGTTTTACTAACAAATGACGCAATTACTAACAACCTCCTCAAAAAAAATTACGGCATATTCACGGGGTGAATGATGATGAATGGGCGAAGCTCCGGAGGGATTCATCGGTAAACTGTGAATCTTCCGTGTAATTCGCCCAGTCGATCATCATGTAAAGACGTGAGAAACGCTGTGTCTGTATATACACAAATCAACTTTTATTTGTTCTTAGACGATGGATGGCTTGCGATGTCCCTTGCCTCGCGCGCTCGCACATCGGGATTCTGTCTGCGAGCGCGCGCTGCTGCCGCCTTGCGCTCTCTCCGCTGTGCAGCCTTATCCATCCGGCGACTCCGAGCGCGCGCCAACAGCGAACGGATTTTATTACAACGCTCCCCCTAGCGTACGTCGCCGCACTAAATCGAACGATTGCCTTCAACCAATGACACGCGCCATATGTGACATCATTCCTATTTTATAAGATCTCGCGTCTTTCATCAACTACAAGTACCGCTTTCTAGTTTATAACATCTTGCATCTTTTCATCATCAGCTACAAGTACCACCATCTAGTAAACACTACAAGAACTAAACGAGAGGTGGCTACATACAGGAGACGGTACCGCCATCTAGTGAACACTGCAAGAACTAAACTAGAGGTGGCTACATACAGGGGACGGTACCGCCATCTAGTGAACACTGCAAGAACTAAACTAGAGGTGGCTACATACAGGCTACAGGGAACGCACAGCCCACGCCCTAAGGAGCTCCGCCCCTAATAATTGATTTGACACGGCAAGCACGAGTGTACAGCTGCAGATTTTTCTACCCTGAGTGCGAGCACCGACTACAGAGTCATTAATTCCCTATTCTCGGTCTCCCATTGCGCATATCCCAGAACAGCCTAGGACACGACAGTTGAAGACTGTTAATAGCATGCATATGCACGTATTGTCTTCCTATAATTTCGCCAATGTGCTCAGTTAATAAGGCTCTCATAGACTAGGCAATCAACACTAGCACGTTCAGGTAAAAAAATATGGGTGGCTGTATGTGCATGTGGCATATACTTTTTAAGCCAAGGTGCTCATAAACGACGTTTGCAGCAACAAGCCTGTGCAACTGCGACCGATACAATAACGGGTAGGACACATGCGAAAAATGCAGATGCTCATCAGCACGCACGCCAGTTCGCATGTTTCAGGCACTCCGTGGCTTCAGGTAAGAGGTGATACAGTACAATGTCACGCATGTTGGAACTTTCACGACCGTGTTCTTAATCCAGTGGCTGTGAAACTTGTCCTTCCCTCGCAACGATGCGCAGTGGCTCGATCGACAGACCGGCGGTCATCGCTTGACGTGTTCAGCTTTCCTGTACGGATTAATGCAGCTGTTATCAAGAGTCAAGTAACAGTCCGCAATCTCTTTTGCACATATTTTGCACCAGTGTTTCGTGAAACAAGGTCTACTGCGCGTTCTCGTCGACAGTTCATTTCAATTCAATGGCCAGATCTGCTTGCCCCCTTCGTTGCCGATATAGAATGCAGCTAAACGTCACCCATTTGGATAACATACTTCTTTTGGCAAGTCCAGCTAAGTACCCCTGACTTTTCATCATTTAGTTACCGGAACATTTTAAAATTGTCATTAAAACAGTAAGTATGACAATTGTTTGCTGGCGTGTGAATCTTGGTTCCCGTCGGTGCGAAAACCCGTCGGTGCGAATCGTAACTGACTCGACCTTTTCTGGATAATTTTGTTCTGCGGGTAGCAGCTTACATTTGTGGGCGGGTGGGTGAGAGCGACAAGCTGACATACTTGTAGACAAGCATGCTTGCAGTTATGCCGGCTAGCTGCCGACGAAGTGCAACGTTTCTACCGTACATGCACCTCGCCTGAGTGCAGTTATGATTGACTATTATTTACATATACATGACAGCATTTTATCAGATCTGTTATTGTAAATCTGCCTTTTGTTTTCGAACTCATGTAGTTTAGTTACTTTTTTATTGTATGCAGCTTTTCTTCACTGCTGATTGTGCAAGACAATGGGCCTGGGAACACGCCTGCTAACGCGACCACCAGTTCACTTTCTTTGACGGGACCCGGAGTGCATTATATGATTGTCATTGTTCATGAAATTTCATGTGATGTGAAAGCTTATATTGTTTTCAAAAGTCCTTTGAAGTTTTTAAAATAAATATAGATTGCTGCACTCCGTATTATGTGCCACGTCGTTATTTGCTTGATATCTTAGTTGCAGCATCCTATGCTGTAAGAAAAGCCAGTCAAGTTTGTTCCTGACAGGTTTAATGCTTCTGTACCAAGGTGTTCATTATGAGCGTGATTTTATTTGCGAGCTAAAATGGAACGTTCGTTTTTGTCATGTGCAATAGGTCGATGCCCACGTAATTGTCCCTGTCGTAGTGCGTACACGTGACCCTCGACCAATCACGTATGGTGAGGGTGAACATTCTATTGTGCGGCATAAGGCAATGCATGTCCAATGAACGTCCAATAAATTCAGCGATATTCCTAGGTACATCTAGTGTACGTACAAAAAGAGCTAACTGCAGATCCGTCCTGTGTCCGAACATAAGAGTTTTCGTCACCCATCGGACGTTTGACATATCGACTTTTTTCTTGCACATAAGGGTCCCACAGACAACTGTAGTGCAGCTGGCGGATTTCTGGGAATCTCCATCGGGCGTACGTATGTTCAAAACTGGCATGCTGGTGAATGTCCACTAAATTTTTGTGGCTCATTGGGGTAACGTTGCAAATGCGCTATTTAATTCTCCAAGAAAAATAAGCTCCTAATATGACACTAACATGTACCCTGAACTATTGAAATGTTTCTCCCATTCACATTGTTGCGAATATAACTCTTTAAATGTGTTAATGATGCAAGGGAGCAAAATTAAGATCAGCCCAAGCTGCCATACTACTTGCATAGTAACACAAACGTGCACAACCTCCGCCTCGTAGCCTTCAGTCAAATATCACGATAAGTCTCAGAAAGCTTGTAGCTGGGCTAGTTGGTGCATAGTCAAAATGCAGGAATATGGCGCAACACAGGACGAAGACGAAGGCACAGGTACAAGTGTGCTTGTAGCTGTTCCCTCCATAGTTTCCCATAATTAAAGAGGGGACTCTGGTGCTGCAATTGTTTAGCGACCATAGGAATGAAGGGTAGAACAGGGATTTGCCTAGCCTTCTCACATTCAGGACTCGAATCGCCCTTGTGGCTTCATTTATTGCTGTGTTTCAGTCTTGTTTCTTATGAAAGAACGGGCGGCTATTGTGAGCGCCCGCATGCGCGATAGCATAATGTCCGATTAGTAGCGCCACCTACAGCACCCATACGTTAGCTCAACAACAGGCCCAAGTGTGTGACGAGACTTTAGTCACTCTCGCTCTCGCCTACGGGCAGACGCACATTTTTAATTGTGTATAAACGCTTTCGTTTGGTACTGCCATGCCTCAGCCTTTATGCCTGGCCCACCCTCGCCCTCACAACTTGCGCAGTTGACCCCGAAGCATGCGTAGAACGTCGCCTTTTGCCCGCCTCATCATGTGATTCGCCCGACTGGCCACACAGCACTGGTATCAACTTTGTCCTTTGTGTAACTTTTGTATCGTCCGCTTCATCCGAGCCAATTTGTGCCTTGCCTTTTGTGTCGCCGACTGTCGTTCTGACACCTACTCGTTCGCCCAATGAAGTAGCTAGCCTGCAAAATGAAGTAGCTAAACGATGAAGTAGCTGAACGGTCAGACTTGGCCTCCTTTTCATCTCTCATGACTCTTGTGCCAGTTTATTGTGAGCGCCATGCCGCTCGTGAATTGGAACGAGGCTACGCCGGAGGATCTCACCCGCTGGCTTTACAGCGGACTTTCTCTGTGAAGAAATGACTCGCCGAAACCTTAACACTGCCAAGTCTAAGGAAGAAATAATAAACTGCCTCATCGCGAATATCACCCACAACCGCTCAACAACACCTCTTTCACCTTCCCCAGACACCTCAGCGCTCAGCCAGCACCTGAGTGCCACGCCACATCTGTCGAACTTCGATGAAGCACAAAGTGCCGAGCTCCTGACGGGTTCACTTCAGCAGCTCTTTCACGTGTCCCAACGCGCTGCAGTCCTAGTCCAAGTCACCATTCTTGCCGACCTGTCCGCATCACTTCCCTCCTACAGTGGATACGGCAGCATTTCAGCATCCCACTTGATTCAAGAGTGAGAACGAGCCCGAACCCTGGCTTCATGGGACCCTTCAACCCTACTCACCATCAGTCCGGAAAAATTTTGTGGAGCAGCCACGAATTGGAAATCTGTCATTGGCTATCAGTGCCCCACCTGAGGAACCTTCGGACAGGTATTCATAGATCAATTCAGCGCCAAACAAGCCTTGCTACAGTGGCAACAAACTGTTGTTTGCCGCGTGCAAGCACCCGGAGAAACCCTTATCAACTACTCTCTAGCGAAGTTGAAGCTCATTTTTGGATGCCCTGTAACTCTCACGGATACTCAGCACACAGAGTAGGCTCTTCAAGGCATCGCTGACGTGAAACTGGCCACTACTATTGCAGCCCAATGACCAGAAACCGTCGCCACGTATATGGGCATCGCAACCCAGCTTGATCAAATATTAAGCCACTCTTCTCGTCAACTCCCACGCCCGGGGTATTCAAGCACCGCAATGCCAAGCCCACAGGTGCCCCGCCACAGTGAAGAGTGCACAAATCTTCAGGCCGTATCACACAAAACAAGGCAGCCACAGCAAATTTCAGCTCTACTACCAGACCAGCAAGAAGCTCAATACTTCACCATCTCTGCGAAGCATGGTGCTCCAGCCCGCTATCCTGGCTAGTAATTGGCCGAAGCCATGAGTTTTCAGAGCCGCTAAAAGGGACATCTCGCATCCAAGTGCTCATCTAGAACTACAGCCCCAACGTCTATAAGCCCATGCTTTCCCAGCTCTTCACAGTACCCTTTCAAAGACCCTGGATGGATCGCTCGTCCAGTATGCCCTTGTCAATTGCGCAATTGCTGGGATTGGCCTAGTCGATGCATTTCCTGACAGTGGATCCAAAGTGACTCTTGTTTCTTGCCACCTGGTCAACTCTTAGTCTTTCCTACCCTTGACCAGGCCCCCTTTGGTTGTCGTTGATGAAACGACAATGACTCCAGCAGGTGACATCTGCTTAAAGATATCTGTAGGACACATCCTAATATCTGTAGAACACATCCCTGGTTTGGTTGAAGCCGCCACCCTTGATAATAATGCTGTGCCACTTATATTAGATGAAGACTGGTTTTCTGAGAGCCCCGCACAGTTGGTGGTCAAGCCATCCATGCCAACAGAAATTCACCATTCCACAACAGGAACAAGTGTACAGTGCCATAAACAACTGTTGCCCAGCATGTCAAACGTTGTCATGATACAGGGGTCATCTTTCAAATGACATGTACTTCAACACCACAGCTCAGCAGGCCTCCAGTGAAAGCCACTACTAGGCCCGGATGAACCCCCGTGGATAGCACTATCTCACCAAGAGGTTTCAAACACCTACAGCCAGTCTTCTGAATGCAAACAAGCTGCTTCTTCAATGATTGCGGTTCGCATTGACCCATCTTTTGCCGCTGCTCAGCTCGGTGACACGAACGCATCAACTACGTCAAGCAAGCATTCACAAACTATGCCAACACCCAGTCCAACAGCAACGCCGAACCAGAGTACAACTACGACAAGGCCCAGTCCAACAAGTACACCGAGCCCGACTCCAGCAACTACTCGAACTACCACAACTGTGAAGCCTAGTCCTATGGGTCCAACGAAACCACCTCCAAGTGTTACCTCGGCTTCAAGGCCGACAACACCAACACAGAGTGCAGAGACTACGACAAGCCCCAGTTTGCCAACTACGCCGTGCCTGAGGACCCCAATAACACCTGTACACTTTTTTATGTTGCACATTGTATTGGACCGTCCACTAGCCACTTTAGGCTATCGGTCCAAATAATCCCTGTAATTGCATATATCTATTTATGAAAATAAAGCTTCATTGATTGATTGATTGATTGATTGAACACCGATCTCATGCCTATCATCCAGCCAAAGCCCTAGCCCATCAGCTACCCTAAGTTCAAGCACAACTACACCAATACCTAGCCCACCAACTACGCTGAGTCGGAGTTCACGAACTACGCCGCATCCCAACCACCAGTTTCCACCAGTCCTGCAGCTTTGCCTCCAGCGGCACCCTCATCGCCGCCCCATCGCCAAAGCCTCCCGCTTGACCACTTCAAGGACTACCTTTTATCGCGGCCCCATCGCCAAAAGCTCCCGCCCTAGTGCTACAAGGACTACCTTTAACATTGAAGCCGCCAAAGGAACTTGGTCTAACAAGGAGGGGCCGGATGTGAGCGCCCGCATGCACGGTAGCATAGCGTCCGATTAGTAGTGCCACCTAAGGCACCTATGCGTAAGCTCAACAAAAGGCCCAAATGTGTGCAGAAACTTTAGTCACTCCCGCTTCCACCTACGGGCGAACGCACATTTTTAATTGTCAATAAACACCTTCGTTTGGTACTGCCATGCCTCAGCCTTTATGCCTGGCCCACCTAGCACTCACATTATAAACTTTGCAAGCTGATTTGAAATGGTGAGCCTAAAAGATAAAACTAGTGAAGTGAAACTACTGAACATTTGCCGATTGTCATTTCGTGGCAAAGCGACTTCAAGCCACGTGTAGTTAACCGGAGCCAAAAGTACGAAAATTAGATGAATTCATGTATTACCCATAATTCCCATACTCACTGAAGCGCCATGTGTCGCAGCTCCCATAGAGACTAGCGCCAGAGTTCCCTCTAGTGTACTTATAGGTTCTATGGTTCCCTCGTCTTTATCCGGTGTTGAGCCACTTTCCTATTTTGAAAATGAACAAATCTTACTTCTGGAGAAATACAGAAAAATGAAGGGAAGCTAAAGGCCATTCGGCCTGATGTGGCTTCGCTATGCGAAATAATAAAAGTTCAGCAAACAGTGCTACATTGATTAATAATTATCACAATACAAGGAGCAGCATAATAACAGAACACAGAAATAGCATAAAAGCAAAAATAGGTGACATGTAAATACAAAAAAATAGGCTGCATAGACACACAGAATCAGACATCGAGGCTCTTTTCATTACATATCCAAAAAGACACATACTTACATATTGATATATTCATATAATACACTCATATATTCATACTTGCATCTGCCCATATGTACATACATACTACTGTATATACACGCATTTTGTATCTAAAGGTGAGAGTATATGTGGAGCTTAGCCAGAAGTTTATTGGAAACATGATGTTTACTTTACTCAATTAATTAGATGTTTTATGTGATATTTGAATTGTGTTAATGAGAGGTTAAAATTTAATTATTCACCTAAATGATTTATAAGCTGTGGGGCGCGATATGCAATTAGGGCTCTACTATATCCAGTCCTAGTAGCAGAAACGCGAATTTGTTGCCTACGGAGCGAGTATCTGAGTGTGCCCTCCTGTGCTGTAATAGTGTGGAGTTTATTTTTATAAATGTAAAGTAATAGCTTATATGCACACCTGTCTTGCTTTGAGTGTACCATGTTTTATAAATAGTGGACCACTAGGCATCTCCCATGGGTTGCCAAAGTAATCATCGAATAGGCGGAGAACTTTTTCCTGTAAGATTTCTAGTTTATTTAAATTCTCACTTGTAGTGCCCCGTACTAGTATGCTATAATTTATAGTCAAGATATAATTCTAGTCAAGATAAGCTGTTGCCGAGTGTAGCACACAGAAAAAACCTGATGCACTGAGAGACGTCAGCCTCAGACTTTATGAAGAACTTCAAGACAACAGTGAGAATATGCCTCTAACATTCATATTATTTCAGTAATGCAAAGACTGGGGCTAATTGGTTCATGATGATAGGACAAAAAATAACAGGGCAAGCACAAACTTGAACTGGTTCACTGTTCATGAGTAGTCTACATTTATGATGCACACGGGAGGAAACAATGCACCTGTCCCCGCCTATGTAAAGCCTGTCCAATATCAATTTCATCAGGAGGTAATTTTGATGGTGGCTCACCGATATATATTTCAGCACCCAGAGATGATAGTGAGTACAGCTTCGTAACCTACTTTTTCTTTGTCATCTCTGATCAGCTTCATAATTTTTTTTTTTTTTCAAAATTAGATGCACATGTGAATCGGTTATAGCGGATACCTGAATTCTCGGGGTAGGTTATGCATTGGCAATCATACTTTTATTCCCTAAACCTTGTGTTAAGGCACCTTGAAGTTTGTCTCGTGTATCTTTTTTACCATACTATACAAATGCCACATCAACCTGAAAAAACTTCTCATTTCTTTTCACTTGGTTTTCTCTTGTATTAATTACTAAGGCCCTCACAGAGCCTTAGTAACGACACTGCTTCACAGTTTCTTACAACTTTTTTTTTTCTTTTTGCTTAACAACAGCCACAATGATTGAACCACGTAAGCCACCAGCTTTTCACCAATCCACCTGTACGTTCAAACTCTCTATAACATGTGATTTTTTTCATTGACAGTCAGCACAAGACTTCTCTTAGGGAGTTTTAAATGGCCACTATGATACATATTAAAAAACCCAGCACAAAAAATGGCAGGAAAGAAAGGAGGAGACAGGACAGAGTGCTAACTTACAATTAATCTTTATTAAGAAACGCGAACACATATATATCATGGCAGGCAAATAACACGTGTCTACCACAATATCACAAATGTCGCACGAACGTCACCATTACCATGTCGCCACTCTGTCTCACTGCGCACGTGTTAGCACTATAATATGGAAACAGGTCAATTCCAACTAGGCAAGTTAAATGCTTTAACTCATTTGGTGATTTTGTCATGAATTCCAGCTTTTTTAACATTTCATGAAAGAGGTCCACAACACTGAGAAGTTGTTCCTAAGTGACTCAGCATTGAAGCAAAAATATCAAATCATGCACACACTGAAAGCAAGACGTGACGCCTATCCGAAGAAGGGCAATGACTGTTACCTTAAATTCACCTTCCTGGATGGGCAATTTCATAACTAAATTGATGTCGAACTCATCAGCTTGACGGATCCGCAACCCTTCGAAGCTGCTTCCAGTGTAAGTCAATCTGAAATTTTTAATATTCACAAGTAAACTTACATTGCTGTTATCAAGGTCAATGTGTGGCTAGCAACAACATAGAATGTCGTGAGCAAGGCTTAGTGTCAGACCTGTTCAGCAAAGAAAAGTTGTCACCCACCTGAAACCAAGCTGATATGTAGAATTACGCTGCCTACCAATAATTTGAACTTTACCTTAGCCCAGCCTGTCAGGCTTTCTTTATGAAGATCCTGGGCCTCTTTGACTGTTCTATAGGAGCCACATTAAGACAGATGCCAACTTTTCCTTGCACCAGTTCAACGACAATGCTCACATCTCTGCCCAGCGAATACTGCTGCAATACCTGTTAAATATCCGTGCAAACAAGAGGTCACTCTTCATCTGTACACAGAGGCAATCCAGAACTTCCCGAAGAATTCGCTGGTTCCTCTTTGTGATAGAAGTGTCCTCCGACAAAGCTTCGTGGATACGATCTATACACTGTTCCCGTTTCTTGTCCATGGTCTCTGTGGGTCAGAGCTGCAGTGAATGAATCACCAGATGTCAGGATATGCTCACTGCCTTTGTGAAAAAACAGACCACGCAGGACAAGGCGATGACCATCAACTAAAGAGGAACAATAATTGCAGTAGCATGGATAATTAGGCTAGGTGGTATCGGTTTATCTTTTAACTGTACAAAGGCGTGCGCACAGATACAAGCACTAGAACAAGGAAATGCACACAACATAAGCGCCACTTGCAACTAAAGTTTATACGAAAGGTGGGTACATCTATATCACTTATGTCACATGACCTGGCAGATGAAACATCAAAAAACACGAAATGGGGCTATAAAGCACGTGCCTCAGATCAGATCCTCTAAGTGTTCATGAGGTAGGAAAATTCTTTTTTCTGTTAACGTGATGGAAGGTGCGCTTACGCATTTCTTTCCGCTTCTCCTAATGTGAAACGCCTCTGTCAGCTCTCTGGTGGATCGGTCTGGGTGTTTAGCTAAAACAATAGCATCACAAAAAAAGGGATGGCAACCGCAAGAGCTGCAATGTTTGGGCAAGTGTGAACTATCTTTTGTGTCCAACGATCTCCCATGTTCTTGCAACCTGGTGTTGACATATCTTCCCGTTTGGCCTACATATATGCGATCACAAGACAATGGTACCAAATATAAAACACCTGTTACACACTTTACACATGACTGCCTATGATTCACATTGCATCCTCCTCGTTTTCGAACCTTTGCGTTTAGCGCTAGTTTTCTATCTATTTGGCTACATTTCTTGTTTAATCTGTTTGGGGCCGAAAATACCACCCCTATGTCATATCAATTCGCAACATTTTTTTATAATTTTTTTATACCATGTGACATCTTGTGCGTGTAAGGGATGACAAAAGGCTTTTTAACTGATTTCTTTACTTTAAGTTTCCTTGGTCCTCCAGTTTTACTGTTTTTAGTAGCTTCTGCGCAACCTTGTAAAGGACGGGCTGGGGGAAGCCAGCGCTGCTCAATCTTTCAAGTTGATTTGAGAAACTTTCTGCCGTTTTATCAGAGCACAATTTTTTAATGGCAGAACTCAGAGAAGACAAGGCTATCCCATTTTAACAATTTTTGAATGCCCCGAGTTAAAGTTTAGTAGGGGCTTCTTTGAGCGTGGCGCTTATGTTATGTGCATTTCTTGTTCTAGTGTCTGTGTGCGCACCCTTATTCAGTTAAAAGAGGAACAATGACTTGGTTTAGAATGACAAAATTCACTCTGAAAAGTATGACGGCATCTGTTTCACAATCATAAGTTTATCATTACCAGAGAAAATCAAGGTTGAAGTTTGATTTTCGAATTTTGCCCCAATATCTCCACACGTGACTTAAGAAATTTCAAAAAGTCTTTTCGGTATTTTAGTGGCATTGGCTCAATGAAATTTTCTGAAACTTGGTATACTTAGTCTATGGCACTCACAGATTACAAAGTACTTCATTTTTGTCAATCAGTAGCTACGTAGGACCCAGTAGATGCCTTTAAAGAGGCCCTGAAACACTTTTTTTGAGTAACCATGGAAATAATTCACTGGAAAAGCAAGCATATTGACTCACAAATTCAACGCCACAAAAATTTTAAGAATCCGCCCAGTACAATCGGAGTTACAAAGATATGTCACACACTGCAATCGCATTCTCTCTTCTCTTGCCCCGACAAAAGCGCTGAAAGCTAAGCAGGAAAGGATGGGAGGGGCAAACAAAAGAATGTTTTAAGTGCCTCGTGACTTTCAGCACTTTTTTTTCTTTTTTGTTCTTCGAATATGTGGCTTTTTCAGCGCGATCGGGCGTACACGTGTGGGCAAGCGATGGCCTCCCGCAGCGATCTCTGTAACGTCCGGGCGCGCCATGTTCAAGTCAGCCAATGGCTGATAGACTACTACAAGTTATTTTTGGGCTTATTCCATGATTTGTCAAGAGCAGAGCTTTTTTTAGCTGACTTTGATCATTTATTGCGAATTGCAGGTTGCGTGCTGCGCTATAATATTTGGCTCGCGTGTTCTCGGGAGCCTCTACTACCGATTGGCAGCGTTTTCTGACCATGCTCAAAAAGTGTTGCAGGGCACCTTTAAAATTTCTTGTGTCACCGTGTTTGGTGCGGGAATCTCAAAGTGGGATCGCCACCCACATCTTCTTTCCGCGCGTTTTCTCGCTTACGAAGTGTCGTGTCGCGGTAAGAGTGGTGTTTTTAGGATTGTGAAATAGCCCTTTACTAATATGCAATAAATTGTTTTGCTCTTTAGTGTTTCTTTAAAGATATACTGACACGAAGATCTCCTTTTTATTTTTTCATCATATAAAAGGTTAAGCCCCCAAGAGCCTAGAGAATGTACGGCTAAGTATAAGTGCACTCTAAAGAAAGCAACTGCAATATATTCTTAAAAGCTTGTCCCAGTTCCAACTGCATCCTGAACTCACCGCAAGTGAGTGAGCTTCTCATCACTCGCTTGCGATCTTTCTATGGCTGCTCCACACCGTGGGTCTGATGGCAATGCACAAGTGGCCGATTTGGAAGCTTTCACACCTAAAGTCATCACAACTAGCTAGACTGCCGCGTGAAGTGACCAGGACTAGTACTGTTGCCTTTTCCCAATGAAAACAAAATATTCAATGGCCATCCGAAACAATTCCGAACATTCGCCGACATCAACAGACCTGTGAGGGACAGCAAATGGACATTCATTACAATTTGAGTTAATATTTTTCCTAAAGATATCCTGTCTCAGACATCCATAACAAAATGTCATTTCGTACACATTTTGCGTTCTCAACCTGCTTTGGGTAATTCTGACTGCGTCTTGGCACCCATCGAACACAAAATGAAACTAGCTACACTTGGCTTCGCTCATAGATGATCATTGAGCGAAGCAAAAAAAAATGAGAATATAAATATCATAAAAATGAATAAACAATAACGACGAGGTATATTTTCAGCATACAGATTACGTATTTAATTGAAATTTCTCGTGTTCGAAACGGGCAAGCTGTGTGCGTCAGTGAATGACAGAAATTCTGATCAACTTTATTTTACACCGCGCCATTTCATAGGTCTTTCAAAACCTGAAACGACACAAAAAAATGGAAGTGCTACTTGCTTTCAGTAATCCACTCGAAATTTTTGTTGTTAAATAAAACATATAAACTTTGCAGTTACTAAATTTCAGCAAAATAATTTGCTGTAGTGTTGTTTTGCCTTTTTTATTCTTAGCAGCTGTGTGCGCACGAGTGAGAAACTATGGCCTCAGCTCCATGGTTCAGCTTCTGTACAGCAATACTGTGGACGTTGAGAACTCTGGAAGGTCTCAGAGTGGATACAGAAATAAGTTCATCGTCTACGAACTTGCAGTACAGTGTTCACGATGCGCCAAAGCGGGATACCTGCAGGTATTTCGTGGGCCAGTCCGTTTCGGTGCAATGTTAGAGAAGGTGTCACAGCCAGCCTCGCGATATTGTCGCTCTCCGCAGGCTCTTCGGCTGTTGTTGAGTAGTAGGTGTTGTCTGCTGTTGTAGGGAACTCATCTGGATCAATAATCAGTGTGCCCCTATCAGTGCGGTGAAAAAGTGTTTTATGCGCTTGAATGTGGTGGTGGTTAGATCACGTTTCGGCTGTAGACAGCGGTCTTTAGCTGCACTCACGTGATGAATGTTGTGAATGACGAAAGTGGCAACTTTTACACTGCTCTAATGCAAAGTAGGCACTCGATTTATGTGTTCATAGAGGAAATGAAAACAAATTCTGTAATGAAGTTGTTTGTTGTATTCTTGGTAATTCAGCATTCATTTGATTCAGATAATTTTACTTGTACTGTGACAGTCAAATTAACAAGCTTTTACTTTTATGTTTTTCGTGATGCGCTGAGAAAGGCATTAAGAAAAGTTTTAAAAACGTAAGAAAACTTAATATCACTTTTTGCCAGTTTGGGAAGTTGGGGGAGGATACTGTTTCTGTGAAGTAGTAGATAATTGCACCAGTTTCAAACTGCTGCGGCTATTAAGACACAATCCTATATTGACAAACAGACATGCAGATCTAAATCATTTAAAATTTTTAGCTGTCAAATGCATCTGTGTAATTTCTTGGCTGGATCAATTTATGTACTAGCATGTCGCCTCTCTCAAGAAGTGTTGTGTTTTATTGCTTTTGCAGAAAACACGGAAAAAATTTGGTGAGGTTAGCTATCCGGACACAGTCAAGAGAATGAAAAGAGACGTGCTTTCAGCTAAGGTGGCTACAAATTACATTTGGCAAGGTGCCAAAGAGTAATTGCACTTTAGAAGACAGCATGCTGCCAAATCCTGCTAAGTATTATTCTTTCTGCACTACTTTATTTCTTCAAGCAAATCTCTTCATCACCCATTGCATTGTTGCTGGCATATTCGGACAGCATATTTAGCTGCTCAACACATGAATGTTGAAATCTGGTTATGGTGGCTTATGTGAGCTGCAATCAGGCATAAAAACAAGAGTGCTTTTCAACTCAGTAGTTTTGACATTTCAGTTGCAGAGAAAACTCATCGCATTAGTAAGTCAGACAAGTTGGTTGTTGAGACAAATGCCCTATCATCTGTTGTTCTAGCACTGTTTTTATGATCGAGAGAAAGCACAGTGGAAAGTTTCAAGCAAAATACGATGCATGAGACGCATTATTCACAGATCATATATTCGCTCTAATATATATATATATATATAATACTTGTAATGGTGTACTTCACCTTTGTATGTAAAAATAGTCAAGTGGTGCAAATTAATCTATATCTCACCTTTGCAGCATGCCAGGATTCTAATGTTGTGTTTGGATTTTCCTTCTAATCTGTGCACGACAGAGATGTGTTCTAGCCCTTTGCGATTGCCAATGACATTGTTAAATGTTTTTGTGTGTTTAATTAGTTTCCTCTTACAGTTGCATAAAACCAGATCTGTTGTTTTACAGATTTATAATATTGGTAATGTGTTTCTATGGTGACCAGCTTTCAGTGAGCAAAATGTGCTTTATGTGGCCAACTACATGTACTACCACTAACATGGGAAAGTCATTTTTTGCATTTTTTGCATTAATTGTGCAAATATTCTGCTTCCGTGCCATTCTTAGTAGGCTTCTCAAATTTAGCGCAGAAATTGCTGCTGCTAGCCCCCACTGAGCAGAGCCACATTACTTACTGCTCTCCACCTTTTGTTAAAGAACATAGTTTTGAACATTATACTATAGTCTTACTTTCAAAAACTATTATGATATATGGGTCATAGTGGAGGGCTTTATATTGACTTTTACCCTCTGGGGTATTATGATATGCTTTACAACAAAAGCACGAAGGCATAATGGTACTATTCATGCTTGCTGCGATGGTGTAGCAGTTACAGCACTTGGCTGCAAACTTCAAGGTCTTGGGTGGCAGTCCCATTCGGGTGGAGGTAAAATTCTAAAGGCACATGCGCCATATCTGTGCACCTTAAACAGCACCAAATGGTGAAAATTGCTAGAGCCCTCCGCTATGGCAACCTCATAATTATATCATAGCATATGATTAATATTATTGTTGTTGTTGTTATGCCTCCATCAAAGTGTGGCTCCATAAGCTCTGACCTAATCCAGCCTTCTCAGGCTCAGTGCCAACATACCTTAGCTGTGTGAACCAATGCACCATGTGGGAATATGTTGTTGTGTAGAGAATTTCACTTTTTCAATGTGTACGATTGACAGCAAGCTTGGAATTTGTTTTTATCAGTTACTTCTAATAATTTTTGCTTTCTCTGACAGTTTTCCTGTGAATGGGATTCATGTAGTAGAAAAATAGCATTTTATAGAGGAGTTTGCTTTCTTTGCATTTGCTTAAAGGAAACCTCCTAATTCAACAAATCACCTCTAAGGCAACATGACGGCATCAGGGCATCAGTTGAAGACATCGATAGGCACGACCCTACTGGATATGATAATCCCCTGATACGCACGTATCTAATGGGCGTGTCATGTACTGTTTTGTTATATCAGTTTTTTTTCTCTCGTTTGTAGTATCTGCCGTACTTGTCTATTCATATTTCTTCAATATTCAATTCCGGTTTATATGTAAACTGCTTATGTATGTAAGCAACATCTAGTCACAGTACATAATGTATGTGTTTTGTGCTTTGTTCCTGAATAAATAAAATGTGTATGCAATACACTTGGATCAGTGTTTCTCTAGCCCAAACGGACATTTAGCATTATATGTTGCCATCTGTCAAATCTCACTACTGAAAGTTTTGCAATTTCAGAACTTCAAATCATGCATAAGTTTTCCTGTGCTTTCAGGTTAGTTCTTTTGATTAGTTCTTTTCAAAAATACACTTTGGTTAAAAAAATTGTGTGTGCTTTAGTCTCATTTCAGTAATTTTAGTGAGTGGCCAGAGGAAATAATTAAAATAGCACCTGAGAGCACAGGAGAACTTATTCTCGATTTCAACTTCAGAGAGTTAAAAAAAAAAGACTATAAAAGACTGCTTTTAGAATAAAACACACCCTTAATCTCCCTGTCATGTAGACAGTGTGTTCTACTAGGCGTGTTTGGGACTATCAAGGGGTAAACCTGGGTTTAGGAAAGTGCGGCCAAATCGACCTGCAAGAAATGTTCGCCACCGTTTCCGAAATGCAGCGGAAATCCGATATCCAGTCAGGGGTGTCCTGTGGACGTCCCTAGCATGTCATTGTTGTCACTGGGTTGTTAGGATAGTGTTGATGTTGGTACGTGCGCCATGCAAAAATTTATCAGCATTCGCTGACAGCTGTCTCTGTATAAAGGAGATTTTTATGGCAGAGTAAAGTTGCCTCCGAAAAATTGTGTCAGTACCCCTTCAACTAACTCGTTGAAGCACAGAAATTGTAATTGCTTTAAATGTTCAATTTTTGTACAAGAGCTATGAGAAAAGATTACAAAAAACATATTGAATACATGAAAAAAAATTGCTGAAAAATATTGAAAACGAGGTGGTCAATGCTGCTGACCACTGTGTCGGATGGGTCTCTACATCATACATATTTGACGAATGGTCCTGTGCAATGTAGAGGCATTCTTTGTGCATTTACTTCTGAAATATATGTTGTGTGCGGTTCAAAAAAAGGTTTTCCCTTTTGGTTTCATCAAGTAATATTTTCAGATATGTTGTTTACAAGTCACTATCATCAAATACATCGACTCTTCAAAATGCTAAAGATTACACTGCATACTTCCATATACTTTTCATGCCGATTCCACCACTTATGCAATGACATTAGAAGATATAACCATGTTGTCACAGAAAAAAGAAAAAAATATATAGCTCACCAAATATTACAATTAATGTGTGTGCAAGTCCTAATGGATATCTATATAATGAGTAAAGGTAAGATCGGCGAACGATTGAACCTTGATCAATTATTCAATCGAGCATTTCAAGAGCCTAATAAGTAGAAGGTGAAGCTGAAATGTGCTAAACTCCAGCCATACAAGTGTCTTCGTGCAGCTGAGCGGAGTTGTTTTTTCTCTTCGCACTAAACTATATAAAAAAATAGCTCTTCGGTGCACTGCATTAACAGCGCAGCATGGCAACACGGACATTGTCAGTATCAACATGTTTAAACAAATAGGAGAAAGATAAAAGGCGATAATCAAGGATCTCAGGCTTGTTGGTTGAGCTTCGATATGGCACAGCAGCCGGCCCGCAACTGCAGTACACACGGCCGTATTTATAAGCGTTTGTGTCATCGCCTTCTCGGGGGCCGTAATTTCGGACTAGTTGTTCCTGATCGCCATAAACGGCGCAACAACAACGGTCGAGCTTGTCGTGCCCGCGCAGCTGATTTTCATTACGTCAAATATTCGTGCGCTGGTGTAACTCATCTCGTGTGCAGCGGGAATAGGGACTGACGAACCAACCTGAGCAAACGCAAGATGACAGAAGCCGATGTATGCGAACGGTCGCTTGAAGTGCAGAATAGCCACAGAAAAGTTGGATACGAACTTTGGCGCCGCGTTTGTCTCGTCGATCGGGTGCTGCCACAGAACACCTACCAGTTGGTGCAGCTAGTGCTGCCGCCGATTCTTCCAGAACGTGTCACGTGTCGTCTGGCTCTCTGACGTGTGTGAGGGTGGTGGTGGTAATATGAACTACAGCGTTTTTGAAATACCTCTACAACACTGTCGCTGTGTTCCAATTCTTAGACAGCACGTAAACCATCTACGCATACAGCTTAGAAGGCTGCACTAAATGGTAGAGTATAGGTGTTCTGTAACTGCACCAAGCCCATGCCAGGCCAACGCCTCCTCTAGAAAGATGCCTGAGGAATGGCTCGCGCTCCCAGCGGAGTTAAGGTCCCTAGATGTAACAGAACACCTACCAGAGTTGGCCTGCCTTCAGTTTTGAGCAAGCGCCGCTTGGTGACGCTCGTGACCAACATCATCATCACGGTGGCAGGCGGTATCAACCAACGTTTCTAGAACTAGTTTAGAAACGTTGGTATCAGCCATTTTTTTTTTACATGGTATCAGCTAAACATTTTTCACCTGCAGCTCATAAGGCGCGTCAGTTGAGAGTTGTTCGAGACCTGCAACTGTACATCACTACTTCGGAGGCTATGCAAAATGTCGCGTTGTTGCATCGCCCGCCACAAGTGACGCTAGCGACCGACAACAATCCAAAATGAAGGAGAGAAAGGGTGTGGCAGCTCTTTTTCTTCTCATGCGGCACGAATCTAAATAGAGGAGGCGTTGATTGCACTGTATGGAAGCGAGAGAAATTGAGACAGGGAGCTGCTGCAACGAGCGGGAGAAAGCCATGACGCAGAAGCAGACGACGACGGTGTCGTCTGCTATGCGAACAGCCAGCAGCCCTACCAAAACGCACTGGTGCTTTAAAACCCATTTCGTTTTATACGCAACTATAAATTATACAAACAATTATTTTAATTATTATTTGTTCAAAAAAGCTATTTGTGTACAAAAGATAAGAGAAAAGTGTTAAGTGGTCAGTAAAAAAGTAGTTTGTACTATTTGTACAACTGCCGCCGCAATCTAGACGGCGCTGTCAACGCATCTAATTTTCTTTACCATTGGAACGCGGACACCCACGGTAGGTGTTCTGTGGTCCTTCTTCCGTGTGAACACCTATCCTGACAATAGATGGCACCACCCATTCTAATACTCAAATGATTGTTCCATAGTTGATAGTACCCAAGAGTGAGCGCTCGTCGCAGGTATTTTAACATATCGCGTATTTCGCAAGTGAAACGGCAACAGTAAACTCGGTCGGTTTTAGAAGCTGGTAATTGGGTGGACACTCGCAGGACATCTCAGTTACTTCCTTTCTTGAGCGCCGTGAACGTTACAACCTCGCAACCCACCCCGACAAGAACAGATGTTACGAGAAACGCGAGCGTGGTCACAATAATTAGCTTATTTTACTTTACTACAAGCCTCAGAGTATGTTTTTAATTAACAGTCACATGTTTCTTTACTTTTAAATTCAGAATATTGTGTGTAAGCATAATATAACCATTAGTATTCATTCATAGACGTTACGAACTAGCCAACTACCTAGAGCAGCGTTGAAGGCCACTTTATTAGTGAACCCGCCATGAACCTCTGCCAGCTTCAAAAGGGCATTCGGCGTTACTGCCGTGCGCCGCGTTCAGTGCGGTGTACAGAATCGCCATCAAGAGATTCTGAATGCGTAATTTTTAGAAAAGGGGCTGTTGGATGTCGCTCGCACCGGCGCCCCACACTATCTAAATGAAAGGAAAGAAATGTGTGTGAGTGGGCAGTAATAGTGGAACGTGTTCGGGAGGTTTACAAACTAAACGGGCTGGTGCTGATTTTCGCAGGATTTTCCGTTTCAAGCACGTGTATAACGAGGGTCGCACATACCGTTGGTTGAGAGGCCATCGTCATCAAATGCGTTAGGCAGTGCTTTCGCAAGCCGGCGAGCTCGATTGTCAAGTGAGTGAGAACTTTATTTTGGTCCAAAGGTGCCAGAAACTGAACGGGACCAGAGGCCCCGCTAGCTCAGCTGGTGCCGGGAGGTGGAGTTCGAGCACTGCATGGGCCGATTTTTTCGGCCCGGGCCCCGCCCAAACGTTTCGGCGTGATGTCCACGGCGTATTGCCAAATAAATGAAAGGGTAATAAATGAAAAGTCGGAGGACACCACTTGTGTAACAACACAACTCTTTTCAGCGACACCGTCAGCGAGAAGCCCCCACGTTTCGGCGTAATTTTTACAGCCTACGGCTTCAACAAGCTTCACCGGCGTTGTACCCAGTACCCTTTAGATCAGGCGGTGGCTCACGCCGCTTAGCCGTAATACTGAGTGAACCAAAACCTAGATTTACCTTTTTTTTTTCCTTTAAATAGTGAAGTTGAGGATAGGTATTTTGCAGTGAAGGGTTTAATTTTCACTCATGCCTTGATTTTAGTCATCGATCAGATAACTTCCTTCTAGTTAATTCTACCCACTTAATGTCTATTTTGCTCTCCCTAAACCCCAGTGCTTTGAAAAATTCTGCGCCATCATCCTGAACTATAGACCTTTTCACTCAAGGCGTTTTGGGTGCCGCCATAGTCCTCCCTGGGCTGTTGTTAGCGCGCTTGACCCCCTAAAAAATGCTCTGCCGAGGCTGTACGTAACATTGGCTTTCGCACTCTCGTGTAACAGCCCAGAAAGAAGGAAATCCTCCTCTCCGTAAAAATGTTCATAGGGTGAAGCCCCTTACAGAACATTATCAAGTGTTCGGCAGTTTTCTCCTCCTCTCCACGTGCACTGCATACCGTGTCTACCCCTTCGCATTTGGCCGGATAAGTCTTGGTTCGCAATACTCCAGTTCTGGCCTCAAACAGTAGAGAACTACCCTGAGTATTAATTATCTTAAGATCCTTCCTGCTTAAAAGTTCGATATATCTCTAGTGCAGGCTTCTTAATCATGCCAATTCTCCACATATCGGTCTCCGTTTCCTTCACCTTCTTACCAATAGTTCTTTTTGGTTTGGCCCCCTGCTCTTTTCTAAGTATTTACCAGTCAATTTTCTGGTTCGCTTTCTCCATTGTATATCGACATTCTTTATGCACAAGTAGCTGAAAACCTTCCTTGCCCAACGCTCCTCCCCCATTTCTCTCAATCGCTTCTCAAATTTTATCTTGCTGCTAGCTTCCCTGCCCTCGAATGATGTCCGTCTCATATCACCTTGTACTCCCTGATTTGGTGTATTCCCGTGAGCCTTACCTATTCTACGTTGCCTAATTTCTAATCTTGCTTGAACCTCTGATCTCACGCACAAGACCGCATTGCCAAAAGTCAGACCAGGAACCATGACACCTTTCCAAATTCCTCTTACAACATCGCACCTATTGTAATTCCACAGTGCCCTATTTTTCATCCCCGCTGAATTGCTGTTTATTTTAGTCGCTACGTATATATTGTTCCCTTAGGTGCTCAGTCCCATTGCTTATCCATACGCCCAGATATTTCTATTTATTAGTTATTTCTAGTGTGACCTCCTGTATTGTAAGCTCACTACCTTCATTATCATTAAAAATCATGACTGATGATTTTTCCTTACTGAATGTCAAATGTAACTTATCTCCCTCATTACTGCAAATGTCCATCAATATCTGCAAATCTTCCTTGCTGTTGACCATTAGCACTATATCATCTGCATACATCAATGCTGGTAGTGCCTGTTCAAAGAGTTTTCCTTGTTTGACGAAAGAGAGGTTGAAGCCAAGTCCACTTCCCTCTAATTTGGCCTCTAATCCTTGTAGGTACATCATGAATAACAAGGGTGACAGAGAACACACGTGCCTAAGCCCCCGTTTTATCTCTGTGGGCTCGAATACCTGTTTTTCTCATTTTATAACTACCCAGTTACTTTTATAGATATTCTTTAAGAGCTTAGTGACTCCATCCTCCACACATAGTGTGTCCAGTATTCCCCACAAGACCTCTTGAACCACGCTATCATACGCTCCCTTGATATCCGAAAATGCTAGCCACAGGGGCCTGTGTTTCTTTTCTGCTATTTCAATACACTGCATCAATAAAAACAGATTATCTTCCAACCTCCTTCGTTTACGGAACCCATTCTGCAGTTCCCCCAGCACCTTTTCATCTTCTATCCATGCCTGCAGTCTTTACTTTATCATCTGCATCGTCGACCTATAAACCACTGATGTCATTGTTACAGGGCGGTAGTTGTTTATGTCCGTTTTGTCCCCCTTTCTTTTATAGATCATGCTCATCCTGCTAACTTTCCATCTGTTGGGGACTTCACCATCGATTATTGTTTTGCTCGCTGCCTCTCTCAAAGTCTGCTTAGACTTGGGACCTAATTCTTTTATCAACGTGATTGGGATGCCGTCAGGGCCTGTTGACGTACAACCCTCTTCTCAGCCCTCTCCCACTCTCGTTGTGAAAATGGAGCCACTGCACCACTTGATCCATCCTTGTCTACTAAGATGCATAAAGCGCTTCCTTGTTGAACTTTGAACTTTTTCTGCATCCTTGCTCTTATATATTCAATAGCTTTGTCCCCTTCGAGCCTGGCACCTTGAGCTGTAACTATAAACCTCTGCTCTAAACTTGTTGTGTTTTTTAAGAAGCTTAGATGGTTCCCAAATTTTGCAGCTGCCTTTCTATCCTCTTTATGTACTTCTGCCAGCCACTGAGCACCCTTTCTTCTTATCTTTTCATTGATCAGAAGGGATGCATCCCTTCTACAGCTTAAAAAAAATGTCCCATATTCTTTCAACATCATCTGTCGGTTCACCCCGCCGCTTAGCATGTCTGTGCTCCCTAGAGGCTTCCTGACGTTTTGCTTTGGCTCTCTTAACTTCCTCATCCCACCAACTCTTGGGCTTGTGTCTTCTTTTCCGGGTTGACTTGTCACGGGCCTTAGCAAGCTCTAGCCCAAACAGTCTAATTAGATTTGTGTATGTCCACACTGTTTTAATATTGTCAGTGATTACTCTCTCAGTTTATTTAGTAGCTATTTCTATTTGCCTTTCTGAATAAAATTTTCCTTGTAGTTGCTCATTTTGTCTCCTTCCCACTTTCGTTGCTCTTTCAAAACTTAGCTTGATTTTTATTTCAGACAAAGACAAATAATGTGTCCATTTGTCCTGTCTAGGAGGTGTGACAAAAAGGCACGAGTGCCTGACTGAGTGTCACATCCCTTTCTAGACACACACAACTCAAGCATCAGTGACGGTTAGATAATCAAAAATACATACAAAAGATTACATATACTATACATTGTTAGGCAAAAGGTATACAGGATTCTATAGATATATACATTGTTCTATATACACATGAAACAGAAAGATTTTCTAACTATATGTACAATATAGACTGCAGCATGGTAAAAAACAGAATTATTCTTGTATTGAAATGAGGTATGAAGTTCACTTTATTTTTTTACTCATTTCGTGTGCATCGTTTCCTGTACCAGGTTATTACGGCAGGATGATGATTTAAAAAATCTGCTATAGCATAAGATTGTTTTTGCATGCCATAGTTAGTTCGCATGAAACCCTTATCATATATAGTTTTTCTAGTTTCGTAAGTGTTGCCCTTCCCCAGGAATCGTAGATAAAAACTGTCCTGACATGACTTTATTTTCTAGAATATTGCAATGCCTAGCTTCTTTTCCAGTATGTGTTGCACTGTTAATATGGTATTTGCTTTAAAAAGCGGAGTGAGTTAGATATGGAACATTTTCAGTAATTCGCAGATGTTTTTGTAGAATATGCAGCTTTCTAAGATTACTTTTTGTTGTTGTTCCCCACAGAAGGAGGTAGTATTGTTAATGGGAATCGATTAGTGCGTAGTATAGCTGAATTTCCAACCACCAGGGCAAAAGTTGCTTTGCTCTACTTGTAGTACCTATTGAGCGTGAGATGCGTCTTGTGATGTTATCGACATGAGGAGACCAGCTGAAGTTTTCTTCGAAAAGAACACGGAGACATTTATGTATTCTTACTTGCTCGATGTTCTCGCCATGGAATTTCAAATGTACGGCGTTCCCGATAGTCCTATTTCTGGAGCGAAAAATTATATATTTAGTTTCTTTGGTATTTAGTTCAAGTTTATTTACATTTAGCCACTCAGCCAAATTGTTGAGCCATTTACTAGCCTGCAACTGAAGCATATGTAGGTGCTCTCCTGAAAAATATGTTCGTGTCGTCGGCGTAAAGAATTATATCTGCCGTCAACGCAATATTCACTATATCATTTATATATAATTGAAAAAGAAGTATTGCAAGGATGGAACCCTGAGGAACACTGTATTTAGTTTCCCCCAGAACTGATTTTGAATTATTGGTATCTGTGTACTGGTAGTGGTTTGTCAAATAACTACATATAAGGCCGAGAGTAAGTCCCTTGATGCCATATTTGCTTAGCTTTTTAATAAGATATTATGCTTAATAGAGTCAAATGCCTTTTTAAAATCAAGAAATATCCCTAGAGTATTCTTGTTGTCTTCAAAATTCTGAATCATTTTTTTCTTTGATACCTAAAAGAGCCATTTCACTTCTTTTTTCTGAAAGCCGTATTGAGTGCCTGTAAGTACATCATTTTTAGTGCAGAAATTTATAATTCCTACATTAATCATTTGTTCAAAAACTTTTGAAAATAGTGGTAATACCGAGATTGGCCTGTAGTTGTTCATGTCATTTCTGTTGCCTCTTTTGTATATAACTGTTACTCTAGCAATTTTTAGTTTATCAGGGAACTTGCCTGTAGCCAAAATGAGGTTGCATATGTGTGATAGAGGATTGCTGATACGCTCGGCTTTCATCTCGTCTTCGCCACATGCAGATGCATTCTTTAACTTTAGTATTTGGGATTTAATTTCATATTCTGTTGTTGGCTCCATGAAAAGAGACTTTAAAGAGTTATGCGCAATGTAAGACCTGTAGTTATGTCTGTAGTTATGTCTGTAGTTATGCATTTGTGATCCCTACCCAGACTTCTGGAGCCAGATTCATCTATGTGCATTCCCCTGAGCCAATCATACATCCTATGTGACATCAGTGCATAATCTATCGTCGACCGCAGCCTTCCTACTTTCCATGTTATTTGCCCTTCACGCTTCTCAGTACTGTTGCAAATGATCAAATCATGCCTTTCACACATATCCATGATCATTTTGCCTGTTGGGTCAGTATACCCAACTATATTTTCTATGTGTGCATTCATATCTCCTAGTATAATTATCTCTTAATTCTTCAATGTCCTTTGATATACACTCCATCATTGCCTGGTTTTCCTCTCTGGCCTTTGCTCCTGTCCACAAGTACACCAAACCAAGGAATGTCATCTGTCCAGCTACTTTCCCTCTTAACCATAAATGTTCCATGCATCTCTGCTTCACTGTTTGCCAACCCATGCTTTTATGTATGAATGCACCAATTTCTCCCCCCTTTTTTCTGCCTTCTGTTCTATTGCAATATTCCCATACGTAGTCCGGATTGCAGGGTGGTTGCTCCAGGTCCCGAAGATGTGTCTCCACAACCCCATATACCATCAGTTCCTCCTGCCTCAACTGCTCTTTTATCTCTTCCCACTTTAACCTATTCCTGCCACCCTGCATGTTAATATAGCCTATGTCCGACTTAGCTCGGTCCTTGTGCTTACGTCGATCTCTTCTCCCATGGACTCCGTGTGGCTTGAATATTTGTGCCCCTTTAGAGCCGTCTTCGGCTACACTGTTGGCCTCAGAGCTAAAAAAAGCTGTGGCTTGACGACCCATCCTCTTACCAACCCTCCTGCCTGTTGCACCACTGTAATGAATTGCATCTTGTGCAAAGGGGTGAGTGCCGGGATCGTACACGTCTTGGTTCACCTCCATTATGCTGTATCCGAGCTGCCGGCTCATACCCCTGATGACACAGTTTGCCTTCAATACCCTTCTTTCAATCCCACGAGACTGCCCCCAGATCTCTCAGGCTGCCATGCGCACTCCCAGAGGCGTCTCGGAGTTTACGCATGATAGCATCTATGCGCGCCGCCATCTTGCATAAAAAGAACAAACAAAAAAGACCGGAAGCGCCCACTCGGCTAAATATCAGATCTTGTATATCGTGCATATATGTGAACTATATGAATGTGTCTACAATTTAAAAAAATAGATGAGGAATTTTTATGTTTTTTTTTTCAAATCGAGACCTTGCCTTGTAAGTGGGCGGTGAGAGGGAGTTTAGTCTACACTGTGTGTTTCATCGATTATTTTTTCAAAAAGCCTGCACTGAAATCCCCCCCCCCCTCCACACACACACACACACTTTATTAAAACATGAAGGATTACTCAACAATACAAAATTACTACATTTCCAGGGGGTACAAGCTGATCTTTGTGAAAGAGATTCCCCCCCCCCCCCCCGAACGAACTTTATTAGGCGTGTCACGCTCCACCGTATAAGTAATCGGTTCATGATGCCTTCTGAAGGCTTGCGAGCCCTGGACGCAGAACGTCCAGGGCCTGTTGTACGGCCTCAGTGTGTGGTGATTTCAACCTGCCGACGAACACTTGAAGTACGTCGAGCACTGATTGAAGAACGTTTAGGATAGGTTTGTCTTCTGGCAATGCCGAGATGAGCTGTGAATCAGCATGACGCTCCAAACTGTGTCAGTTGTGTCCATGGTGGTCTTGCTGGTATCGACCATCACTGATACATACAATGTAGGCCTAGTGGAGTCCGCAGATCTCACGCTTTGCACGGCGTTCCGCTTCATACCAGCAGTGTATATATTGCATCAGAAGGGACGATTGGTAGAGTTGGTGCACTTCCATCCTAAATGAATATTAGCGCTGCAGTTTGTCTTTTCTTTCCCGTCTCTGCTTTCATCGCGCTAATATTCGTTTAAGATGACAGCAGAGTATAATCAGGGAGGAAGATATTTTGAAGAAAGGCGTCGAGAGGTCGCTGCGGATTCGGATGCATTGGAGTATTCTTATAGGAACTTCGGCACCGTCGTTGCCACTTTCTGACGGTTGCAGCGACTTCGCGATGCGATGTATGGTCTTTCACCATTTGCCTCAATACAGCTATCTCTTTTTTTTTTTGGTGGGACAATCTCTTGAGGGAGCTTCGCGAGATCCATTTCAATTTGAACACCTGAGAACAGTCGCTTTACAAGTGGCTGCGCGATGGATTTTAGCACACCGAGAACATACTCGCTTGCCTTCGCATACGCTTCTTAGATGACCGAGCTTCATGCAGTTGAGACATCACAGCGGCTTCGGCACAAACGGTCTTACAGAGTGTCGGAAGTGGCCCACCTTTACGTGCGAAGGTAGATAGCTGACTAAGATTCATTTTCAGGCAGCGTGAGGTGCCCAAACAAACAACTTTGACAATGAGACTTGCTTAATTAGCTGGCTTGACCAGGCCACCTAAGTCCAAGTTGGGAATGGCAGCGTCAACGTTGTAGATCCCACCAGTGACGATATTGGAGCTGATTGGTATGTATGAGTGGACGTTGACACCACCCACTTCTGACGTTCCGTGCAGCAGCATGCAAAACACCAATCGCCATGACATTCTTTCGCGGGTTCACTGTGGTGTTGACGATTTCATCTGGCACCAGTCGCTCGAGCCGCGCCGAAACAGATTGCCTGTTCATGCGCTTCAAGTTGCCCTTGAGCTTAGTAGGCAACTAAAATGATGGTGTTGGCATCTCGCATTTGCGGAGCTCGTTCATTCGGGTGTGTAAAGAAGCGTACAGTGCATGACGTGCGACCGCGAAAAAAAAAAAAAAAAGCTTCGATGTATACTATATATAGCCCCATGCACATGCAAAACCGTTTCTCATCGAAAATAGCTAACGTGTGGCCCCGCGTATCTCTTAGCTGCACCCGTGCGGGCCCGTAATCCTTTTCACCGGACTGTGAAAATATGCCGCGTGCCACAAATTGCTCGGGCCGCGCTCTCATATAACGATTCCGCTCGGGAGAAGCCACCCACGAGATCCAGTTGCATGACGTCATTTCCGTCGTCTGGCAAGAATTTTAGTACACACGGAGGAAGCCGGAAAACGAATCGTAAAAATGCGCTCACAACAGGAAACTCGGCTCAATCCAGTCGAGGCCAGCAATTTACGCGGATAAGGCGTGTTTGGACAACGGCTGCAGGTCGCGGTGCCCCCCGCGCTGCTTTCGCCCGTCGCAAAGATGTCCGCATTAATTGACCCTTTCACGCTCATTCTCTCAAAAAGAAGTACTTCTGCATTCACTGTACACACATAGTAACTTCCAGGTAAGCAGATTCGCTACTACGTGACAGTTACCACCACGGCAAAGTCCAAAAAAAAAAGAAAAGAAACCGCAGGAAGGGGAAGATGGGCGATGGAAACAAATCCGTCAGCAACACCTTTATTCAGGTCGCACTTAAAGTGCTAGATATATTCAGGAGACATTACATTTCCCGCCTGGTTTCCTGGATTTAGTCTGCATATAACCAGGACATGATTAAGAGCGAAGGGTATCAAGCCGACGTTTCGAAAATTGCACTTGGCCTCGAGGAAGAGAAGTCCGCTTCTCGACACGCCGGCTCGAGCCTGCTGATGCGGATTCTTTCATTCACCACGCACGAAGTAACACAAGGTTGCTAACGTCTATGACACAGCCACGCTGTTTCTTGCTTTACTTGTTCTTATTTGTTTTTCTTTTCTCCTTTGCAGGGCTGTGCGAATTGCGAAATTTTATTTCGAATCGAATTATGCCGAGTAGAAGCCAAAAATATTGACTATAAAAGACTTTATTAAAAATTGAGTGAATATAGAGAAACGAAATCTGCTCATGTCCTCGAGCACATAACTCAGTGAGTGACTGTGATGAGAATTCAGATTGTCATTGAGAAACTAAAGCTCCTTTGCATCACCTGGCTTCTGGTTCTCTCGCCTGCAGTTTAAAACAATACCAGGACCCGGGAATATCTTATATTTTATTTGCGCGAAGTGTGCAAATAAGGTAGATGGTGACAGCTTTATTACGCGCGGGTTAACGAGTTGTTTTGTTTTTGTTCGACTCTTATGGGCACGCAGATATAGGAGTGGGCCTCCCTCCCTATAGTGTGGGTTCCCTGGTGAGCCCACGAGTGCATACAACTACTGCACTTGCAAAAACACGTCCATTCACGCACGTCGTCGCACTTAATTGGCTCAAATATCCAGAACTGCAGCATCGAAGGCTTTGCTGACTTCTTGGCATGAAACAGATTCCCACAAGGCGCGACCGGGCGATGAGCTGCTTCCATCGAGGCGCTGCAGGGACGTGACGTTTCGCGAGGTTCTGCATTGAATGAGCGGTCTCTGCATCCAACAAGATGGCGCATTCACCAGTGCATTGAAAACCTGTCAACCACATTTTAAAGAGATGACGATTCGAGGCAAAAGCATGTACCCGAGAACGCGTGAATTGATGGAAGCGTAGCACATAAAATAGAAAGGAGCAAGTTGTATCAGCCATACGTTTGTTACATTGCACGTATCGGAAACGAGATTGTTTGATCGCTGGATGACCTATAGGGTTGCGATGAGACTGGACACGTGCGTTGCCTCTCCTTATTGCTGGGTTAGCGCACCGAACACTCGACGTGTCCTGTCATCGTGCTCTGTGTGTGAATCCGCGGCTGTCTCTGAGTGAGTAGCAACTAACAGTATTGTTAGGCGTTGTTCATGCGAGGAGCTCGCTCGTGTCCTGCTTGAGCTGTAGGCTCACCCCCGTGGACTATACATCAGGGCCAAGCGGCGAGACCGATCTCACGAAGCTAGGCCACAGTCGGGGACCACAGGAATTGGTATACACCAGCGCTTGCGTGCAGCATCACCGAGACACTCCGTGCATGCGTTCGCTCCATAGACACGCTGTGACGGACTCTTGCCGCTCCGGAGGTCAGGTTGGCAAGGGCGCATCAGCCAACCTGACCTCCTCACGACGGGCGCTCGAGCCTCCCGATATCACACCGTGTGTCCGGCCATTAGAGCGGAGCGATGGGAGGAGCCAGCGAGAACCGCCAGGAAGACTGCCAGTGAGTGGCCTGCATCGGTCGGCAGCCGCAATAAGCGGAGATAATTTTCGGATAATCGCATATACCGGGAACTAAGACCCCAACAATTGTTGAGCAGTGGTGGGGTCAGCCACGCTGTGTCGCGGTCATCAAAAAACATTTAACCTACAGCTGTCGTAAATGATTGATATGTGGGGTTTAACGTCCCAAAACCACCATATGATTATGAGAGACGCCGTAGTGGAGGGCTCAGGAAATTTCGACCACCTGGGGTTCTTTAACGTGCACCCAAATCTGAGCACACGGGCCTACAACATTTCCGCCTCCATCGGAAGCTGTCGTAAATACGTCTTCATACATCTCAGTATAAGGAGCTTGCATGAACGGCGGCGCCTCTATGCACTTTGGGTAGGCAGCCATTTTTTTTTTTTGGAAGGCAATAATTAAGTGTCAAAAAAAAGGGCTGCCTACTCAGAGTGGATGACGTCGCCGCCGTTCATGCAAGCTCCCTATACACTGCCGATACGATGGCGATCGAAGAACAGCTAAGCAAGACGGAGCACCATTTATGTCGCTCGACTCATCCGCGGTTCGTGGGATGTCAGTGCACGTTAAAGGTGGTCGAAATTGCGGAGTCCGTGGTATCGTCGTTTTAAGATCCGTAAAACCGGACATGGCAAGTACAAGACCACTGAATAATCCGGCATGCTCGCTCGAGCGAAGATTCTTGCTCCAAACAAAAACAAATTTGCGTAACTTAGCGAGAACCTGAGCGGACATTCCACCCATCACGTGCCCTATTCGAAGTCGCCTGCCCTTTGCGAATATTGAAGGCGGGGCGCGTGAAGCGCTGTGCAAACGAATATGCGATTTCACCATGATACCTCAGTTCGTATCTGCGGACTGTTGCGTGATGGACTATATGAACTTGTTTCGAGCAGCTTCTTTATCGACGCTTTTAGCCGCCCTGGTGAACGCATTAGGTCAGTCTGTGCATGACCAAGCGTGCACCATTTCTCTACAAGTAGGCGGACGCTATTTTCGTAAACTGTCGGCTAACACGAACGATCCTCTTAGAATGCAGTTGTGCCCTAAATGAGTCACTCCCGGCTATATCGTTCGCGTGCTCAGCATTTCATGTGTGCCTGGACACAGTATGGGAGATATGATGCCGCCAGTCAAGTGACGAGAGTGAAATGTTTATTCCGTTTCTGCAGAGGCCTTCTTGGAACGTTGTCAAACGAGAGGGTGTGCGCGCGCACGACGTCAAATTGACGTCAGAACCAGCGGGAGTTGTTCAACAAGGTCTCCGTTACGCAAGAGCCGTGGCGAAGGTGATACCGGGAAAAATCGCTTCCTCGTAACGATGGCTAACGAGATTGAAGGACGCCAATTTACTTACGCCGCAAATTAATTGCTGCGAGAATGCTTGCTGCCTTTTCAAGGCCAACGTGTCTAGGTACGGATTCGTCTCGGTACGGTCCGAAGAAGAGGCATCTGTTGCGACCAAGGAGAGAGATAAATTCTTGGACTCGGATGCGTACGCAACAGGGACACTGCTGCACGTTCATCAGTTCGTGAAGTTCCAGTGACGGTCAGTGGCGGTCTCCTGGCTGGCAGGGTCCGCCGAGCGGGTATTCCTGCCGAGTGGCTCAGGGGCCCGCGCGGGAGGGTCTTAATCAAGCAGGATGCGGCTGCACCAAGCACAGGACAATGATCTCGAGTGGATATGGGAAGTAAGGGTTTCAAGGCGGCACCATAAGTTTTGGTGAATACTATCGAGCAAACCGTGGGATAGGGGATATACAACTGAGGCTAAATCAGTCGATAAAGCTGGCGTTCGGCGCAATATGCCGGGGTCATCTCGTCGAAAGAGGGCATGCGGGGGATCGACTGCAATTTGATCGCCACCTCAAGCATTGACGGAATCGTTGCCGGGATTCCGCACTGGCAACCAGATCAGCTCCACGTGGCGGGCCGGGCGTGTACCGCAATCCTGAGAACGCATCGGCGGGTACAATCATGTGTGTGAGGGCAAGCGCGATCGCCGCTTTTTCCGAACATTTTTGGGTGGATGAGTGAGCGAGTGGTGTGAGTGAGTTTATTGTCACGAAGAACGAGCAGAACTACGATCCATGGCATGGAGTGTATACGTTCAACTGCCGCGTCATCACCTGTGCAAATGGATTCGCCTCAGAAGAGTCGTGGAGAGTTGTTCCGCTGGCCTTGCGGAATGCTCAATATGTGGTATGGGCATTCATAGCGAAGGGTTTTTCAAGGGTGTCAAGTATTTAACGCCCTGTGCCACCTATAGCCTTCAATGTCCCAGAATACCCAACTGGGTGGCGTTGTTTTAAAGGCTACTGGTCACCACAATTCGATATCCCAGTGTCCAAGTTTGTCGTGTCACAATAAGCATGAGTTGCTTTCGCTAATCCCCAAGAAGTGGCGCCATGTGTCTAGTTATATTCGGAAAACGAGGGAACGAAATGACTGAGTATTGCACGAGGCTGCGTCCTCGTGATAAGTGAAAGCTTTTTAGGGGCGAAGCTTCTTTTAGTCTTACCTTGTCCTGCGTCAGGCGTAACAAAGAGAAAAAGAGACGAGAAAAAAAGCAAGGCAGTATCTCCCGAACAATATAACACACGACGTTGTTTCATAGAAGTACATACAAGCTGCAGTTGAGTGAGGATGGCTTGGATGGCGCTGTACCGCTGCTCTCCAATTGGCTGCTGCGCGGGTTGTGCCTGGGTGCGCGAGGAAGGAGTGCATCTCTCAGTCTCCGGGATCGTCATCGTACGTGGCGGATCGTCGGTGGGCATGGACGAAGCAGAGCGGCGGCTCGTGCTCGTTGACAGACAGACAGGCAGACAGACACAGAAGACAAGACAAGGCAATTAAGACAGACAGGCAGACAGATGCTTCGCCCCACTCATCATCATTCACTCTGTGAATATGCTGTGATTTTTTCTGAGTTGTAGCGTGAAGGACAACGTCTATAGACATTCCTTTAACTGTGGATTTCCTGAAGATCATAAGGGCATTTTGGTCTGGTACTTTGGTTGCATGCAATAACGGAGACTTCAAAAGATCAGGAGTACCCTAATGGGTACCAACACATTTTGAGACAACCGTTCAACTTTTCGAGTTGATAACTTTTCTACATTTGTTTATAATGGTAGCAAGCCCAATAATACAGTTTTGCAAAAACTTTTTTCATCAGTGCATTTGTGGGACTGAGAAGGACAGACGAGTATATGAAGCGCGGGTTTTACGAAGCGCGGTAACCAGAGTGTTTTTTATTTCTTCTTGCCCTATATAGTCGGAGATACATGGAATTGTACAGAGAATACGGCTCAATATGAAGGCATGAATGCGACGGCACAAATCGCGTTCCTTCGTGCCATATTAGT